>NC_041390.1:127477549-127547295 GCF_002162155.2 Triticum dicoccoides | reverse complement strand
CGATCAACTCGATACGTATCCTAGCTATTCATATGTGCGTTTTTATTTATTTATTGGCAGTGGTAGCGTGTTTCTAACACGAACACATTTGTTTTCACCGCTCAATCAATCAATAAAAAAAAGGAAAGACACGGCAACGGCTCCCAATTCAGAAAAAGGAAAGCACCGCCGCCGACCCGATCCGGATCGAGGCATCCAGCCCCAACCCCACCACCTCACCTTCGCGAAGCCGTGTCCGCCCGCCGCAACCGCCTCCGTCCCGTCTATAAAGCTCCGCCCTTTGGCCGGCCCGCTCCTCCTCTCTTCGTCCGGGCCGCGCCTCTAGCTCGCCTCCTTCATCTGTCCTCGCTTCGTCCGGGCCGCGCCCTCCGCGTGGTGGTCTCCGTGCCGGCCTCCCATTCCAAATCCATCCGCCCTGCTCCCTCTCCGCCTGCGCGGCCGAGCTGCTCCCCGACGACGCGGGCGGCTCGGCCAAGAAGCCGGCGACCGGCGGCGGGGGCATCGGCGTCGTGCGCCAGCTGCGCGCGCTCGTCGCCGCACGGTGCGTCGAGGTGGTGGCCAGGAGGGTGGTGGTGCTCATCGACGTGCACCTGCCCGTCGCCGCCTGGTCGGGGCGGCAGTTCCGCCTGTCGCGCTCCTCCGCCGCCGCCGCTCTGTTCAAGATCAGTCTTCCTCGGATCAACCCGCCCTTCTGAGCCAATGTGTAGAGCCTCTCCTCTTCGCGCGTCTGGTGAGGCGATTCGTCCTCGATTCATGCCTCGCCTCTGATTCCATGTTGCTCGTCCTCGCTCGATTCGTTCGTTTAGAGTAGAAGAATCGCGTCTGATTTGTTTGATTCAGTTTTGCTCGTCCTCGGTTCGTCTGTTTTCAAGAAGTGCGTCTGATTTGATTGATTTTGCTCGTCCTCAATCCGTCCGTTTAGTTAGAAATCGCGTCTGGTTTGACTTGCTCGTCCTCGCCGTCGCCCATTTAGAAGCGCTTCTGATATGATGCTGCTCGTCCTCACCGTCGCCCTGATGCTATCGCGTGTTCTTGGGGCCGCCCTGTCTGCTGCGACTCTGGGAGGAAGCGAGCGAGCGGTCTGTTGGTTTGGGTCACCGTCTTGTTTGCGAGCTAACAAGTTCCCGTGCTGCGTTTCGCTTTCGCGGTGGAGCGTTTCTGTTTGAGAACTTGTGTGTGCGCTTCTGTTATCTGACTATCTTGTGTTTTGTGTTCGCGTCGGGGTGACCGTTGCAGGAACGATGGGTTCTGGTTTCAAAATTGGAGCAGTGTCAAATCGTTCCCTCTGTTCCATCACCTGCGTTATCCGTCCGTTATTTTCAGATCTCAAACTCATGCGCCCTTGTGATACTCTGCTTGCCCTCTGTCCATTCTTGTTCTATCGGCAGGCGTGTGTGTTGTGCTCCCATCCTAGATGCAGAGAATCATGTTCTTGTCTGTTACGGTTGTTCTGATGCTGTTTTTTTCAGTTGCTTATTGTTATCATGCTTTGCTTATGTTTCCATATGGCACGATTGGTTGATTGTTGTTTGCTGTTCGATTGATTGCCCTGAGATGGATTGATGTTTGTTGTTTGACTGATTGCCCTGAGATGGATTGTTGTTTGTTGCTTGCTTGATTGATTGCCTTGAGATGGATTGTTGATTGTTGTTTGAGTGATTGCCTTGAGATGGATTGTTGATTGTTGTTTGTTGCTGTTTGTTGCCTTGAGATGGTAGATGCTTAATTATATGGCACGATTGATTCCTGTTTATTCATGGTTATTACAATTGATTGATTGATTGATTGATGGTTGTTTGTCGATTGGTATCTAACTTTGGTTTTGCCAGTTCCTGATCATATGTAACAGACCTAGCACTATTCTTTTTTCTGAACTTTTTTATGATTATGTCTTATGTGGATATCATATTCTCTTTTTGGTATTACTGTTGTTCAGTCCTTGGAATAATGCTTTTCTAAGTATTTAAGGTACAAACATGTTGATCTGGACATATCACATTTGCTATTTATTGTGTTGCTAAGGACACTGATGAGTTGAGTTGGCATATAGTGCCAGGTATATTTACATTCTTTACATTTTGTGATGCTGATGCCTGTAGTCCCAAAGCGTTTATTTACCCAAATTTTGCTACTAGAACTTTTGGTTTTAGATATTGGCACCTGATATTTGAATGGATGTTTTCATGATGCCTAATTTGATTCATTATCGTTGTTCTGATGGTGTGCTTCTGGTGTTTTAACTGAAGCCGTGGATCGCTCATCAACCTGGTATGTGTTTCGATGATAATCCCTCTCGAATTTTACTTGTTCCTATAGTTTACACAAATGTTTATCTCATGGCTGGTAATGGTAACCTTATGAATGCATAGCCCACATTTTAGCTAGTTGTATAGTAATGCCATACTTGCTTGGATGATGTTCTGTATATGCAAGTGTGGTGAGCTCACATATTCTGTCGGCATCTATCTACGCAGCTGAGCTCTTTCTGGATAGGACAGAGGTACAATACTTACATCCATGGCAGAAGGTTCTTAACCCTGAACTCATGAAAGGTCCTTGGACTCAAGAGGTTTGGCACTGCACTCCTGACTTTGCTCGAAAAAAAAACCTTTTGCACATTTTATAGTTATATTTATGATTATGATATTTTTTCTACAGGAAGATGACAAAATTATTGATCTTGTAAGAAAGTATGGACCAACAAAATGGTCTCATTTCAAGGACCTGCAAAAGGACCCTCCCACCTCAGTGCTGGTGATTTCCCCTCTGCCCCGTTTGATTCCGTCTAGATCTTGCCCCGAATTGTATTGCGTCTGGATGAGCGCGCCGTTGGCGTGGCCTGGTTGTCGATTATTTAGCTGTGCTCTCGCAGTGCTTTTAGGTTTGCTGGATTGATTGGTGGAGAATACTGCTTATGAACTGTACATGGACTACTAATATGATTGACTCATGTCAAGTGTGATGTATCTTCTGAGCAAGTCATTAAAAAAACCCTTGGATTTTGTTCTGTCAGGTTATAAAGTATGCCAACCTTATTATAGTTTACGGTCAGTACCACATGGGCAGAACATGCACCGCCCTGTAGCACTATATGCTATCTTAAGTGCCATAACCAAAAGAAATTAAAATTGCCAAGGACTTCACAGTTTATATGGACAATCAGGCATGACTAGCACTATTTAAGAAACATAAACAGTACCAATCTAATCTGTTAGGCATGGACTAGACTATTTAAGAAACATAAACAGTACCAACCAAATCAATAGGGAGAATTTTTGAGAGTGAACTATGTTTTAGGAGGTGAGGTGGTAATGGTCACATGTCTTCCTTAGTCTATTAACACATACCGAAATAAATATAATTACTGAAGCAACTTTATCTTTGGCAATGTTGTTTAAATCTGATTTGAGAAACACGAACAGTACTAGCCTGATCAATAGAGAGAATTGTCAAAAGTGGCCTCTGTTTTAGTAGGTTGCAATGATCACCTCCTTTCCTTGGTCTATCAATGCATACTGGAAGAAATATAATTACTGAAGCAACTTTAGCATTGTTAATGTTGTGTAATCTGATTTGAGAAACATGAATGGTACCATCCTAACCAATAGAGAGAATAATCAAGAGTGGCCTATGTTTTAGTAGGTGAGGTTGTAATGGTCACCTGTTTTCCTTGGTCTATCAATGCATACAGGAAGAAATATAATTACTGAAGCAACTTTAGCATTCACAATGTGTGTAAACCTCGTGTTCTGTGTTTTTGTGGAGAATAAGTGGCTTCAGTGGATGTCCTGGCCTCCTGGGTGACTTGATGTTTTTTAATACAGCAGTTGGTTCCACTAACCTCTTGAAATTAAGATCAATGAACTTTGAATTATTCTAATCATTGTACTGGACGTGTATATGATGGATAACCCTTGATAATATAATTTCATGCCTAATTCTGAACTTGTTCACACATAACTAAAGTTGGCCGCTATTTGATCTCGTAGCAAATACGACTTGTTTCTTACTCATACTTGACTGGCTTCATACATATGCTCGTCTGACTGTTGTGTAATACCGTATTACTTTCCTTTTATTCGGGCAGGTCCTGTAGGTGAGGACATGTTCCACTGGCAGGCCACTATCATGGGACCCTCAGACAGCCCGTTTACCGGTGGTCTATTTTTGGTGAACATCCATTTCCCACTAGATTATCCCTTCAAGCCCCAGAAGGTAATTTCCGGTGTACTGAGCTAACCTTTGTAAAAAAAGAGTTCATATTGATATTGGAATTGCTGTTACACAAATGTCTTGAGGGTCCTCAGACAATTAGTTTGCTGCTGCTTGCTATCTTATCTATTTTTTTCTGACATTCAGACATGAACATATTTCAGGTCTCTTTCATCAACAACAACGGCAGCATTTGCCTTGACATTCTCAAGGAATAGTGGAGCCTGGCTTTGACCATATCAACGGCAGCATCTGCATTCCTAACTTGGTTGTTCCATTTTTGCTTAAAGCTTGTTGCTGATATAAGCTTGGTTCCTTCAGCAACTTAATCTCACAAAAATTCTTCATTTATGTTTCTCTAACATTTACCCGTCTCTGTTAACAGGTCCTCCTGTCAATCTGTTCGTTGCTGACGGACCCCAACCCCAATGATCCTCTGGTGCCTGAGATTGCTCACATGTACAAGACTGATTGGGCCAAGTATGAGTCCACGACACGCTGCTGGACACAGAAGTAAGCCATGGGTGGATGTATAGGCAAGCAATGTCGAGAGAGGTATTCTTTTAATTGTTCTATGTTTATGGTTTGCTAAAATGTATTTCCCCCCTGGGTGGGATGCTTGCTAATTTCGAAACACACTGGTTACTTCCATTTGTGTACTTCTATTTGTTCTTAGTTCTTCTCACCTATAGCTAAAGTCAAAGATGAAAAACCAGGTGACTTATTGGAGTTGCAGAACTATAACTCATTGGTAAGTTTCTATGCTTTCAAATGGCCAGAGTTTGAATTTTGATCAGTTTGTCTGACTTGTTTTATACTGAATCCTTGATTCCTTGATAACTTTGATATACACATATGAATAATTACTTATGCTGTTATGATCATAAACTGATCTCTAAGTAGCTTTGACTCATATGATGCCTTATTAAATAACAGGTCATCTGAATCTTCATTTGTAAATATGACTGTTGGTGCTACCGATGATGTAAGCTACTTTTCTTGCTTCAAGAATAATAGAAACATCATTTACATCACAGTCACATTTTAAGTTGCTCATGTCATTTCAGGCTAGCCATCGACTTGGAACTGATGAGAGACAACCGATGTTGCCAACTTGAAACATATACTTTTTAGGTATGAATGGCTTACCTCTCCTCCTCTCGCGTCTGGTGAGGCAATTCGTCCTCGGTTCGTGCCTCTCCTCCTCTCGCGGCTGGTGAGGCAATTCGTCCCCTATTCCCTCTCCCCTCGCCTCTGACTTTATGTTGCTCGTCCCCACTCGATTCGTCCGTTTAGATTAGAAGAATCGCGTCTAATTTGTCATTTTGCTCGTTTTCGATTCATCTGTCTTGAAGTGTGTCTGGTTCGACTAATTTCGCTCGTCCTAGATTCGCCCGTTTAGATAGAAAATCGCATCTAGTTTGATTTACTCGTCCTCCTCGTCACTTTAGAATCACTTGTGATATGATTTTGCTTGTCCTCGTTGTCGTCCTGATGCTCTCATGTGTTCTTGGGGCCGTCTCGTCGGGGGTCTCCGTCCCTGCGACTCTGGGAGGAAGCGGGCGGGCGAGCGAGCGGTCGGTCGGTCTGGTTTGCGAACTAAAGTCTATTTGAGAAACTTCTGTTCCTGCGTTTTGTGTTCACAGTGGAGCGATGGTTCCTGCGTTTACTTGTGCGTGCGCTTCTGTTATCTGACGATCCTGCCTTTCGTGTTCGTGTCGGGGCGACGGTTACAGGAACGATCGGTTCTTGGTTCGGAAATTGGAGCAATGTCAAATCGTTCCTTCTGTTCCATCACCTGCGTTGTTCGTCGGTTATTTTCATATCTCAAACGCATGCGCTTGATATTCTGGTTGCCCCCTGACGATTCTTGTTCCCATCCTAGATGCAGAGAATCTTGTTCTTGCCTGTTACGGTTGTTCTGATGCTGTTCTTTTCAATTGTTTATTGTTATCATGCTTTGCTTATGTTCCCATATGGCACGATTGATTGTTGTGTGTTGTTTGATTGATTGGCTTGAGATGGTTTGTTGTTTGTTGTTTGATTGATTGGCTTGAGATGGATTGTTGTTTGTTGTTTGATTGATTGGCTTGAGATGGATTGTTGATTGTTGTTTGATTGATTGGCTTGAGATGGATTGTTGATTGTTGTTTGATTGATTTCCTTGAGATGGATTGTTGTTTGTTGTTTGATTGGTTGCCTTGAGATGGATTGTTGTTTGCTGTTTGATTGATTGCCTTGAGAAGGTACAAACCATGTAGGCCGATTGATTGCTGTTTGTTGCCTTGAGATATTATTACATGTTTATATGGCACGATTGACTGCTGTTTGTTCATGGTTATTACAATTGATTGATTGTTGTTTGTTGATTGGTATCTAATTTTGGTGTTGGTAGTTCCTGATCATAGGTAACAGACCTGGCGCTATTATTTTTTCTGAACTTTCTTGTGATTATTATGCCTTCACATTGCATTTCTCCCAGATCCATATCGACATGCCCACGTTGTCTGACGAGGATAAAGATGTAAGGAAATCCTCCCAAGAATCTCTCTTGCTCCTTGTATTAACTTGGCGACTAGACTTTACATGTTATTTTTTTTCGTGAAACTGGAGCTCCTTGCTGTAACCCATTATATGACTTTATGGGCATGCGCCACTTTCAGGTTATGAAAAAATGGGGTGCTCCAAACAAGATTGACTTCCTCTCTTTCTTATACAAGGCATGCAGAAGATGTGCGGCAAGTAAGTAACTCTATGTCGATATTTAGAGTGTACTACTTAACAGTGCCATCTTTCCCAACAGATTGAAATTTTTTATATTGATATTTTGTTGAATATCACATGTTTGTTTGCACTTCATACTTTGGAAATATTCCTAACGTTGATAGTAATTAACATGTATTTTTCTCTATTGAGTACTACTTTTTTCGTCTTTAAGTGTTCTTATTTCAGAAGTCTGCTCTGCACAAGTGCAACATGGCTGGAAAACCTGCTGCTGTTACTCGTGTTGTGGACAGTATGACGGACAATCTAAGGCCTACTCGTGCAGATGCAACTGATGTGGCAAATGCGGTGCTGGATGGTTAGTTTTTGCCTCTTGCAGATATCTTATACTTTGGTGATCCTGTACAGCTGCTCATTACTGCACCCAAAGAAACTATAACTACACAAGCTGTAACATGAATCACAATTGTTTTGTTCAGGTAGTGATGCCATTTCCTTGGTGCTGAGACTCTCCGTGGGTTGTATCCAGTTGAGACTATTTCAACGGTAGGCAGAATTTGTGCTGAGGTGAACTTTATTTTGGAGGTCTATATGTTCTCTTGATAAACACATGCCTGTTTGGGAGGGCATTTGTTGATAGGTTCCCTTTTGTAGTTCAAATCAGACTTCAATACTAATAAAATGTTACAGATAAATACTATTCTTCCGAACAGCCCCTAAATGTGTTCTCAACAAGTATATCCTTGGCACTCTAATGGGATCTAATTCAAATTCACTCCTTCCTGCCTTTTCTCTCTTCATAGTTGGTGATATATTTTCATGAATTGTTTCACAGGTTGAGAACGTCTTCAACCAGGATTTGTACTTCAAGCGAACCATGAAATACGTGGGAGAACCCATGATCCACTTTGAGTCTATTGCTTCCTCTCCGGTGCGTATTTTGTTTCTTTTCATTTTCCAACCTTTTGTTAGTGTTTACAGGGGAACAATTTATGTCTTCCATTGATTGATTATCAGTCTGGGACACTTAAGTTTGAAAATAGTTCACTACCTATTTGCTAGGTGCGGGCTGATATTAAAGTTAAGGCTTCGGTCATCATTTCATCTGGATAGGAGAAAAGGAGTATTTCTTCTTATAGGCACTTCATCTCATCTTGTAGTTTAATAGAAACTGATTCATATATTATGCCGTATCGAGTATCTGCAGGCTAATTGCCAAGTACGGGCCCACCATGCCATTCCTCATCTAAAAATAGATCAATTGAAGTGGAGCTTCACAAGTGCATTTGAAGTATGTGAACAACCTGTTTCCTTGTAACCTTTTTAGTGTGGTGTTCAACTAAACTCACTAATTAACATGTATTACCACGTATCTAATACATCCATATCCAGACAACTCTAAGATAAGTAATTCGGGATGGAGGGAGTACTATAGAATTCTGCCCGATAAGAAACATTATTGCTTATGTTGGACCAAGACTTGTCTCTGGTGTTTGGCAGTGTGCCACTGTTATAACTCATATTTGTTGCATTATCTTCCTGCAGGCAAGACAATCACTCATAGTTAAAGTCCTCTTTCCCATGCTTGCCGATCCACATCACCCGGTGAGTTAACTTGCCTTTCATCTGTTGGCTACATTAACCATTCTTTGGTGGTTCTTTTCAATTTTAGAATACATGACCCAGTATGTATAATATGAAAAATAGGAACTACCTATAAATACCAACGTCCTTGTTCTGAACATAAAGGGAATAATGGCAGTTGGCGTTAGTGCATATTCCCAATATGTGAAAAGTGGATGCTTTACATACACCAGTCCAGTGCATTAATTCTGCTTGTAGGGTATTTGCTTGCATCATGTTCTACTTACAAATGGAATAAACACTGGACTGCAGTTCACTTTCAAACTGGTTGGCAAGTCATCATAGGCTTGGTTAATCAGTACACTATTTCGAACTTGACTGGTGGTAGACTGGTGTGTTTATTCTGTATAATATAAACGCAATGCGTGAGCTTATAAGCTGGTGTGCACCAGTGAGGCTGATGTTTGGAGGTTTCATCTTGCATCCACCTTGAATTATTTGGTAGCTAGAATTCCTTGATTTGGACCCAACAAGTAAGAAGCTTGGTTTGCCTCGTGATTTGTACCGACATTCTTTCTCTACCCTGCAGGCTGAATCTACTAGCACTAGAAATGAATCAGTGTTGAAGGTTGCTCTTGACCACGGCAAAGCATCCAGTGTGATCAAGTCGCATGGCTTACCTTATCCAGAATTTCTATAAGAATGTTGCTGATGTTACATGCCTTGCTTTCTCTAGTAAGTGGAACAAGAATGCATTAACATTTCTTTTATGTCCATATGCGTACACTCATAATATTTGAATTACAAACCAAATTCTAAATAAATAAGCATGTGTCTCTATGCCTACAAACTTGTGGGTATTGATGAAGATAATCAGTTAATCAGTCTCTAACTAGCTTCCTATTTGCAGGAACGAAGATCTGGATCACCCTCGCTCCTCTAGAGAAATCAGTTTACTCATCCAAGTTTTGGAAATTCTTTATAGCTTTTTGAGTTTACTTCGGTCTTGCATGTGCTTTCTGTTTGTGCCCCTATCTATGTATGTTTCTTGTGTGCAAGTGCTCCATTCTGTGTGTGTGACTGTGTGTGGCTTGACTCTGTGTGTGTGGCTTGACTGTGTGTGACTGTGTGTGGCTTGATTGTGTTTGTGCTTGACTCTCTGTTTGTGTGACTCTGTGTGTGCTTGACTCTGTGTGTGTGGCTTGACTGTGTGTGTGACTGTGTGTGGCTTGATTGTGTTTGTGCTTGACTCTCTGTTTGTGTGACTCTGTGTGTGCTTGACTCTCTGTGTGTGTGAATGTTGCATTTGCTTGATGGTGTGGCCTGTATGCTTGAATGATGATTGGTGTGGTTTAACACTGCCTTTGCCGGTCCCAAGCCCGGATGTGAAAATATGGAGGGAGCTGCATTTACCTCCTTTGTATTATATATATATATTCACCTTCTGAATTTTGTGGCTGATGGCATTCTAGTTTACATAGATGGTTAGCTTGTTAATTACTTTTGTGCATGCAAGACTTGAAATCTAGCTGATGTAGTGTTTAGTTTCTGCGCATGATAAATGGTTTTGTTGTGCACCTTTTTAAAGATGTGGCCTGTTTTCCCCCTCTATTTTCCTCTTTTGGATGTTAACTAGCATTTGCTGCGTTTCTGAATTGATTATCTGTCAGCTTCTCCCCTCTCTCCATGTCAAGAAGAGCAAACATTCCAACTCTGGTCTCTCCATCTACAGTCCTGAAATAACATGAGACCAGTAGCAAATATCATGGTCATCAGCATGGATATAAAATAAGAAGTACAATAGAACTAACCATTTATGCATCTCTGTGTTTGGTTCACAACTATGATTGATGAACCTGGACTTGTTCCCTTGTTTGTTGCATCAATGACCATATTGCTACAGACCTCACAAAGATAAAATCCAGTGTAATGTTGTCTCTTCATTTACCATGGTCTTTCCTCACAAGTTTTGTGATCAAGAACTACAATATTAATGGACATATGGATATTAGTTTAATCGCCCAGTGTACATTGTGAGTAACCATAATAATATCAATCAAACAAAAAATGCAATCACATGCACATACACAAAATTCTTTTCATCAGTACAGCACAATGATCCAATGTAATTAGCGAAATTTGTTTAGAGAAAGCAAGCATGTGAGTGATTTAGTAACAGGGACAAACAACAGAAAAGGGAACAACCTGGAGACTGTGATGTCGATGAGCCCGTCGTCGTAGTCGACGAGGGAGCAGTGGTCGAATCAGATGTCGAAGGATGCATGATTGTTATGGATGCCGTCAATGTCTGCGGTCGGCCTCGAACTGGACTAAAATAATTCAGAATTAATACAAGCACAAGCACGAATGAAATTCAGAATTAATATAAGCGCAAGCATGAATGGTAGTAGTTATCTTGCTGCATGGGCCGTCATGTTGGCCGAGCGTGTAGCCAAAGGTGTAGGAGACAATAAAGACGAAGGTGTTGAAGAGCATCCAAGCACTGACCCGCGGCACAGCACCTGAGCAGTCAACCATGTAGATGAAACCCGAGCCCTGGATTTCCTCCTCCACGAGGCCGTAGTCCAGCGACTCAGCCTCGACCTCTCCGCCCGCGACCGTGTTATGCTGGTTCTGGCACGGCCCGTTCGCTCCGCTCTGCTCTGCCCAGCCTGCTGCTCAATCTGGTGCGAGGAGGAGGGGTGGTCACGATGGTGAGGAGAAGCTAAGGCATCTGCAAACATGTAGTGTAATTTCTTCAGAAAGTTCAAACTGCATTATTTTAGAAAGTTCTACATGTATGCATGTAATGTACCCCTGAAGTGGCATTTAAGGTGCTACTGTTGTTCCTGAATAACGGTGCCCACAGACTGCCCAGGAAGCTGTTGTCAATGCCATTGGAGCTGGCGTTTGCAGCCCCGCTGTCCGCTGCTACTCCAAGGCTGTACGCCACACTGAAGCTGCATACATACATGACCAATCTAATTATCATGATGCCAAGTTAATTTGAAGAAAATATACCAATATGAAAACTTTTTGATGTTTCTTATCATACATTGGGCGTCATCGATGCCGGGAAAGAGAAGCTGACGACGAACCCCAACAACACCATGGCTAATGCCTGACAGAACCGAGACTAATTCCGTCCTCACTGCATATATTATTCAGTCACCACGAAAATTCCAGGAAAGAACACGAATATATATGTAACAAGATTCTGATTCTGCAAGGCAGATGCTTACAAGATCGATCGATGAGGACCCCTGCTTCTAGTGCGGACTCGAAGGGCAGGAAGAACAGAGGAACGTCTCTGCGATTTATGCCATGACATTACACGATTTACTACCCGAGAACGAGCCCCTATGATGCCGGCGGCAACTGCAACATGTACCTGTGTTTTGATTTTCGGTTTGAGCTTTTTTTCACCCTAGGCCGAGATGGCCGAATTTCGGCCATTTTCAAAAATTTCGGCTAAAATTTGACCAAATTTTGACTGCAATTTGACTTAAATTTAACCAAAATTTACCAAATTTGAGCAATTTCGGCCTACATATACTTTTCGCCTCAAGCCGAGATGGCCGAAATTCGGCCGAAATCCACATTTTGCGGCCGAAAATCAAAACACAGACATGTACTAAGCCGTCGTCGTCTCATCCGGTCGCCCTGCCGTTGTCCCTCCATCCCTGCCGGCGCGCGGGAGAGAGGAGGAGACCCGGCTGCGGAGAATGAATGGCAGATGAGGGGTGTGGAAAGAGGCGAGGAAGAAAGATGAGGTGGCGGTGGCAGGAGAATAGAAAGGAGAGGTGGTGGTGGCGGCAGCAGCGGCGAGGAGGAGGACGAGCGGAAGGATGCCTTCGTGGGGAAGGCAGTGAAGGACTTTTAACTGACGGAGGGGGTTATCCCGGGACGCATTTTCTGCTCCCATTCGTTTTCTTTCTCCGTCACAGTAAAAAAATAGGGACGTGGCTCTCACGAGGAAGCGCTCTTGATGCACACCTTATTGTTTTGGATTGGGAAGGTTAAGTTTAAACATTGTTTCTAGTCCGCTAATCAAGCGGCTTATGAGCTAGCTCAGTATTGCTTTTGTAATAAGATTTCGAGTAGCTAGTCTGAGAAGCCCCCGGGTTGCATCATAGCTAAACTAATGGACGATGTAACGATTATTTGATCTTAATAAAGCTAGCCATGATGGCCTTTCCTCAAAAACAATATTTGGTCATGGTAGAGCAGATAATAACTAATCCAACCAGTTATACAGGGGGGTTAGAAATTGTAAATTATGTTAGCTACTAGATAGTCGCGACTTATCAACGGGCGCGGCGTGTCGCCGCGCGGGCTAAGCTAGTTAAAACAAGACATTCAACCGATAACTTGATGGGAGCGAGTTTTACTAGTATAACACAGTGCAGCTCGCTCTTACCCAAATTAAATCAAGGACCAACAAAAAAAATAAAAGATCAAGAACAACTCACACTGTTCAAGAATTCACCCGATTAATCTGTTAATGGGCCAGTTAATCGCTACTCGTAGCATGACAGAATCGAATAACACATATTCAATGTGTTAACTTGTCAGGCCGATTAGTTGGCAAGTTAGACCAATTAATCAATTGTGATGCAGATTAATCCCTGATGACCCATTACTGGGTGGGCAAACAAAGCCCAATTTTTTGGCCCGTAACCCCTTCCAGCCCCATGCCGCTCCTTAATAGCTAGGAATAATAATTTTACCTTCTCTCTATGCTTTTCATATGTGTATGGCAGCATGTGTTTGGTATACTACATAGCTGGGAGCACGAGAGTATGGTATAATACATAAAAAAATCTAGATATATGTTGGCAAGTTCCTATTCAATCTTCTGATTAATGGTCGACCGATTAATCCAGTTAATAGGCTAATTCGCCGATTAATCGTTATTAATAAACCAATCGAGCAGCTACCAGTTAACGATTTCTTGAACATTGACAACTCATATGCAATAAAGGTATGAGAGAGAAGAAATATTTACATAAGATGGCTATAAACACCGGAGCATAAATAAGCAACACCCTTAAATACAAATAAAAAGGGTCCAGGGTTCATTGCATAGTGGGCTTAGATCCGCATTTCCTCGATTTTATAACCTACCCCTGTCATCTCTTATCACCAGATCAATTTGTTTATACAGTAGAGATGTCCTGGTTATCACTCAACAAGAATGACCATCCAAGGACAGAACAACAACTATCACAGAATCAAAAAGGATTCTAGAGACAAGAGGGAGGATCCAACTTGATACTCACAGGTGCCTGGATTGCTCAAAGGCACACATATTTCAGCCGCGGTTAATCATCATCACCCTAGTATGAACACCACTGATCAATCTAGCAAATCCGGGAGCATAGCTATAGGACCAGGGCATCCTCATGTAAACCATATAACACAACTGTAAACACTGGAACATAAATAAGCAACGCCTTTATATACAAATAAAAGGGTTCAGAGTTCATTCCATAGTGGGCTTAGATTCGCCTTTGCTTGATCATATAACCCACCCGTTATATCTTATCACCAAATCAATATATTTATACATTGGAGCTGCCCTGATTATCACTCAACAAGAATGACCATCCTAGGACAGAACAACAAGTATCACAGGATCAAAAAGGTTTCTAGAGACAAAAGGAGGATCCAACTTGATGTCTGCTGGTGCTTAGAGATAACATGCTGAAATGAGCGAAGCGAGCTATTGCGGAATAACTCATGGTTTATAAATATTCTGTGTATAAAACTTGTAGAATACAATTTTTTAGCAAGAGAGATAGTAATCTTATCATTTAATAAGAGACAAAAAAGCAATGTCCAGATAATATCATACACAAAATGTTCATGCATCAACAATTTATTTCATAAGCTCACATCACGTATAGCGGACTAGGAACAAATAGAAAAAGGACGAGCATGCCTACATTTTGGGGGAGCGAATCAGTGGGCAAGAGTGGAGTATTAAGAGTTCCCTCGGCCCCTGCGTCACTCCCGCAGGGGCGACTCGGGCGGCGCCAACCCTAGCCCGCCGCCGGCCTCCCTCCCCCTTCTCCTCTACCTCGTCGCCACCGGAGGGGGTCGCCGGCAAGCCGCGCGGCCGTCGGGGAAGGTGGCGGCGAGGATTTGCCTGCTCCGTCGCGCGCGAGGGACTCTGGAGCCGAGGTGGCGGCCTCGGATGGTGGCACGACGCCGTTCTCAGCCAGCGGCGGCCGCGGGTGCTGGCCGGCTGCCTTGGCCGCGCGGGCGGCAAGGTGGCGGCGGGTGGAGGCTACTGGACGCCGGGCTGCGGGGGCCCCCGTTCGGATCTGACGCCTCCGCCTCCAACGCTCAGATCCCCTTTAAGATCTGGTCTTCAGTCGTCCCAGGCTGCAGGTGCCATGTTTGAAGCTGGGGTTGGGGGTGGTGTAGTGCCCGGAGAAATCCAGGCCGACTCAGCCGGCCACGACAGCAGCGACGCCCGCGGGCGCCGTCCCCTACTTGTAGGCGTCGTTTTGGTACTTCCCTCCCCCTTTTTGCCTTTCTCCCCTGCTTGTTTCCGGGCGAAAGCCAAAATCCCTCTGGATTGGGTGGCAGCGACGCCTATGGTGCCGTCTCCTTCATGAAGCTGCCGCCTTTGGTGAGTTTTGGGGCGATGGCGAGTATGCTCCGTTGGTAGGCGTTCGGCGGCTGTGTGGTTGGAGTCTACGGTGTTTTGGGCTTCCTCCATTGCAGCTTTGTCATCAACAGTCTCGCGCCGTGCATTTGCTTCTCCTCGCGTGCAGTTCCCTCTCAATGCCAAGGTTCCCCCTTGTTGAGCCCGGCGTTGCATGTTGGCGGTGCTCTGGTTTGGTCTTCCCGGTGGCAACGGTGGCGGTTATTCATCTTAGCTCTTGGGAGAGCGTCTGTATCTTCCGACGGATCGGCGCCTCGTGCCAGGCGAGGGGGAAGGGAGCCCCTTTCGGAGATGGAGGAGGAGGTTGTATCCGTTTTGGCCGTAGCCCATGGAGCTGACAACGTGTTCTTCCAATCTGCTAGTGGTGTCTTCTCAAGGCCTTCCTGGTGTCACTGAGCGATGGATTGCGATCGGTGGAGGGCTTCATCCTCTTCAAGCTGCTCATGGGCTTTAGTTTTCTTCATCTTTGCTTGTAGGTTGTATGAAGCTAGCTAGTTGTTGCAGAGCACTATGTATCTCTTAGCTGTTTTGTTTTTCTGCTCCTATAAGTGGGTTGATGCTGTAATCCTGGTCGGTTGATGGCTTTGTTAATTCAAAGCCGGGCTCGACTTGAGCCTTCATTCTAAAAAAGAAGAGTGGAGTATTACCTAACCGACGTTGCTTACCCCATATTCGTTTATAATGTATATTTAATCTGTATGCTCTGTACACATTTATTATGTGCGGTTACTCTGTACTAAACATATCTGAGCCGGCGGCCGAAACAGTCGTAGATTAGGAGCTGGCCTACTGGAAAATGCAGCTGATTCATAAGTAGATCTTTAATCACCCGTAGGATGGTATATTAGCAATAGTGCTAAGCATTTTTTAGATAGCAAGCTTGATGAAATTAAGGATTTTAGGTTACTTTTCAATTATAATGCCCAGAAAAGGTTTAAACATTTTTGGTTTTAGCTGTCCCATGACCATCTGCACTAAAATCCTATTACAGAAATAAGAAAATAGAACACCAAATATGGCTTGTAAAGTAGCCTTTAGATGAAGAACGAGCATCAAAAGACCTTAAACACATTATTTTCTACTAAGCAAACTACAACAGGCAAAGCAAGCGCAAAGGTTGGATCTGATATAATTTGGCTCTGTGCATCCATGTTAATAACTGATTAACTGAATAATTTGTCATGGAGTACAAAGTACATCATCGTGTATTACCATGAATTCTTGACCTGAATAATGCCCGCAAAAGTCTGTTTCGCTCTATCAGCCAAGAGCAACTGCATATGCACGAAGCATACAACATTAATAATAAAAAAGATTTCTTCATTGATCTATACCAATAATGTCAAACATGAAGCATCCACGACACTCAAGGGAAAATAGCAAAGGAACTTATAAACAAATACTCCCTACGTCCCGAATTGCTTGTCACTCAAACGGATACTTCCTCATATCTCTTCCATTGCTTTCGAAATCTTAGTTATCAACCATGGGTTGGAGAAATGAACATAACAACGGCTGGGTAGTGACAGAACGATTAAAACTCAAGGCAAAGACAAAAATCATTTGATTTGCCTGGTGTAACTGAGTAGAAAAAGAGAAGCAAGCATGATAGAATCAAACGACTATGAATGCAGATTCTTAAGGCATGATCATTTGCTCCTAAAACACAACAACTCTTCCCCATCAGTCATTTTTCCATGATTTTACTTGACAAACCGAAAGACTATCTTGTCAAAATATGAAACTAAAGTAATCACCCACCATTGCAGTATGTGTTTAGCAAATATAGCAAGCCGGAAGAGTGTAGGACCTCATACAATACTAAGTTTCAAAAATGAACTGGACAAGGAAGATTAAGTGAAAATGATAAGAAAGGAATAGGCCTGTATACTTTGATATTGACAGTGTGGATATCACAATAGGACAACATCACATTATTTGCTTCTAACCAAAGTACAACAAGCAAAGCAAATACAAAGGTTGGATCTGACAATTATAAAAAACAAATTTATACGCAACTGAGCTAGCATATATAATTTTGCTCGATGCATCCAGATTAAAAATAATTAACTGAATATATTGGTCTAGGGTACCAACTCTACGTAATTCGTAACCAACAAGCCTACCCACATGTGGTCACCTGTAGCATTTATTTACACAGGATCCTTGCTTCAATAATGCCAATCTACAACCACAAGCATTCACAACATTGAAAGGAGAATAAAATGTGGCTCCGATCAGGAGCTAGATATGCAAAAATGCATAACATAATTAGCACTAATCCAAGCAGAGAACATCATAAAGGGTTGAGGCTAGCGGCGACTCACCTCGGCACCCCCTTTTTCCATCACCACATGGGGAGGGATAGCCGTGCAACCCCTTCTCGCCGAGCTCGGGAAGGCAGAGTTGGCCGCCATGGCTGGATCTTGCTGGCTCGAGTCACATGGCTGGATAGAGGAAACGAAGGGGGCAAAACCACGGAGACGACGACATCCAGATCGAGGGGGGCAAGGCTGAGCCCCCTCGCCCACGGCCCTGTCGGCCGCGCGTCGTGGCCCCGGAAGACGCGGAGGTGGAGGAAGCGGGAGGAGAGGCGCGCGATCTTGACGTCAGCGCCGTCCTCCTTGCGCTCCGGGGGCGGGCGGTGGTTCTCCTTCTCGCCCCTGCGCACGAGCGTGCGGTGCGGCGGCGGTCGACTGGGCGAAGAAGAGGATGGCGGCGTGGGGCTGGACCTGGACGGCGGCGGGGCTGGGAGGCGCGAGTGAGGTTCTAGGGTTTGGAGGGAGAGAGAGAAAGGGGCGAGGAAGGAGGAGTTGGGAGCGAGGGAGGTGTCGTGGTTCTAAGTCTGACAGTAGAATGGGGGTAGGAATGTAGAGGCAAGATCTTAGCTATGGAGGAGTTGTACGCAGGAGTTTTACGAGTTCAGGCCCTTCTCAGAGGAAGTAACAGACCTACGTCTCGGAGCCCGGAGACGGTCGACTAGATTATATGCATGTGTGTTACAGAAAGTGAGAACCCTTGTGCCTGTGGAGGGGGTGGCTTATATAGAGTGCGCCAGGACCCCAGCCAGCCCACGTCACAGAGGGTTTAAGGTACATAAAGATGGGGGCGTTACTGGTAATGCCTGCAATAAAGATACATAATGACCATTAAAGCTATGACTTAATTCCCGACCGTTGCAGAGTGGAGAGGCCCTAGATCTTCTGGTAGTCGAGTGATTATCTATACGGTCGAGTGTCTTCAGGATAGTCGAGTGGAACATAACTTCATGGGCGAGTGGATGATGATTTTTCTTCGAATGCTCCTGGTACCTTTAGGGATGTCCTTGGGGAGGGTATCTTGAACAGATCCATGACCCTACCCTAGGTACATAGCTTCATCATTAGCCCCCGAATGGATCAGGGTTTGAGTGAGGAAGGAGTTGAGAACACTTCCGACTCATTTTTCGTGCTATGAGTATATCTTGCTCTGAATCAATGAACTGAGGGGATGACACCAACTTATTTTTCAGTCGCCTTGGTCCATTCTTAGTTTTTGTCGAGTGAACTTTTACGGTAGAGTTCCGAATGATGATGAGGAGGATGTCTTCCGTCTGACAAGTTGTTCTGCTGTCCGCAGATTTCGCGGGATTCGAATTTCGGGAAGCGCGCCGGACGGGCGAGGCCGTGGTAATCGGGACAGATTAGGCAGGTTGCCTCGATTCCCGTGCCACCTTTGTCGCCACGTATCGCACGCACGACTGTTGCGGGATTTGTTTAGATCGTCCGGGCCTACAAGTCAGTCACTCGGAAGTGACCTTATAAAAGGCACCGGACCGGGCTTTTGAACAGTGCGCCCTCATTCTCTTTCTTCTTCCTCAGATTTCTCCGCTGCGCCCACTTCTACTCTCGGCGCCGTAGCCTCGCTCGGACTCGATCCGCCGCCACGGGAAAGGATAAGACGATGGCGTTGGAGCGCGTGAAGAAGGCGACCGCGAAGGCGAAAGGAAAGAGGACCAGCCGGGGCGGATCCTCGTCAATGTCTGGCCTGCCGCTGGGCTGGATCCAGGGCAATTGGATCCGCTCAACGATCATCCAGGACGACCTCGACGACCTGGTTGAGAGGGGATTGATCCCCCATGAATCGGCGCGGTTCCCGGGGAACGAGACCGAGCCGCGGCCACTAGAGGGTGAGTGTGTTCTCCTCGCCACTCATGTCGACCGCGGGTTCTCTTTGCCTCCCCATCCTTTCTTTCGTGGCTTTTTGAACTTCTTCGGGGCTCAACTCCACCACTTCACTCCAAACACCATAGTGTATCTTGCTGCCTTTGTGTCGATGTGCCAAAATTTCTTGGGTTGTTGACCGCACTAGGGTCTATTCAAGCACATATTCACCTGCCGCTCCCAGTCGGTCAAGAAGGCCAACCCGAGTGACGAGAGGACACACATGATTTAGATGTGCGGGGGCCTTGGAATCCAGATGAGGAATAAGATCACCTTCCCAGCTATGATCCTTCCTGACTCGGTCCGAGGCTGGCAGTCGACCTGGTTTTACTGTAAGGACCAGCCGACCCCGGGTCAGTCGACTGGACTTCCCCCCTTTTCCTTGGCTCGAGTGGAGAAGCCCTCCTCCTTGAGGGTGATCCCGGAAGAGAAGGCGCAGGTGAAGGCATTGGTCAAGCGGGTCGTCCAATTTTTCCGTGACGGGGTGACTGGAATGGACCTGCTGGAGGTTTTTCTCAGTCGACGCATCCAACCACTTCAAGCCCGTGACCATCCGATGTGGATGTACTCAGGACTCGAGGACTCCACTCGAATCCACCCGGAGGACGTTAGTGAAGACACGGTGGAGAAGTGGCTGAGAGGAATCACCGGCAACAAAGATAATCCCCGGGGGTCTAGGAGGGTGATTCCATTCGACCATTCACGCCAGCCGGAACAGGTATAATTCTGCCTTCTCAAGTATCTTCTCGATTCACTGTGTAACACCTTGTTGACGGTCGACTGTATTTCTTTCGTTCATTGTCTTTTCAGGCTCTTATTGATATGTACTCGATGCCCAATGGAGTGCAGGAGCAAGATGTCGAGGAAGGGGTGAGCGGGGGCGAGAGTGGCGAGTGGCACTCGGATGCGGAGGAGGACGAGGAGAGCGACGACTCAAGTGATGACGAGGAGGTAGACCCGCCTCCTCGCAGAGAGAGAAGATCCAAGCACGCTCAAGACCCGGCGAGCACCCCGGTCCTGGCGGCTACACCGACTAGGCCATCTTCGAAGCGCCCTCGGACGTCTTCGCCAGCGCCGACTGAGAAGATATCAAAACAGCCCAAGATTGTGCCGCCTCCTGCGCCAAAAACATCGAAAGCCACCTCCTATAAACCACCGAAGGCTTTGCCCAGAATCAAAGTGACCGTCCCCACCATCTCCGGGTAATCATCTGATCTGTTCTTTTGGTCGACTCGAGCAACAGAACATAACCGACTGAATGTTGACATTTGTAGTGCTGCTACATCTGGAACTTCTTCCTACCAATATCGAGATGAGGAGATGGAAGACGCGGTTACCTCCAACCCAGGTAAAAACTCTTATGATCTTGTTCTTGATTACTTGGTCGATTAAATTCTAGCGATTCACTTGGGGTCGACTGATTTCTCTGCAGCTCCACCCAACATCATCGATCTTCCAGATGATGATGAAGATGTGGCCCCCTAGGCCCAGAAAGAACAAAAAAGTAGCAGCTGGCAAGACGTCTCAGCAGGGACCAACGACCACACCAACCGCCCGGCAATCTGAAGACGCAGGCGGGGCCTCTGTAACTTTCGATGTACCATTGTCGAGTGAGCGCCCTGCACCGTCGATTGAACCGGTGTTCCCTTCAGTCGTCCAACTTCACGCTTAGAAGCTCCAAGCTGCCGCACCTGGGTCGTCTGCCCCCTTCTTCACCAACTACCATGTTCCGGAAAACCAGTCGGACGCGGCTGCGGAAGCCATCTGTCAGGCTAACGTGATGATGGAGCGGATGAAGACGGTGCACGAGAATAGCCAGGCTGCTTACGATGCCAGCGCTGCTCTCCGGGCCAATGTCCAGGTAAGTAAACTTTCGACTGACCTTGTTCTATTAGGATATGCTACCCGAAATATTTTCTTTTATACAATCTCTTATTGTTTGCGTCAAGTCTATACGCCCAGTCTTGTTTGCGTCAAATCTATACACCCACTGGGTGTTTTGTTGTCTTTGGTATTCGCGCTCTTCCACTCGGCCTGGGCGAGTGGGATTTGAACCGGCGGGGGCACGCTAAGTGCACCCACTAGGTGTAGTCCCCGAGACCGCAGTCGACTGCGGGCAGTCGGCTGGGGTCTGAGTTCTTTTTACTTTCTCTTCTTCTACTCGACCCGGTCAGACCGGTCGAATGAGATCCGAACCAGTGGGGGCACGTCAAGTGCACCCACTGGGTGTAGTCCCCGAGACCGCGGTCGACTGCTGGCAGTTGGCCGGGGTCTGAATAGTTTTTTTACTTGACCCGGGCGGATCGGTCGAGTTGGGTCTGAATCAGTGGGGGCACGCCAAGTGCTCCCGCTGGGTGTAGTCCCCGAGACCGCAGTCGACTGCGGGCAGTCGGCTGGGGTCTAAGTGAACTTTTAAGTTTTATTCACTCAGAAGTAAATAACCTTTGATCTTGTCAATTGACACGTCTTTTACCTCATGCAGAAATCTTGTTCTCTCATTTCTAAGTTTGCCGAGTTTGAGGAGAAGCAGAGGCAACTCAACCTCGACTTGGAGTTGGCCCGACAAAAGTTGAAGAAAGCCGAAGATGAAGCTGCTGGTATGAAAGGTAGCTGCCTGTCGACTGTTCACGTTGATCGTCTTTTAAGATATTTCTTTGATCTCTTGTTTGATTCGATTGCTTCTTTTGCAGAGAAAATGAGGTTGGCTCTGGAGAAGAAAGACTTGGACCTTGCAGCTGCACAGAAGGAAGCTCAAGACAAGACTGCCCTTACAGACCAGAAGCTGGCTTCGGTCGGAGCGTTGGAAGGGGAGGTGAACAAGCTGAAGTCCTGTCTCAATGAGTCTAACCGAGAAGTAAGTCGTCTGAAGAAGGATAAGATTGCCTTGAATGAGAAGCTGGAGTCTGCGGTCCGCAAAAGAAATGACACGGAAGCCTATCTGAGAACTCTTGCCAAGAAGCTCTATCTTATGCTGGAAGGTACTCCTTTTAATCCGACCGCTTTGCTGCTTGCAAGTTAATCCTGTCCAGTCGATTCACTAACTCTTTGACTGCAGAATTCTGCCAAAACTTTGACGAGGAAACCGGAAGGATCGAGACTGGTCTAGACCCTATCGTTTCTCCGGTTTGCGACGAGACTGCCATGAACGTGCTTCGACTGGAATCCCGTGTCGCCAGCGTCACAAGTTATCTCGCACGCCTGAAGGTGGCAGTTTCACGTATTGACTCATCACTCTGGCCAGGGGCAATGCTTCAAAATGACCTAGAATCTCTGATGGCTTGGCTCAACGAGATTCCTGGTCGAGTGCAAGAATGGAAGAAGTCCTCTGCCCGGTGTGGTGCTGACGTGGCGTTGTCCTTGGTCAGAGTCCACTGCAAGGAAGCTCGTGAAGACAAGCTGGCGGCGATCAAGGTCGCCAACACCAAAAGGCACGACTTCCAGTCCTTTATGGAGACTTTCATCGCTGCTGCCACTCGGATCGCAGATGGAATCGACTTGGACGCATTCGTCGAACCCGCCAGCCCTCCTCCTGCCGAGTGAACAAACTACAAGATTTAAACTTGTCTTAAATTTTCCTCGGAATGCCGAGTGGTTGCTATAACCATTAAACTCCTTCGGGCTTGATGCTCGAATACTTTTGATTTGTTGCTTGGAACTTTAGGATTTATCTGAACTGCTTTTGAGTATACTTGCGATTGCTTTTGGGATCTGCTCCATTGTATTTGTGGCGTAGCTCGGAGGAGAAGGTTGCAGTCGACCTGCGCCTCCCCGTCCTTGCAGACAAGGATGGAGCGCATGTTGTACTTGTGGCATAGCTCGGAGGAGAAGGTTGCAGTCGACCTGCGCTTCGTCGTCCTTGCAGACAAGGATGGAGTGTACGTTGTATTTGTGGCGTAGCTCGGAGAAGAAGGTTGCAGTCGACCTGCGCCTCGTCGTCCTTGTGGACAAGGGATGGAGCGTGCGTTGTACTTGTGGTGCAGCTCTTAGGGAAAGGATTTTATAAACTTAGGTGAGTACTGGACTGCAGCTGAGCCCCCGAGTGGGAGGATTGCTCTCCACTCGGTATGATTTTACAAACTTAGGCGAGTACTGGACTGCAGCTAAGCCCCCGAGTGGGAGGCTTGCTCACCACTCGGTAGGATTTTACAAACTTAGGCAAGTACTGGACTGCAGCTAAGCCCCCGAGTGGGAGGATTGATCACCACTCGGTAGGATTTTATAACCTTAGGCGAGTACTGGACTGCAGCTAAGCCCCCGAGTGGGAGGATTGCTCATCACCCGGTAGGATTTTCTTTCGAACTTAGGCGAAACGGATTCATGGCTAAGCCCCCGAGTGAGAGGCTTGCTCATCACTCGGTAGGATTTTCTTTCGAACTTAGGCGAAACGGATTCGCGGCTAAGCCCCCGAGTGAGAGGCTTGCTCATCACTCGGTAGGATTTTCTTTCGAACTTAGGTGAAACGAATTCACGGCTAAGCCCACCCACTGGGGGATTTTAGAGGTAAATAAAAACAACAACAATCATACGAGAAGACTGTAAAGCTCTTGTCTTTGATGAACAAATTACAAAGATATTTCTTATCACATTTTATTCGAACGAGTGCTTAAGTATAAAAGGGGCGGAGTAGCTCCGCGTTCCAAGCCCGTGGCTTGTCCTTCTTATGCTTGACACTGTAAAGGTGGTATGCTCCATTGTGGAGCACTCTGGTGACAATGAAGGGACCTTCCCAAGCTGGGGCGAGCTTGTGTGGTTTCTGCTGATCCACTCAAAGAACCAAGTCTCCCTCTTGAAAGGCTCGACCTTTCACGTGTCTAGCGTGGAATCGACGCAAGTCTTATTGATAAATGGTCGACCGGATCAAGGCCATCTCTCTTTCCTCCTCTAGGAGGTCGACTGCGTCTTGCCGAGCTTGTTCTGCCTCATCTTCAGAGAAAAGCTCAACTCGTGGTGCATTATGAAGCAAGTCGCTCGGGAGAACAGCTTCAGCTCCATAGACCAAGAAAAAGGGAGTTCGACCAGTCGACCGATTAGGAGTTGTTCTCAATCCCCAGAGAACTGATGGAAGTTCATCAACCCAGGCGCCCGCTGCGTGCTTGAGATCTCGCATCAGTCGGAGTTTCAGTCCTTTGAGAATCAGGCCATTTTCTCTTTCTGCTTGTCCATTCGACTGGGATGGGAGACTGAAGCATAGTCGACTCGTGTGCCTTGTGAGGCGCAGAAGGTTCTGAATTCATCAGAATCGAAGTTCGAGCCATTGTCAGTGATGATGTTGTGCGGAACCCCATATCTGAAAATCAACTCTCTGATGAAACTGACAGCAGTACTAGCTTCAAGATTCTTAATAGGCTTGGCTTCGATCCATTTGGTAAACTTGTCAACTGCTACGAGCACATGAGTGAAGCCGCTCCTACTAGTCCTTAGTGGCCCAACCATGTCTAATCCCCAAACAGCAAAGGGCCAGACGAGTGGGATGATCTTTAGGGTTGATGCAGGTTTGTGTGACATATTGGAGTATAACTGGCAGCCTTCACATCTGTCGACTATATCTTTCACCATTTCATTTGCTCGTGGCCAATAAAATCCAGCTCGGTATGCTTTAGCCACAATGGTCCGAGAGGACGCATGGTGGCCACAGGTCCCCGAATGGATGTTGTGGAGGATCACTCGGCCTTCTTCTGGTGTTATGCATTTCTAGCTGACTCCAATTGCACTTTCTCTGAACAGTTGACCCCTTATTACAGTAAAGGCCTTGGATCGACGGACGATCTGCCGAGCCTCTTCTTCATCCTCTGGGAGCTCTTTCCTAAGGATATATGCAATGTATGGCACTGTCCAGTCGGGGGTGATGACCAACACCTCCATGATTAAGTCGACCACAGCTGGAACCTCGACTTCAGTCGTATCTGTGGCACTCCTAGGCTGTGGGGACTCTTCGGCGAAGGGATCTTGTTGAACCGAAGGTGCATGAATGTGCTCTAGGAACACGTTGCTGCGAATAGCTTCTCTCTTGGAGCCTATCTTCGCTAAATCGTCTGCTGCTTGATTTTTCAGTCGGGGTACATGATGGAGCTCTAACCCCTCAAACTTCTTTTCCAACTTCCTCACCGCGTTGCAGTAACCAGACATGGCTGGGCTCCTCACGTCCCACTCCTTCATCACTTGATTGACTACTAAATCTGAGTCGCCATAGACCATGAGGCGACGAACGCCGAGTGAGATGGCCATACGCAACCCATACAAGAGTGTTTCATATTCTGCTTCGTTATTGGAGGAATCAAAGTGAATCTGGAGGACATATCTGAGCTTGTCTCCTCGGGGGGATACCAGTACCACCCCAGCGCCAGAACCATTCAGCATCTTGGAACCATCAAAGAACATGGTCCAGTGCTCCGAGTGAACTTGAGTCGGCAGTTGTTGTTCAATCCACTCGGCAAGGAAATCTGCTATTGCTTGGGACTTGATAGCTTTCTTTGCCTCGAACTTGATATCCAAGGGAAGGAGTTCAATCCCCCACTTTGCCACTCGACCAGTGGCATCTCTATTGTTCAAAATCTCTGATAATGGAGCGTCGCTGACGACTGTAATGGAGTGATCAGAGAAGTAATGTGCAACCTTCTTCGTGGTCATATAAATCCCATAAACAAGCTTATGATAATGTGGATATCTTTGCTTTGATGGAGTCAAAACTTCAGAGACATAGTATACTGGGCGCTGCACTTTATAGGCTTTTCCCTCTTCTTCCCGCTCGACCATAAGTATTGTACTAACGACTTGTCCAGTGGCTACTATATAAAGCAGTAAAGGCTCTTTGCTGATTGGGGCAGCAAGCACCGGCTGGGTGGAAAGCAGGGCTTTTAGCTCTGCAAATGTTGCATCAGCTTCAGGAGTCCACTCGAACTTATCTGATTCCTTCATCAGTCGGTAAAGAGACAATGCCTTTTCACTGAGGCGAGAAATGAATCGACTTAGGGCGGCCAAACAACCAGTAAGCTTCTGGACATCATGCACACGCACAGGGCGTTTCATCCAGAGTATGGCACCCACTTTCTCTGGGTTAGCGTCGATCCCTCGTTCGGAAACGAGAAAACCGAGTAATTTTCCGCCTGGTACTCTAAACGTGCACTTTGATGGATTAAGCTTGATATCATACCTTCTGAGGTTGGCAAAGGTTTCAGCAAGGTCAGCCAGTAGGTCGGAACCTTTACGTGACTTGACCACAATGTCATCCATGTATGCTTTCACATTCCGACTGATCTGAGTGAGCAGGCACTTCTGAATCATCCGCATGAATGTGGCTCCAGCGTTCTTCAAACCGAATGGCATAGTGACATAACAGAAGCACCCAAATGGGGTGATGAAAGCTGTTTTTATCTCATCGGGTCCGTACAAACGGGTCTGGTGGTACCCAGAATAAGCGTCCAAAAAGGATAAACGCTCGCACCCCGCAGTCGAGTCGACTATTTGGTCGATGCGAGGGAGAGGAAAGTGATCTTTCAGGCAGGCCCGATTGATATGTTTGAAGTGGATGCACATGCGAAGTGAGTTGTCCTTCTTTGGGACCATGACCACATTAGCTAACCACTCGGAGTGGTAAATCTTACGGATAAACTCAGCTGCCAGGAGCTGAGCCACCTCTTTACCGATTGCCTTCCTCTTCTGTACGGCGGACCGTCGAAGATGTTCTTTGACTGGTTTTACTTTTGGGTCGACTCGCAAACGATGCTCAGCCAGTCCCCTGGGAATACCTGGTATGTCCAAAGGTTTCCATGCAAAGATGTCCCAGTTCTCACGGAGGAACTGGATGAGCGCTTCTTCCTATTTGGAGTCGAGTGTTGTTGAAATGTGAGTTGGAGTGTTATTGAAATGTGAGTCAGAGCAGCATTGGGATCCGTCGGGTGAATGTGAATCGACTTTGTTTCGCCAGACGACTGAAATGCTGAATCTGTGGCAGGCTTCTTGGCTCGCAACAAATCACTCGGATCTGCATTTTTTTTGACATTCCTGCAATTCCACTACGGCCATCTATGCATCGGCGATCTTTGAGACCTTCTGGAAGCACTCTTCCGCCTTCTTCCGACTACCAGTGATAGTGATCACCCCTTTGGGACCAGGCATCTTCAATTTGAGGTACACGTTGTTGGGGAACGTAGTAATTTCAAAAAATTCCTACGCACACGCAAGATCATGGTGATGCATAGCAACGAGAGGGGAGAGTATGATCTACGTACCCTTGTAGATCGACAACGGAAGCGTTAACTTGGTTGATGTAGTCATACGTCTTCACGGCCCGACCGATCAAGCACCGAAACTACGGCACCTCCAAGTTCTAGCACACGTTCAGCTCGATGACGATCCCCGGACTCCGATCCAGCAAAGTGTCGGGGAAGAGTTCCGTCAGCACGACAGCGTGGTGACGATCTTGATGTACTACCGTCACAGGGCTTCGCCTCAGCACCGCTACGATATTATCGAGGACTATGGTGGAAGGGGGCACCGCACACGGCTAAGAATATGATCATGTGGATCAATTTGTGTCTCTAGGGGTGCTCCCTGCCTCCGTATATAAAGGCTCAAAGGGGGGGCGGCCGGCCAAGAGGAGGCGCGCCAGGAGGAGTCCTACTCCCTCCGGGAGTAGGACTCCCCCCCCCCTTTCCTAATTGGAATAGGATTCGTGGAGGGGGGGAAACAGGAGAGAGAGGAGGAAGGGGGGCCGGCCCCCTCTCCTTGTCCTATTCGGACCAAGGGGGGGAGGGGCGCGCGGCCCATCTCTGGTCACCTCTCCTCTCTTCCACTAAGGCCCACTAAGGCCCATATACCTCCCGGGGGGTTCCGGTAACCTCCCGGTAATCCGGTAAAATCCCGATTTCACCCGGAACACTTCCGATATCCAAATATAGGCTTCCAATATATCAATCTTTATGTCTCGACCATTTTGAGACTTTTCGTCATGTCCGTGATCACATCCGGGACTCCAAACAAACTTCGGTACATCAGAATGCATAAACTCATAATATAACTGTCATCGAAACCTTAAGCGCGCGGACCCTACGGGTTCGAGAACAATGTAGACATGACCGAGACACGTCTCCGGTCAATAACCAATAGCGGAACCTGGATGCTCATATTGGCTCCTACATATTATACGAAGATCTTTTATCGGTCAGACCGCATAACAACATACGTTGTTCCCTTTGTCATCGGTATGTTACTTGCCCGAGATTCGATCGTCGATATCCAATACCTAGTTCAATCTTGTTACCGGCAAGTCTCTTTACTCGTTCCGTAATCCATCATCCCACAACTAACTCATTAGTCACAATGCTTGCAAGGCTTATGTGATGTGCATTACCGAGAGGGCCCAGAGATACCTCTCCGACAATCGGAGTGACAAATCCTAATCTCGAAATACGCCAACCCAACATGTACCTTTGGAGACACCTGTAGAGCTCCTTTATAATCACCCAGTTACGTTGTGACGTTTGGTAGCACACAAAGTGTTCCTCCGGCAAATGGGAGTTGCATAATCTCATAGTCATAGGAACATGTATAAGTCATGAAGAAAGCAATAGCAACATACTAAACGATCGGGTGCTAAGCTAATGGAATGGGTCATGTCAATCAGATCATTCATCTAATGATGTGATCCTGTTAATCAAATGACAACTCTTTGTCCATGGTTAGGAAACATAACCATCTTTGGTTAACAAGCTAGTCTAGTAGAGGCATACTAGTGACACTCTGTTTGTCTATGTATTCACACATGTATTATGTTTCCGGTTAATACAATTCTAGCATGAATAATAAACTTTTATCATGATATATAAGGAAATAAATAATAACTTTATTATTGCCTCTAGGGCATATTTCCTTCAGTCTCCCACTTGCACTAGAGTCAATAATCTAGATTACACAGTAATGATTCTAACACCCATGGAGCCTTGGTGCTGATCATGTTTTGCTCGTGGAAGAGGCTTAGTCAACGGGTCTGCTACATTCAGATCCGTATGTATCTTGCAAATCTCTATGTCTCCTACCTGGACTAGATCCCGGATGGAATTGAAGCGTCTCTTGATGTGCTTGGTTCTCTTGTGAAATCTGGATTCCTTTGCCAAGGCAATTGCACCAGTATTGTCACAAAAGATTTTCATTGGACCCGATGCACTAGGTATGACACCTAGATCGGATATGAACTCCTTCATCCAGACTCCTTCATTCGCTGCTTCCGAAGCAGCTATGTATTCCGCTTCACACGTAGATCCCGCCACGACGCTCTGTTTAGAACTGCACCAACTGACAGCTCCACCGTTTACTGTAAACACGTATCCGGTTTGCGATTTAGAATCGTCTGGATCAGTGTCAAAGCTTGCATCAACGTAACCGTTTACGATGAGCTCTTTGTCACCTCCATATACGAGAAACATATCCTTAGTCCTTTTCAGGTACTTCAGGATGTTCTTGACCGCTGTCCAGTGATCCACTCCTGGATTACTTTGGTACCTCCCTGCTAGACTTATAGCAAGGCACACATCAGGTCTGGTACACAGCATTGCATACATGATAGAGCCTATGGCTGAAGCATAGGGAACATCTTTCATTTTCTCTCTATCTTCTGTAGTGGTCGGGCATTGAGTCTGACTCAACTTCACACCTTGTAACACAGGCAAGAACCCTTTCTTTGCTTGATCCATTTTGAACTTCTTCAAAATCTTGTCAAGGTATGTGCTTTGTGGAAGTCCAATTAAGCGTCTTGATCTATCTCTATAGATCTTTATGCCTAATATGTAAGCAGCTTCACCGAGGTATTTCATTGAAAAACTCTTATTCAAGTATCCCTTTATGCTATCCGGAAATTCTATATCATTTCCAATCAGTAATATGTCATCCACATATAATATCAGAAATGCTACAGAGCTCCCACTCACTTTCTTGTAAATACATGCTTCTCCAAAGGTCTGTATAAAACCAAATGCTTTGATCACACTATCAAAGTGTTTATTCCAACTCCGAGAGGCTTGCACCAGTCCATAAATGGATCGCTGGAGCTTGCACACTTTGTTAGCTCCCTTTGGATCGACAAAACCTTCCGGTTGCATCATATACAACTCTTCTTCCAGAAATCCATTCAGGAATGCAGTTTTTATATCCATCTGCCAAATTTCATAATCATAAAATGCGGCAATTGCTAACATGATTCGGACAGACTTAAGCATCGCTACGGGTGAGAAGGTCTCATCGTAGTCAACCCCTTGAACTTGTCGAAAACCTTTTGCGACAAGTCGAGCTTTGTAGACAGTAATATTACCGTCAGTGTTAGTCTTCTTCTTGAAGATCCATTTATTCTCAATTGTTTGCCGATCATCGGGCAAGTCAACCAAAGTCCATACTTTGTTCTCATACATGGATCCCATCTCAGATTTCATGGCTTCAAGCCATTTTTCGGAATCTGGGCTCACCATCGCTTCTTCATAGTTCGTAGGTTCATCATGATCTAGTAGCATGACTTCCAGAACAGGATTACCGTACCACTCTGGCGCGGATCTTACTCTGGTTGATCTACGAGGTTCAGTAGTATCTTGTTCTGAAGTTTCATGATCATTATCATTAGCTTCCTCACTAATTGGTGTAGGTGTCGCAGAAATAGGTTTCTGTGATGTACTACTTTCCAATAAGGGAGCAGGTACAGTTACCTCATCAAGTTCTACTTTCCTCCCACTCACTTCTTTCGAGAGAAACTCCTTCTCTCGAAAGGATCCATTCTTAGCAACGAATGTCTTGCCTTCGGATCTGTGATAGAAGGTGTACCCAACAGTCTCCTTTGGGTATCCTATGAAGACACATTTCTCCGATTTGGGTTCGAGCTTATCAGGTTGAAGCTTTTTCACATAAGCATCGCAGCCCCAAACTTTAAGAAACGACAACTTTGGTTTCTTCCCAAACCATAATTCATAAGGTGTTGTCTCAACGGATTTTGATGGTGCCCTATTTAACGTGAATGCGGCCGTCTCTAAAGCATAACCCCAAAATGATAGCGGTAAATTTGTAAGAGACATCATAGATCGCACCATATCAAGTAAAGTACGATTACGACGTTCGGACACACCATTACGCTGAGGTGTTCCGGGTGGCGTGAGTTGCGAAACTATTCCGCATTGTTTCAGATGTAGACCAAACTCGTAACTCAAATATTCTCCTCCACGATCAGATCGCAGAAACTTTTTTTTCTTGTTACGATGATTTTCAACTTCACTCTGAAATTCTTTGAACTTTTCAAATGTTTCAGACTTATGCTTCATTAAGTAGATATACCCATATCTGCTTAAATCATCTGTGAAGGTGAGAAAATAACGATATCCGCCACGAGCCTCAACATTCATCGGACCACATACATCTGTATGTATGATTTCCAACAAATCGGTTGCTCTCTCCATTGTACTGGAGAACGGTGCTTTAGTCATCTTGCCCATGAGGCACGGTTCGCAAGTACCAAGTGATTCATAATCAAGAGGTTCCAAAAGTCCATCGGTATGGAGTTTCTTCATGCGCTTTACACCGATATGACCTAAACGGCAGTGCCACAAATAAGTTGCACTATCATTATCAACTCTGCATCTTTTGGCTTCAACATTATGAATATGTGTGTTACTACTATCGAGATTCATCAAAAATAGACCACTCTTCAAAGGTGCATGACCATAAAAGATATTACTCATATAAATAGAACAACCATTATTCTCTGATTTAAATGAATAACCGTCTCGCATTAAACAAGATCCAGATATAATGTTCATGCTCAACGCTGGCACCAAATAACAATTATTTAGGTCTAGTACTAATCCCGAAGGTAGATGTAGAGGTAGCGTGCCGACTGCGATCACATCGACTTTAGAACCATTTCCCACGCGCATCGTCACCTCGTCCTTTGCCAGTGTTCGCTTAATCCGTAGTCCCTGTTTCGAGTTGCAAATATTAGCAACAAAACCAGTATTAAATACCTAGGTGCTACTGCGAGCTCTAGTAAGGTACACATCAATAACATGTATATCACATATACCTTTGTTCACCTTGCCATCCTTCTTATCCGCCAAATACTTGGGGCAGTTCCGCTTCCAGTGACCAGTCTGCTTGCAGTAGAAGCACTCAGTTTCAGGCTTAGGTCCAGACTTGGGTTTCTTCTCCTGATCAGCAACTTGCTTGCTTTTCTTCTTGAAGTTCCCCTTCTTCTTCCCTTTGCCCTTTTTCTTGAAACTAGTGGTCTTGTTGACCATCAACACTTGATGCTCCTTCTTGATTTCTACCTCCGCAGCTTTCAGCATTGCGAAGAGCTCGGGAATAGTCTTATTCATCCCTTGCATATTATAGTTCATCACAAAGCTCTTGTAGCTTGGTGGCAGTGATTGGAGAATTTTGTCAATGACGCAATCATCTAGAAGATTAACTCCCATCTGAATCAAGTGATTATTATACCCAGACATTTTGAGTATATGCTCACTGACAGAACTGTTCTCCTCCATCTTGCAGCTATAGAACTTATTGGAGACTTCATATCTCTCAATCCGAGCATTTGCTTGAAATATTAACTTCAACTCCTGGAACATCTCATATGCTCCATGACGTACAAAACGTCGTTGAAGTCCCGATTCTAAGCCGTAAAGCATGGCACACTGAACTATCGAGTAGTCATCAGCTTTGCTCTGCCAGACGTTCATAACATCTGGTGTTGCTCTGGCAGCAGGCCTGTCACCCAGTGGTGCTTCCAGGACGTAATTCTTCTATGCAGCAATGAGGATAATCCTCAAGTTACAGACCCAGTCCATGTAATTGCTACCATCATCTTTCAACTTTTCTTTCTCAAGGAACGCATTAAAATTTAACGGAACAACAGCACGGGCCATTTATCTACAATTAACATAAACAAGCAAGATACTATCAGGGACTAAGTTCATGATAAATTTAAGTTCAATTAATCATATTACTCAAGAACTCCCACTTGGATAGACATCCCTCTAATCATCTAAGTGATCACGTGATCCAAATCAACTAAACCATAACCGATCATCACGTGAAATGGAGTAGTTTTCAATGGTGAACATCGCTATGTTGATCATATCTACTATATGATTCACGCTCAATCTTTTGATCTCAGTGTTCCGAGGCCATATCTGCATATGCTAGGCTCGTCAAGTTTAACCTGAGTATTCTGCGTGTGCAAAACTGGTTTGCACCCGTTGTAGATGGAGGTAGAGCTTATCACACCTGATCATCACGTGGTGTCTGGGCACGACGAACTTTGGCAACAGTGCATACTCAGGGAGAACACTTTTATCTTGAAATTTAGTGAGAGATCATCTTATAATGCTACCGTCAATCAAAGCAAGATAAGATGCATAAAAGATAAACATCACATGCAATCAATATAAGTGATATGATATGGCCATCATCATCTTGTGCTTGTGATCTCCATCCTCGAAGCACCGTCGTGATCACCATCGTCACCAGCGCGACACCTTGATCTCCATCATAGCATCGTTGTCGTCTCGCCAATCTTATGCTTCTACGACTATCGCTACCGCTTAGTGATAAAGTAAAGCATTACAGGGCGATTGCATTGCATACAATAAAGCGACAACCATATGGCTCCTGCCAGTTGCCGATAACTCGGTTACAAAACATGATCATCTCATACAATAAAATTTAGCATCATGTCTTGACCATATCACATCACAACATGCCCTGCAAAAATAAGTTAGACGTCCTCTACTTTGTTGTTGCAAGTTTTACGTGGCTGCTACGGGCTTAAGCAAGAACCAATCTTACCTACGCATCAAAACCACAACGATAGTTTGTCAAGTTGGTGCTGTTTTAACCTTCGCAAGGACCGGGCGTAGCCACACTCGGCTCAACTAAAGTTAGAGAAACTGTCACCCGCAAGCCACCTATGTGCAAAGCACGTCGGGAGAACCGGTCTCGCGTAAGCGTACGCGTAATGTCGGTCCGGGCCGCTTCGTCCAACAATACCGCCGAACCAAAGTATGACATGCTGGTAAGCAGTAGGACTTATATCGCCCACAACTCACTTGTGTTCTACTCGTGCATATAACATCAACATATAAAACCTGGCTCGGATACCACTGTTGGGGAACGTAGTAATTTCAAAAAAATTCCTACGCACACGCAAGATCATGGTGATGCATAGCAACGAGAGGGGAGAATATGATCTACGTACCCTTGTAGATCGACAACGGGAGCGTTAACTTGGTTGATGTAGTCGTACGTCTTCACGGCCCGACCGATCAAGCACCGAAACTACGGCACCTCCGAGTTCTAGCACATGTTCAGCTCGATGACGATCCCCGGACTCCGATCCAGCAAAGTGTCGGGGAAGAGTTCCGTCAGCACGACGGCGTGGTGACGATCTTGATGTACTACCGTCGCAGGGCTTCGCCTAAGCACCGCTACAATATTATCGAGGACTATGGTGGAAGGGGGCACCGCACACGGCTAAGAATATGATCACGTGGATCAACTTGTGTCTCTAGGGGTGCTCCCTGCCTCCGTATATAAAGGCTCAAAGGGGGGGGCGGCCGGCCAAGAGGAGGCGCGCCAGGAGGAGTCCTACTCCCTCCGGGAGTAGGACTCCCCCCCTTTCCTAATTGGAATAGGATTCGCGGAGGGGGGGGAAGAGGAGAGAGAGGAGGAAGGGGGGCCGGCCCCCTCTCCTTGTCCTATTCGGACCAAGGGGGCGAGGGGCACGCGGCCCATCTCTGGCCACCTCTCCTCTCTTCCACTAAGGCCCACTAAGGCCCATATACCTCCCGGGGGGTTCCGGTAACCTCCCGGTAATCCGGTAAAATCCCGATTTCACCCGGAACACTTCTGATATCCAAATATAGGCTTCCAATATATCAATCTTTATGTCTCGACCATTTCGAGACTTCTCGTCATGTCCGTGATCACATCCGGGACTCCGAACAAACTTTGGTACATCAAAATGCATAAACTCATAATATAACTATCATCGAAACCTTAAGCGTGCGGACCCTACGGGTTCGAGAACAATGTATACATGACCGAGACACGTCTCCGGTCAATAACCAATAGCGGAACCTGGATGCTCATATTGGCTCCTACATATTCTACGAAGATCTTTTATCGGTCAGACCGCATAACAACATACGTTGTTCCCTTTGTCATCGGTATGTTACTTGCCCGAGATTCGATCGTCGGTATCCAATACCTAGTTCAATCTCGTTACCGGCAAGTCTCTTTACTCGTTCCGTAATCCATCATCCCGCAACTAACTCATTATTCGCAATGCTTGCAAGGCTTATGTGATGTGCATTACCGAGAGGGCCCAGAGATACCTCTCCGACAATCGGAGTGACAAATCCTAATCTCGAAATACGCCAACCCAACATGTACCTTTGGAGACACCTGTAGAGCTCCTTTATAATCACCCAGTTACGTTGTGACGTTTGGTAGCACACAAAGTGTTCCTCCGGCAAATGGGAGTTGCATAATCTCATAGTCATAGGAACATGTATAAGTCATGAAGAAAGCAATAGCAACATACTAAACGATCGGGTGCTAAGCTAATGGAATGGTTCATGTCAATCAGATCATTCATCTAATGATGTGATCCTGTTAATCAAATGACAACTCTTTGTCCATGGTTAGGAAACATAACCATCTTTGATTAACAAGCTAGTCTAGTAGAGGCATACTAGTGACACTCTATTTGTCTATGTATTCACACATGTATTATGTTTCCGGTTAATACAATTCTAGCATGAATAATAAACTTTTATCATGATATATAAGGAAATAAATAATAACTTTATTATTGCCTCTAGGGCATATTTCCTTCACACGTAACATGGTTGAGCCATAAAACGTGCATAAGCTGGCCTGCCCAGAATAGCATGATAGGCACTCTGGAAATCCACAACTTCAAATGTCAACTTTTCTTTGCGGTAATTCTTGGAGTCACCGAACACTACATCGAGAGCGATCTGACCGAGTGATGCAGCCTTCTTGCCGGGAATGACTCCATGGAAACTCATATTGCTTTCACTGAGTCTGGACATCGGAATGCCCATTCCTTTCAACGTCTTTGCATACAGTATATTCAGGCCACTGCCACCATCCATCAGAACCCTAGTCAGTCGGGTGCCTTCGACTACTGGGTCGACCACCAGCGCTTGCCTCCCAGGGGTGGCTATGTGTGCTGGGTGATCGGACTGGTCGAATGTAATGGCAGTCTGGGACCACTTTAAATAACTGGGTGTCACCGGAGCGACCATGTTCACTGTAGGGGTCGTAGCACAAATTTAAAATTTTCTACGCATCACCAAGATCAATCTATGGAGTCATCTAGCAACGAGAGGGAGAGGAGTGCATCTACATACCCTTGTAGATCGCGAGCGGAAGCGTTCAAGAGAACGGGGTTGAAGGAGTCGTACTCGACGTGATCCAAATCACCGAAGATCCTAGCGTCGAACAGATGGCACCTCCGCGTTCAACACACATACGGAGCGGTGACGTCACCCGCGCCTTGATCCAGCAAGGAGGAGCGAGAGGTTGAGGAAGAGAGCTCCAACAGCAGCACGACGGCGTGGTGATGGTGGAGCGGCAGTACTCCGGCAGGGCTTCGCCAAGCTCTTAACGGAGGAGGAGTGGTGTTGGGGAGAGGAGGGGTTGCGCCTTGGATGTGGTCTGCAGCCCTCCCCTTGCCCCTCTATTTATAGGGGAAGGAGGAAGGGGGCTGGCCCCCTCTAGATGAGATCTAGAGGGGGGCGGCGACCAAGGGGTGGGCTTGCCCCCCAAGCAAGGGGGGCGCCCCCTCTAGGGTTTCCCCCCAACCCTAGGCGCATGGGCCCAAGGGGGTGCGCCCAGCCCACTTGGGGCTGGTTCCCTTTCCTCTACGGCCCATGAGGCCCTCCGAGAGAGGTGGCCCCTCCCGGTGGACCCCTGGAACCCCTCCGGTGGCCGCGGTAGAATACTGATATGCCCCCGAACCTTTCTGGTGACCGTATGACAACATCCTATATATAAATCTTCACCTCCGGACCATTCCGGAACTCCTCGTGACGTCCGGGATCTCATCCGGGACTTTGAAAAACATTCGGTAAGCACACAGAATTCTTCCTAATAACCCTAGCGTCATCGAACCTTAAGTGTGTAGACCCTACGGGTTCGAGAACCATGCAGACATGACTGAGACAACTCTCCGGCCAATAACCAACAACGGGATCTGGATACCCATGTTGGCTCCCACATGTTCCACGATGATCTCATCGGATGAACCACGATGTCGAGGATTCAAGCAATCCCGTATAGAATTCCCTTTGTCAATCGGTATTTTACTTGCCCGAGATTCGATCGTCGGTATCCCAATACCTTGTTCAATCTCATTACTGGCAAGTCACTTTACTCGTTCCGTAACACATCATCCCGTGACCAACCCTTAGTCACATTGAGCTCATTATGATGATGTCTTACCGAGTGGGCCCAGAGATACCTCTCTGTCATACGGAGTGACAAATCCCAGTCTCAATTCGCGCCAACCCAACAGACACTTTCGGATATACCCGTAGTGCATCTTTATAGTCACCCAGTTACATTGTGACGTTTGGCACACCCAAAGTATTCCTACAGTATCCGGGAGTTGCACAATCTCATGGTCTAAGGAAAAGATACTTGACATAAGAAAAGCTTTAGCAGACGAACTACACGATCTTGCGTTGTGCTTAGGATTGGGTCTTGTCCATCACATCATTCTCCTAATGATGTGATCCCGTTATCAATGACATCCAATGTCCATGGTCAGGAAAACGTAACCATCTATTGATCAACGAGCTAGTCAACTAGAGGCTCGCTAGGGACATGTTGTCGTCTATGTATTCACACATGTATTACGATTTCCGGATGACACAATTATAGCATGAACAATAGACAATTGTCATGAACAAAGAAATATAATAATAACCATTTTATTATTGCCTCTAGGGCATATTTCCAGCAGTCTCCCACTTGCACTAGAGTCAATAATCTAGTTACATTGTGATGAATCGAACACCCATAGAGTTCTGGTGTTGATCATGTTTTGCTCGAGGAAGAGGTTTAGTCAACGGATCTGCGACATTCAGGTCCGTATGCACTTTACAAATATATATGTCTCCATTTTGAACATTTTCATGAATGGAGTTGAAGCGACGCTTGATATGCCTGGTCTTCCTGTGAAACTTGGGCTCCTTGGCAAGGGCAATAGCTTCAGTGTTGTCACAGAAGAGAGTCATCGGGCCCGACGCATTGGGAATAACTCCTAGGTCGGTAATGAACTCCTTCACCCAGATTGCTTCTTGTGCTGCCTCCGAGGCTACCATGTACTCCGCTTCACATGTAGATCCCGCCACGATGCTTTGCTTGCAACTGCACCAGCTGACTGCCCCACCATTCAAAATATACACATATCCCGTTTGTGACTTAGAGTCATCCAGATCTGTGTCGAAACTAGCATCGACGTAACCCTTTACGACGAGCTCTTCGTCACCTCCATAGACGAGAAACATATCCTTAGTCCTTTTCAGGTACTTCAGGATATTCTTGACCGCTGTCCAGTGTTCCATGTCGGGATTACTTTGGTACCTTCCTACCAAACTTACGACAAGGTTTACATCAGGTCTGGTACACAGCATGGCATACACAATAGACCCTATGGCAGAGGCATAGGGGACAACACTCATCTTTCTCTATCTTCTGCCGTGGTCGGGCATTGAGCCGTGCTCAATCTCATACCTTGCAATACAGGCAAGAACCCCTTCTTGGACTGATCCATATTGAACTTCTTCAATATCTTGTCAAGGTACGTACTTTGTGAAAGACCAATGAGGTGTCTCGATCTATCTGTATAGATCTTGATGCCTAATATATAAGCAGCTTCTCCAAGGTCCTTCATTGAAAAACACTTGTTCAAGTAGGCCTTTATGCTTTCCAAGAATTCTATATCATTTCCCATCAATAGTATGTCATTCACATATAATATGAGAAATGCTACAAAGCTCCCACTCACTTTCTTGTAAACACAGGCTTCTCCATAAGTCTGCGTAAACCCAAACATTTTGATCATCTCATCAAATCGAATGTTCCAACTCCGAGATGCTTGCACCAGCTCATAGATTGAGCATTGGAGCTTGCACACCTTGTCAGCATTCTTAGGATCGACAAAACCTTTTGACTGCATCATATACAATTCTTCCTTAAGGAAACCATTAAGGAATGCCGTTTTGACGTCCATTTGCCATATCTCATAATCATAGAATGCGGCAATTGCTAACATGATTCGGACGAACTTCAGCTTCGCTACGGGTGAGAAAGTCTCATCGTAGTCAACCCCTTGAACTTGTCGATAACCCTTAGCGACAAGCGGAGCCTTATAGATGGTCACATTACCATCCGCGTATGTCTTCTTCTTAAAGATCCATTTATTCTCTATGGCTCGCCGATCATTGGGCAAGTCAGTCAAAGTCCATACTTTGTTTTCATACATGGATCCTATCTCGGATTTCATGGCTTCCAGCCATTTGTCGGAATCTGGGCCTGCCATCGCTTCTTCATAGTTCGAAGGTTCACCATTGTCTAACAACATGATTTCCAGGACAGGGTTGCTGTACCACTCTAGTGCGGAACGTGTCCTTGTGGACCTTCGAAGTTCAGTAGCAACTTGATCTGAAGTTTCATGATCATCATCATTAACTTCCTTCCTAGTCGGTGCAGGCACCTCAGAAACATTTTCTTGAGTTGTGCCACTCTCCGGTTCAAGAGGCTTAGAGTCGAAACTAGCATCGAGAGAAACTCTTTATCTAGAAAGGATCCATTCTTGGCAACAAAGATCTTGCCTTCGGATCTGAGGTAGAAGGTATACCCAATGGTTTCTTTAGGGTATCCTATGAAGACGCATTTTTTCGATTTGGGTTCGAGCTTTTCGGGTTGAAGTTTCTTGACATAAGCATCGCATCCCCAAACTTCCAGAAACGACAGCTTAGGTTTCTTACCAAACCACAATTCATATGGTGTCGTCTCAACGGATTTCGACGGAGCCCTATTTAAAGTGAATGCGGCAGTTTCTATAGCATAACCCCAAATGATAGCGGTAGATCGGTAAGAGACATCATAGATCGCACCATATCTAACAGAGTGCGATTATGACGTTCGGACGCACCATTACGCTGTGGTGTTCCAGGCGGCATGAGTTGTGAAACTATTCCATATTTCCTTAAGTGCGTGCCAAATTCGTGACTCAAATATTCTCCCCCACGATCTGATCATAAGAACTTGATTTTCCTGTCACGTTGATTCTCAACCTCACTTTGAAATTCCTTGAACTTTTCAAAGGTCTCAGACTTGTGTTTCATTAAGTAGACATACCCATATCTACTCAAGTCATAAGTGAGGGTGAGAACATAACGATAGCCTCCGCGAGCCTCAACACTCATTGGACCGCACACATCGGTATGTACGATTTCCAATAAGTTGGTTGCTCGCTCCATTGTTCCAGAGAATGGAGTCTTGGTCATTTTTCCCATGAGGCATGGTTCGCACGTGTCCAATGGTTCATAATCAAGAGACTCCAAAAGTCCATCTGCATGGAGTTTCTTCATGCGTTTGACACCAATGTGACCAAGGCGACAGTGCCACAAGTATGTGGGACTATCATTATCAACCTTACACTTTTTGCCATTCACACTATGAATATGTGTAACATCATGTTCGAGATTAAATAAGAATAAACCATCGACCAGCGGGGCATGACCATAAAACATGTCTCTCATATAAATAGAACAACCATTATTCTCAGATTTAAATGAGTAGCCATCTCGCATTAAACGAGATCCAGATACAATGTTCATGCTCAAAGCTGGTACTAAATAACAATTATTGAGGTTTAAAACTAATCCTGTAGGTAAATGTAGAGGTAGCGTGCCGACGGCGATCACATCGACCTTGGAACCATTCTCGACGCGCATCGTCAGCTCGTCCTTCGCCAGTCTCCGTTTATTCCGCAGTTCCTGTTTTGAGTTACAAATATGAGCAACTGCACCGGTATAAAATACCCAGGAGCTACTACGAGCGCTAGTTAGGTACACATCAATAACATATATATCACATATACCTTTGGTATTGCCGGCCTTCTTATCCGCTAAGTACTTGGGGCAGTTCCGCTTCCAGTGACCGTTTCCCTTGCAATAAAAGCACTCAGTCTCAGGCTTGGGTCCATTCTTTGGCTTCTTCCCGGCAGCTTGCTTACCGGGCGTGGCAACTCCCTTGTCGTCCTTCTTGAAGTTCTTTTTACCCTTGCCTTTCTTGAACTTAGTGGTTTTATTCACCATCAACACTTGATTTTCCTTTTTGATTTCCACCTCCGCTGATTCCAGCATTGAATATACCTCGGGAATGGACTTTTCCATCCCCTGCACATTGAAGTTCATCACAAAGCTCTTGTAGCTAGGTGGGAGTGACTGAAGGATTCTGTCAACGACCGCATAATCCGGGAGATTAACTCCCAGCTGAGACAAGCGATTGTGCAACCCAGACATTTTGAGTATGTGCTCGCTGACGGAACTATTCTCCTCCATCTTACAACTATAGAACTTGTCGGAGACTTCATATCTCTCGATCCAGGCATGAGTTTGGAAAACCATTTTCAGCTCTTGGAACATCTCATATGCTTCGTGTTGCTCAAAACACTTTTGGAGCCCCGGTTCTAAGCTGTAAAGCATGCGCACTGAACCAGGGAGTAATCATCACTACACGTCTGCCAAGCATTCATAACGTCTTGTTCTGCAGGGAAAACAGGTGCTTCACCTAGCGGTGCATCAAGGACATATGCTTTCCTGGCATCTATGAGGATAATCCTCAGGTTACGGACCCAGTCCGTGTAGTTGCTGCCATCGTCTTTCAGCTTGGTTTTCTCTAGGAACGCGTTGAAGTTGAGGGAAACATTAGCGTGGGCCATTTGATCTACAAAGACATATTGCGAAGATTTTTAGACTATGTTCATGATAATTAAGTTCATCTAATCAAATTATTTAATGAACTCCCACTCAGATAGACATCCCTGTAGTCATCTGAGTGATACATGATCCGAGTCAACTAGGCCGTGTCCGATCATCACGTGAGACGGACTAGTCATCATCGATGAACATTTTCATGTTGATCGTATCTTCTATACGACTCATGTTCGACCTTTCGGTCTTCCGTGTTTCGAGGCCATGTCTGTACATGCTAGGCTCGTCAAGTCAACCTAAGTGTATTGCGTGTGTAAATCTGGCTTACACCCGTTGTATGCGAACGTTAGAACCTATCACACCCGATCATCACGTTGTGCTTCGGAACAACGGACCTTAGCAACGGTGCACAGTTAGGGGGAACACTTTCTTGAAATTATTGCGAGGGATCATCTTATTTATGCTACCGTCGTTCTAAGCAAATAAGATGTAAAACATGATAAACATCACATGCAATCAAATAGTGACATGATATGGCCAATATTATTTTGCTCCTTTTGATCTCCATCTTCGGGGCGCCATGATCATCATCGTCACCGGTATGACACCATGACCTCCTTCATCATGATCTCCATCATCGTGTCTTCATGAGGTTGTCTCACCAACTATTACTTCTACTACTATGGCTAACGGTTAGCGATAAAGTAAAGTAATTACATGACGTTTATGTTGACACACAGGTCATAAATGAATTAAGACAACTCCTGTGGCTCCTGCCGGTTGTCATACTCATCGACATGCAAGTCGTGATTCCTATTACAAGAACATGATCAATCTCATACATCACATATATCATTCATCACATCCTTTTGGCCATATCACATCACATGGCACATGCTGCAAAAACAAGTTAGACGTCCTCTAATTGTTGTTGCAAGTTTTGCGTGGCTACTATAGGTTTCTAGCAAGAACGTTTCTTACCTACGCCAAAACCACAACGTAATATGCGAATTTCTATTTACCCTTCATAAGGACCCTTTTCATCGAATCCGATCCGACTAAAGTGGGAGAGACAGAAACCCGCTAGCCACCTTATGCAACTAGTGCATGTCAGTCGGTGGAACCAGTCTCACGTAAGCGTACGTGTAAGGTCGGTCTGGGCCGCTTCATCCCACGATGCCGCCGAATCAAGATAAGACTAGTAACGGCAAGTAAATTGACAAAATCGACGCCCACAACAACTTGTGTTCTACTCGTGCATAGAAACTACACATAGACCTAGCTCATGATGCCACTATTGGGGATCATAGCACAAATTTAAAATTTTCTACGCATAACCAAGATCAATCTATGGAGTCATATAGCAACGAGAGGGAGAGGAGTGCATCTACATACCCTTGTAGATCGCGAGCGGAAGCGTTCAAGAGAACGGGGTTGAAGGAGTCGTACTCGACGTGATCCAAATCACCGAAGATCCTAGCGCCGAATGGACGGCACCTCCGCGTTCAACACACGTACGGAGCGGTGACGTCTCCCACGCCTTGATCCAGCAAGGAGGAGGGAGAGGCTGAGGAAGAGAGCTCCAACAGTAGCACGACAACATGGTGGTGGTGGAGCGGCAGTACTCCGGCAGGGCTTCGCCAAGCTCTTAACGGAGGAGGAGAGGTGTTGGGGAGGGGAGGGGTTGTGCCTTGGATGTGGTCTGCAGCCCTCCCCTTGCCCCTCTATTTATAGGGGAAGGAGGAAGGGGGCCGGCCCCCTCTAGATGAGATCTAGAGGGGGGCGGCGGCCAAGGGCTGGGCTTGCCCCCCAAGCAAGGGGGGGCGCCCCCTCTAGGGTTTCCCCCCCAACCCTAGGCGCATGGGCCCAAGGGGGGTGCGCCCAGCCCACTTGGGGCTGGTTCCCTTTACTCTACGGCCCATGAGGCCCTCCGAGAGAGGTGGCCCCTCCCGGTGGACCCCCGGAACCCCTCCGATGGCCCCGGTACAATACCAATATGCCCCCGAACCTTTCCGGTGACCGTATGACAACATCCTATATATAAATCTTCACCTCCTGACCATTCCGGAACTCCTCGTGACGCCCGAGATCTCATCCGGGACTTCGAACAACATTCGGTAATCACACACAAGTCTTCCTAATAACCCTAGCGTCATCGAACCTTAAGTCTGTAGACCCTACGGGTTCGGGAACCATGCAGACATGACTGAGACAACTCTCCGGCCAATAACCAACAGCGGGATCTGGATACCCATGTTGGCTCCCACATGTTCCACGATGATCTCATCGGATGAACCACGATGTCGAGGATTCAAGCAATCCCGTATAGAATTCCCTTTGTCAATCGGTATTTTACTTGCCCGAGATTCGATCGTCAGTATCCCAATACCTCGTTCAATCTTGTTACTCACAAGTCACTTTACTCGTTCCGTAACACATCATCCTGTGACCAACCCTTAGTCATATTGAGCTCATTACGATGATGCCTTACCGAGTGGGCCCAGAGATACCTCTGTGTCATACGGAGTGACAAATCCCGGTCTCGATTCGCGCCAACCCAACAGACACTTTCAGAGATACCCGTAATGCACCTTTATAGTCACCCAGTTATGTTGTGACGTTTGGCACACCCAAAGTATTCCTACAGTATCTGGGAGTTGCACAATCTTATGGTCTAAGGAAAAGATACTTGACATAAGAAAAGCTTTAGCAGACGAACTGCACGATCTTGCGCTATGCTTAGGATTGGGTCTTGTCCATCACATCATTCTCCTAATGATGTGATCCCGTTATCAATGACATCCAATGTCCATGGTCAGGAAACCGTAACCATCTATTGATCAGCGAGCTAGTCAACTAGAGGCTCACTAGGGACATGTTGTGGTCTATGTATTCACACATGTAATACGATTTCCGGATAACACAATTATAGCATGAACAATAGAAAATTATCATGAACAAGGAAATATAATAATAACAATTTTATTATTGGCTCTAGGGCATATTTCCAACATTCACTTCTCTGTTGATGACTTTCAGTCGACTCTTACTCTCAACATCAGTGAAAATCATCAGAGTGGAATTCACGTGGGGTTAACCATCATCATCCTCTTCCTCGTCCTCAACCTTGTCTGCTTCTTTCTCCTTTTCCTTGGGCTGTTTCTCTCGGAATTGCTGGATTAGGAGTCGACACTGTCGAGTGGTATGCTTCAGGTAAATGAAATTACCCTCTTCATCTTTTTTGGTGTGAATGTGGCATGGTAAATCCAGCACATCATTTCCATCTTGATCTTTTACTTTCTTGGGGTTCCACGGCCCTTTGGGCTTCCCCTTGAACTTTCCTTGAGTCACGGCTAAGGCTTCACCAGGAGCGCCTGGCTCGGCTTTGCGCTTCTGCTTCCACTGGAGTTTCCTCCTCTGGTTTCGTGGGCGACTTTTTTGTGCTTGCCACTCCGGAGTCGGTCTTCTTCTTCGCCGTTGGCGTACTTGGTGGCAATTTCCATCATCCAAGTCAGAGTCATATCTCCTGTCCGACCGAATTTCAGATTCAACTCCTGATATTTGACGCCTTCTTTAAAGGCACAAATTGCCTGATGATCAGACACATTCTCCACCGTGTGGTGCAATGTGATCCATCTCTGGATATAATCTCTCAAAGTTTCATTCGGTTTCTGAACGCAACATTGTAATTCTGTTAGCCCTGCCGGCCCTTTGCAAGTACCTTCAAATGTTCTGACAAATACTCGGGCAAGATCCTCCCAAGTATAAATGCTACCGGGAGCTAACTGATTCAGCCACGCCCTGGTCGAGCCCTCTAGCATCAAAGAAAGATGCTTCATGGCCACTTCATCGTTGCCGCCACCGATTTGTACAGCCACTTGGTAATCCTCAAGCCAAGTGTTTGGCTTGGACTCGCCAATGAATTTACTGACTCCAATCACCAATCTGAAGTTGTGAGGAATCACAGCAGACTTGATGGCTCTGCTGAAGCACTTTGCGCCTGAGACATGCATTCTACTGCTGGTTGGAAAATCTCTGTCAGGGCCTTCTCTGTGAGCTCTATTTCTGTCGACCAGACCCTGAACGAGGATAGATCTCGCATCAAAGCTTGGTTCCCTGGGGTCGACCGGAATCCTTGGCCCACCACTGTGAGGGCATCTGTCATCCTGCTGCCGAGGCACGTATGATCCACTCCTTGGGGGAGGCGTGGGCCCTCGACGATGATCATCGTGATCGAGTCGGTGATCATACTGCTCACGGTTTCTGTACTGATCTCGTCGGTCTCCACGTCCTTCACGCCTCAGGGGCGATCTCGGGCTGTGAGCCGACTGGGCCGTGTCTGCAAATATGGATCTGCTGTGAATCCTATTCCACGACTGAGATACTACTGTATTCTGCTCTTCCGCGGCTCGGAGCAAAGCCCGGATCTGCACCAAACCTTGACCAGCTTCTGACTGGGAAGGTTGAATTGACTCCGCTATTTGGGCTGCAGCTGCAAGATTCTGAATTGGAGTTCGGTATACCTGAGTCGGAGGTGGGAAAAGTTGACGTCGACTCGATTCAGGAGCACATTGCCGAGCACGCTCGTCGAGTGCGTGCTGGAGGTTCTCTAGTCGAGTGCGCTCAGCCAAGTTGGCCAGACGCGCCTCCTCCAAGGCCCGAGCCTCAGGGGTTTCTCCAACGATAGGAGTGTGAAGTGCATCCATGTTCCAACGGCGAAGTTCCTCCCTCCTCTGTGAAGAGAGGGGTTCAGGTCGGTACTCTTCGTGGACACGACACGGATTGCCGCCACCGTCACCTCCGTCTTCACGGGTGAAGCCGGGAGGACTACATGGTCCATTGACCATCAAAACTTTCGCCGCGGGGTCGCTGCTGTCGCACTCGGATGCAGTCTCTACGGAGCCAGTCGAACAGGCCGTAGAGAGTTTCGTCGGGCTCGATCGCCGCGACCTAGGGGTGGCCGATTGGCGAGCCACCGCATGCCTCACCCACCGCTGAAGCCTCGACCGACCGGAACGTTTGCTCCGGTGGGCTGCAGGGAGGGGGGAAGCTATAGGAGCCGACCGATACTGAGTCGACGGCTGCCGCAGGAGGACGCCGCGGACGCACACGCGAAAGTGTGTTGCCCCGCGGATGGGGAGTGCGTTGACGTCGAGTGGAGCCTCCTGAAGCCAAGCGGAGTTGTCGGCGACAAACACGAGCGCGCCGAGACGGATCTCGCAGACCTCAGCCAAACCTCCGCCTGAAACCATGATGAAGGGGATCGGAAAAATTGCAACTTCTCTAACAAATCGCTAAGACACCTACCCCACGGTGGGCGCCAACTGTCGTGGTTCTAAGTCTGACAGTAGAATGGGGGTACGAATGTAGAGGCAAGATCTTAGCTATGGAGGAGTTGTACGCAGGAGTTTTACGAGTTCAGACCCTTCTCGGAGGAAGTAACAGCCCTACGTCTTGGAGCCCGGAGGCGGTCGACTGGATTATATGCGTGTGTGTTACAGAAAGTGTGAACCCTTGTGCCTGTGGAGGGGGGTGGCTTATATAGAGTGCGCCAGGACCCCAGCCAGCCCACGTCACAGAGGGTTTAAGATACATAAAGATTTGGGTGTTACTGGTAATGCCTGTAATAAAGATACATAATGACCATTAAAGTTATGACTTAATTCCCGACCGTTGTAGAGTGGAGAGGCCCTAGCTCTTCTGGTAGTCGAGTGATTATCTATACGGTCGAGTGTCTTCAGGATGGTCGAGTAGAACATAACTTCATGGTCGAGTGGATGATGATTTTTCTTCGAATGCTCCTGGTACCTTTAGGGATGTCCTTGAGGAGGGTATCTTGAACAGATCCATGACCCTACCCTAGGTACATAGCTTCGTCAGGAGGCGCGAGTGCGGGAGGGAGGAGGCGGCTAGGTCATCTCCACGGCAGCGGCTGCCTTTTATACTCCTACGTGCGAAATGACGAAAATTCCCTCGGCGGGGCAGCAAAATTACGCGCGGTAGCACGTGTTTTCGGCCACTATTTATTGCGAGAGTGTTTGGTTTTCATCTGACAGCCAGGGTCCTCTGGGACCAAGATCCGACGGCCGAAAACGCATCAAGTAAATGATTGGACGGTCGAAATGCTCTATGCTCTGAGGAGCCTTGTGAGGTGCTTCGTCTCATCTTTCTGGATGTACAAAGAGGTTAGTAATTAGAACGAAGAATACGAGTGTTGTCTATGTTGGAATTTTGCTAGTAGGCCTTTGGCCCAAAGCCCAACTAAAATTCTGAAATTCTCTTGGCCCATTCATGCACACATGTGAGTGGAGTGAGTGAGGCTAAAGTTTAGTCCCACCCCGGAAGTTGAGAGAGAGTTGCACCTCTTTATAAGGTGAGCTCTTCTACCACTTGTATGAGCATGAGAAGAGAAGACCTACACACGCGCTCCTCCTCCTCGCTTGCCTCGCCACGCCATGCCTCGTCACGACGCGCCGGGGGTTGCAGGATTGAGCCGAGCCGAGGACAGAGCTATGCACGTTGTCTATATTTTTGCTGCTCGAGAAAATTAATGAGTCATTAATTAATAATTAACGGACACGTTAATTACTGAACCGTTTCCGATTCTTTTGGATCATGACAACTTGGACGTGGGGTTTATTCCCACGACCTACCTGGCCCGCAATATATAGTCAGGCAGACGTCTACCCTAGCCGTCGTCGCTTCGTATGGTTATGGTTTCTCACCACCGTTCCAGATCATTGCACCGCCAAGCAAGTCTTCTCCATCCCTCCTTTGGGCGTGCACCGAGAGAAGGGACAGCAGGCCTCCGGAACCCCACCTCTCGTGATCCTGTACGGGAGAGGGGCGATTAGGTTTTTGGGGAGCGCACTCGCGCGACTGCTGGCAGCGACGACTTCGCGAACGACGACTTCTTCCCCGACCTCGGCAACCTCATCCTCGACGACATGGGTGACAATGTCAACGCCGGCGGTGTTGCTCCCGCTGCACCGTATGTGATTCTATCATTCCTGTTCGAGATCATGGTAGAATTCATGTTTCTAGTATGTGCCCTAGATGTGATCTGTTCATCTGCTATGCTAGTTCACATGATTAGTTTAATCTCTGTTGCTGTAGTCATGATTTATCTTCTGTTTATTCGGATTAAATCTCGTAGTAATTTGCTCATATTTCCAACAATCCAAAAACCTGATTATAGGCAATTTACTCCGAGTAGTTTTGCTGCGCATCTGAAGCCGCCTGCCTTTAAGGGGGCGCAATATAAGAGGTGGCGCACGAGAGCAGTCTACTGGTTTCAGACCATGGGCTGCTATGACGCCACCAAGGGCAAGCCTGAGGGCGATCTTAATCCAGCACAGCTGGAAGCTTTTGAGAAGATCGATACCCTCTTTAAAGGCACTCTTCTGAGTGTTCTTGATGACTCAATTGTGGATTCGTATATGTCGTTTGACAACGGCAAGGACATGTGGGCTGCGCTCGAGGCCAAGTTTGGTGCCTCGAACGCCGGCAGCGAGTTGTACGTCATGGAGCAATTCTATGACTACAAGATGACTGATGAGCGCACTGTTGTACAGAAGACTCATGAGATACAGTCGCTCGCAAAAGAACTTGAGTACTTCAAGTGTGTGTTGCCGGACAAATTTGTTGCCGGGGGCATCATTGCCAAGCTTCCACCTTCATGGAACAATTTTGCTACTTCCCTGAAACACAAGAGACACGAGTTTTCTGTTGCGGATCTCATTGGTACTCTTGATGTTGAAGAGAAGGCGAGAGAAAAGGACACACGTGCTCGAGTTGCTGAGGGAGGTTCTAGTGCCCACATGGTACAGAAGAAGAACTTCCAGCCCAACAAGTTCAAAAACAACAAGAACAAAACTCAGGGCAAAGGCAAGTTTGATATAAAGAACAAGCCATCACATTCTACCAACTTCAAGAAGAATTCTCATAAGAAGGGGAAGGGACTTTGCCATGTCTGCGGTGATCCTAATCACTGGGCTCTGAAGTGTCCTAACCGCTTTGAGGAGCGCGGACATGAGAAGAGTGGCAAGTCCGCTAATGTCGTCATCGGTGATACTGATATGAAGGAATCAGGGTACGATATTTTTCCTACCAACCTTTCAGTATTTCAATCCCTTGATTGGTTAATTGACACCGGTGCCAATGTACATGTTTGTGCTGACGCCTCCATGTTTTCTTCTTACCAGGCCACTGGGACTTCTCCCGTGCTGATGGGGAACGGGTCACATGCCATCGTTCGAGGTGTTGGTACGGTCGATCTGAAGTTTACTTCGGGGAAGACCGTGCGTCTGAAGAACGCTCATCATGTGCCGTCCATCAATAAAAATCTCGTTAGCGGTTCCCGTTTATGTCGAGATGGTTTTAAGTTGGTTTTCGAATCCAATAAAGTTGTAATTTCTAAGTGTGGACAATTTGTTGGAAAAGGCTATGAGTGCGGAGGCTTGTTCCGCCTATCTTTGTCAGATATTTGCACTAAAGTTATTAATAATGTTTGCCACAATAATGAGTCTGATATTTGGCATTCACGAATTTGTCATATTAACTTTGGATGCATGACGCGGCTAGCCAATATGAATTTAATTCCGAAAATCTCTCCTGTCAAGGGCTCTAAGTGCCAAGTATGTGTGCAAGCTAAGCAACCTCGCAAGTCCCATAAGACTGCAGAGGCAAGAGACTTGGCGCCACTAGAGCTTATACATTCTAATCTTTGTGAGATGAATGGCGTGTTGAAAAAAGGTGGAAAGAGATACTTCATGACGTTGATTGATGACTCCACTAGATATTGTTATGTGTATCTTCTGAAATCAAAAGATGAGGCTTTGACTTTCTTCAAAAACTATAAAGCTGAGGCAGAGAACCAACTTGATCGAAAAATTAAACGGTTTAGGTCCGATTGTGGTGGAGAGTATTTTTCCAATGAATTTGATCTGTTTTGTGCGGAACATGGTATAATCCATGAGAGGACGCCTCCCTACTCTCCCCAGTCAAATGGGATAGCCGAAAGAAAGAACCGAACTCTAACTGATATGGTTAACACCATGTTAGACACTTCAGGTCTATCCAAAGAATGGTGGGGGGAGGCGCTAATGACTGTGTGTCATGTCCTAAACCGGGTTCCCACAAAGCATAAGACCATGACTCCATTTGAGGAGTGGGAAAGGAAAAGGTTGAAACTCTCTTACCTACGTACTTGGGGCTGTTTGGCGGAAGTCAATATACCAATTCCCAAGAAGTGCAAGCTTGGACCAAAAACCGTGGATTGTGTTCTTCTGGGCTATGCTTTTCATAGCATCGGCTATAGATTTTTGATAATAAAATCTGAGGTGTTCGACATGCATGTTGGTACGATTATGGAGTCAAATGATGCAACTTTCTTTGAGGACATATTTCCTATGAAGGATATGTCGAGTTCATCAAATCAGGAGATACCTACTCCATCTGGTGAGGAATTAACTGTAATTCCTGAACCCACCATTGCGATGGAACACGTTGAGAATCCTGTTGAGGGTGACAATGGAACTCCTGTGAGGAGTAAGAGATAGAGGACTGCAAAGTTCTTTGGTGATGATTTCATTGTGTACCTCATGGATGACACACCCAGGACTATTTCAGAAGCCTGTGCATCTCCTGATGCTGACTACTAGAAGGAAGCTGTACGTAGCGAGATGGATTCCATCTTAGATAACGATACCTGGGAGATCACTGACCGCCCTTATGGGTGCAAACCTGTAGGATGTAAGTGGGTGTTCAAGAAGAAACTTAGACCTGATGGTACGATTGAAAAGTACAAGGCACAGCTTGTGGCCAAGGGTTATACCCAGAAAGAAGGTGAAGACTTCTTTGATACTTACTCACCCGTGGCTAGACTGACCACAATTCGGGTGCTACTATCACTGGCTGCCTCATATGGTCTTCTCGTTCATCAAATGGACGTTAAGACAGCTTTCCTCAATGGAGAGTTGAAGGAGGAAATTTACATGGATCATCCAGATGGTTTTGTAGTACCTGGTCAGGAAGGAAAGGTGTGCAAGTTATTAAAGTCTGTATATGACCTTAAACAAGCTCCTAAGGAGTGGCATGAGAAGTTCGAAAGAACATTAACTGCTGCCGGCTTTGTAGTAAACGATGGTGACAAGTGCGTGTACTATCGCTATGGTGGGGGCGAAGGAGTTATTCTTTGTCTGTATGTCGACGACATATTGATATTTGAAACCAAACTTGATTTAATCAAGGAAGTTGAGGATTTCTTATCTCGCTGTTTTGAGATGAAGGATCTAGGAGTAGCTGATGTTATCTTAAACATCAAGCTGTTGAGAGATGAGAATGGTGAGATCACACTGCTTTAGTCTCACTATGTGGAAAAGGTCTTGAGTCGTTTTGGGTGTAGCGACTGCACACCTTCTCCAACTCCATATGATGCTAGTGTGTTGCTTCGAAAGAATCGACAGATTGCTAGAGATCAACTGAGGTATTCTCAGATTATTGGTTCGCTTATGTATTTGGCGAGTGCCACGAGGCCTGACATCTCTTTTGCTGTGAGCAAGCTGGGTCGGTTTGTGTCAAAACCGGGAGATGATCATTGGCATGCGCTTGAGAGGGTTATGCGCTATTTGAAAGGCACCGCGAGCTATGGGATTCACTACATCGGGTATCCAAGGGTACTGGAGGGTTATAGTGACTCAAACTGGATTTTTAATGCTGATGAGATAAAGGCCACAAGTGGTTATGTTTTTACACTTGATGGTGGCGCTGTTTCCTGGAAGTCTTGCAAGCAGACCATCTTAACGAGGTCAACTATGAAAGCAGAACTCACAGCATTGGACACTGCCACTGTTGAAGCAGAGTGGCTTCGTGAACTCTTGATGGACTTACCTATGGTTGAAAAACCAATACCCCCTATCCTGATGAACTGTGATAATCAAACTGTGATCGTCAAGATAAATAGTTCGAAGGACAATATGAATTCCTCAAGACATGTGAAGAGAAGACTAAAATCTGTCAGAAAATTGAGGAACTCCGAAGTTATTACGTTGGATTATATCCATACGTCGAAAAACTTGGCAGATCCCTTCACAAAGGGTCTATCACGTAATGTGATAGATAATGCATCGATGGAGATGGGTTTGAGACCCACCGCATGAGTTGTCCATAGTGGTAACCCACTCTATGTGATCGGAGATCCCGTGAAGTAAAAGTGGGAGACAAGCTGTTGGTCAGCTGGAAGGAGAGTATCCCTATATTAACTATCCCACTCCGTGAAGATGCAATACTCTCCTGATCTGCATGGCAGGTTGATACTTATCTTAATGTGTTTCAAGTGGCTTATTCGGGTAAGCAGAGATGTTGTCCTGCAGAACATCTTCTGAGGAACACACCTATATGAATTTGACTGTTAACGTCGCAGTCTGTGAGAATTGAGTGTTCTCTAATAAATTCATGAAAAGGCCCTGGAGTATGACGTATACGCTCCACCCGCGGGGAAGCCTTGCGGCAGCCAAGTATCGATCAAGAATTTGTGTGAAATTAGTTTCGCAGAAAACTTGTAGTTCAAGGCATAGTCCACTATTCAAGTTGTGATCTAGTGTAGCATAAATCTCTGAGTGGAAGTTTAACTTCACAGTCTCCACTAAGCATCGGTATATAAACAATATTTTGGAACTAAATGATGAGATGTGCCAATGAGACTTTGTGGGGGATTGTTGGAATTTTGCTAGTAGGTCTTTGGCCCAAAGCCTAACTAAAATTCTGAAATTCTCTTGGCCCATTCATGCACACATGTGAGTGAAGTGAGTGAGGCTAAAGTTTAGTCCCACCCTGGAAGTTTAGAGAGAGTTGCACCTTTTTATAAGGTGAGCTCTTCTACCACTTATATAAGCATGAGAAGAGAAGACCTACACACGCGCTCCTCCTCCTCGCTCGCCACGCCACGCCACGCCTCGTCACAACGCGCCGCGAGTTGCGGGATTGAGCCGAGCCGAGGACAGAGCTATGCATGTTGTCTATTTTTGCTGCTCGGGAAAAGTAATGAGTCATTAATTAATAATTAACGGACGCGTTAATTACTGAACCGTTTTCGATTCTTTTGGATCATGACGACTCGGACGTGGGGTTTATTTCCACGACCTACCCGGCCCGCATTATATAGTCAGACAGACGTCTACCCTAGCCGCTGTCGCTTCGTATGGTTATGGTTTCTCACCACCGTTCCAGATCATTGCATCGCCAAGCAAGTCTTCTCCATCCCTCCTTTCGGCGTGCACCGGAAGAAGGGACAGCAGGCCTCCGGAACCCCGTCTCTCGTGATCCTGTACGGGAGAGGGGCGATCGGGTTTTTAGGGAGCGCACTCGCGCGACTGCTGGCAGCGACGACTTCGCGAACGACGACTTCTTCCCCGACCTCGGCAACCTCATCCTCGACGACATGGGTGACAACGTCAACGCCGGCGGTGTTGCTCCCGCTGCACCGTATGTGATTCTATCCTTCCTGTTCGAGATCGTAGTAGAATTCATATTTCTAGTATGTGCCCTAGATGTAATCTGTTCATCTGCTATGCTAGTTCATATGATTAGTTTAATCTCTATTGCTGTAGTCATGATTTATCTTCTGTTTATTCGGATTAAATCTTGTAGTAATTTGCTCATATTGCCAACAGTCTAGCTGTAGCAAGGCAGTGATGCCATGTCGTCGTTGCTGGTAACGTAGGAACAACTAACAAGTGGAAAATTTGACTAAGATTGCGATTGGCATAATGGCATTGAAACTTTCGGTCGGATCTATGTATCTGAGGTATGAGCATGACGGTCCGTGTCTCGTGCACCAGTTGATCGAGATACTTGCGAAGGGCGAGGAAATCTGAGGCGTGACCGCATGACGGTGCATGCAGTCCTTCCGCACAAAGATACGTGTACACAGCTTCTGCGAAAATAAACGTGGTGGATGTTGAGCACCTTGCGGGGATATGGCTTGATGCTCCCGATGAAGACAGCGAGAAAAAATGACGTCTATTGATCCTACTACTATTATGATAATGATAGAGGAGCCAACTGAGCTCGTCGTCGCTCCCGCTGGTGTGAGACCAAAGGGGATGGGGATGGAAATCTCAGAGTGGGGTAGCGACCTTTGCTCCGCACCTCAGCAGAAAGCGCTAAGCCGTAAGAGCAACTCTAGCAGATCCCGCATTTTGTCCACCTGCAAAATGTGTCTGCAGGTCGCACGGAGGCGGTTATGCAGGCTGAAATTTGCGACGGCAGACTAGAAACTGCAAACAAACACCTAAATTTTTTAAAAAGTTGTTTCGCGCGAGAAATTTAAGCAACAGCTCGCCGGAGCTCACTCGCATAAATGGTTCTTCTTCGCATATAAGTTCATACAAGCCACATACATACATAAAGCTTAGATATGGTAGACAGGCCTACGCTACCGCACCACTGCGACAAAATTGAGCTCACCGGAGCTCCTGCGATATCTGCCCATCGGCGGCGATCAGTCGGAGTCGGAGGAGTCGGAGTCGAGGTCGACGAAGAGTTTCGCCTGCTCCTCCTTCATTACGCGCAGGTCGGCCTCCTTCGATGCGTGCGCCTGCGATGCCGTGAGGCCCGTCTCGAGGAAGAGCCGCTCGTACTCGAGCTCGCGCCGGATGCGTTGTTCCATCTCCTCCTGATCTCTCGCCGACCGCTCGAGGACGACGCGCTCGAGGAGCTCCTCCTGCCCCGGTGGGAGGTAGTCCTCGGGTCCGATGACGCCTCAGCACGGCGGTGCATCGGGCACGGCCTCCTCTGGCTCCCTCTTCACCGGAACGAGCCGCGAGCTCGATGCGCCCGCGGATGAGCACCCCGCGGACCCGTGGCCAGATGAGCTCCCCGCGGACCAGTTGCCGGAGGAGGCGCGGCGGCGACGGGCGCGCTCGAGCTCGAACTCGTCAAGCTCCCGCCGGTCGAATGCCGGCGGCGGCCGGGCACCCTGGTCGAGCCACCGACGCGCCCCCCGCTTGCCCGCGGCGTCAGATCTGGCGCGGCGGCGGCGCTCCGCCTCATCCCCCGAGTCGGCCATGGTGGTTCAAGGCTCGCCGGCGGCGAGAAATCGAGCGGCGCGGTGAGGAATTGGAGGGGAACGCGGCGGCGGGAAGATAGGGTTTCAACCCGCATCTGCCTCGCAAACCCGCAGTTATAGTGGCTCGGGGGTTGCATTTGCGGGCTGCGGCAAAAAAATTTACGGGCCGGACACCGATGCGAGCTTTGGTCTGGCCAGAAAAATGGGTCGAGCCCGTATAATCGCCGGAATTATGCGGATTTGCACCGGATGCAAAGTCTGCTAGAGTTGCTCTAAAATTTCAAAGAAGGTTGCGTGGGGGCCTGGGGCCTGGCTTTCGCCAATAATGCTACATCTACCGAAGTTATTAACGTAAACTTACTTTCTTCCCTCCCTCAACTAATCACGCTCCCTGGTTTTAATGGGGTGAAGCCCACGTGAGTTTTTCTTTCAATTAAAATGTGCCAAGCCAACATGCACGTAAAATTACGTTAGATGTTTACGTAGGTGTAGCAAAGATCCGCTTTCACTGGATTGTCTGCCATTATACGCACATTGTTAAAATACGTTGTCTAGCCTTTTTTTATCAGTTTGTACTTTTGAGAAACTTGACTAGCGCATCAGTTTAATATGGTATCAGAGTCACAAGGCCTTGGGATCAAATCCAGGCCAACGCATTATTTAATAAAAAAAATAGTTGCGATCTAATCTCGATCCCAGGTCTAAGGTCTTCCTATACGTCCACAGCACAGATCGTGAGGGGGGGTATTAAAATATGTTGCTTTTGTACTTTTGAGAAATCTGGCTAGCACATCAGTTTAATACAGATGTAGGGGAAGGCCTTAGTCCGAGCCTTCGAGGATTCCGGGGATGAGATTTTGCTTCGGCCGCCACATAAAATGTTGCTGCTGCACCCACATTCATGGGCGCACACGGCATGCATTTTCCCGACTGATGTTAGTACTTTTTTTTAATTGAACTGCTGTTAGTACTTAGGACAACAATGTACAGCGATGCGAATCAACCTGTGGTTGAGTTGGTTAGGTGGATAGTGGTATCCCCAACTCATCAGGGTTCAAATCCTGGTGCTCGCATTATTCCTGAATTTATTTCAGGATTTCCGGCGATGCGCTTTCAGTGGGAGGAGACGTTCCCGTCGACGACAAGGCGCCTACGGTGACTTCGTAAATCTCAAGATGATATGCCGGCTCAGTCTCTCGGGGGTGCTCATAGGGGTAAGGTGTGTGTGTGCGCGTTCATAGGGGTGAGTGTATGCGCGTGTATATGAGCGCTTGTGTCTGTACTGATGCTAAAAAAAACAATGTACAGCGATCAAGATTCTCATAAAAGGAAAAAAAACAATGTACATCGATACCAAATTGACCGCTCACGCGCTTGAATGTTGACCTTGCCGATACTATTCAAGGATACATCTACCTCTCTAAGGGCCAGTTCTTTCGCCCAGGATTCTCGAGAATCAAGATTTTGGAAAACTATGGACCACCGAATCTGCTGCGTATAGAATTTGCCGTTCAATTCCTTTTTGAGATTGTAGTATGAGGTTATTATGGTATAAGTTGTATGCTGAAATGCTTGTAATGTACTTAGACTGAAATTGTTTGCTGAATTGCTAACACTTTGTTGTTTCGAACAGTTTTTCGACGAATATGAGCACAAACAATATTTACGGATATCGTAAAGCACCAAATATTACAATTTAAAAGGTTGCAAAGTTTCCTTTATTACAAAAGGGGTCAACTACAAATAGAAGGACTAATCTCAAGATACGAAACCGATGACACAATACCCACTATGTACCACATAAACGTTCATACTAAGCGAGCAAAACTTTTAAATTTATCTAAAGTCCAAAAACACTAGAACAAACATCCTTGCACATTTTGCCACATACATACCTGATAAACCACAGGTGTATTGAAACTATCATAGCCTTTTACATAAGTATGAGTGTCGAATCCAATGAATAGAAAAAGGAATTGGTTGATAGAAACTAGCAAAAGTTCACTTTAAAGCTGCAAAGGATGTGCTTGAAAGCAGGCGATCCATGACAAGTCATCCGCCATCGCACGGCTGGCAACCTCCAGGTTCATGACCACCAGATCCCACTTCGGTGATGCAGAATTCCCCTTGCGCTGCTGAGGAATGGCCACGATGGCCTCCAACATGCGCATCCCCCTTTACAACTCTAGATCATGGTCCACCCGATCACGCTGAATCAAAAGATGTAACCGGAGGATACTCATCCTCACAAATCTCTCCTGCCGCCACTAAATTGTCTTCCGTCTTCACTTCCCCTCAAACAGAGCCGAACACCCGATCCGTCCTACCCCCTAATTAGATACATCTAATATGATATAAATATGGCATGGAGTGGTCAGTGGTACAAGTCTACAAGATATCCTGAGCGTCTAATTTTATGATGAAGTGATGTATATGCTTTATAAGCAAAGTATTTACTCAGATTTCTGTAGTGTGATGAGCCTTCCTAGTAGACATGAATATAGGAATCACACACACTCATGACACACATAACTTGACTCTTAATTGGTAGTGACGTAATTAACAATACTTCTTCACACAGCCTCCGCGTTTGAGAAAGGCACATATATAGAAGGCATAGTAGATGAGAATTCATTTTCGTCTTCGCATATTAATGCAAGTGCAAATCAAATCGGAGGCACGCGGACCACATGGTATAGATGCAGATCGTTCTTCCGCCGAACAGTTACTCCCATCTTCTCTGTCATGTCCAACCCATCAGGCTTCACCCCATTCGGGAGCTCCCAATCGAAGTGGTAGACCAGTGCGGCGAGCACGATCTCCATGTTGGCTTGAGCAAACGTCATTCCAGGGCACATCCTCCGGCCCGCCCCAAACGGTATGTATTCAAAGTCTGTGCCTTTGAAGTCAATCGTGCCAGAATCGAACCTTTCTGGTTTGAACTCCTCGGAGTCTTCCCAGTGCCTTGGGTCTCTGCCAATCGCCCACGCATTCACCAACACCGTGGTACCTTTGGGTACATTGTACCCGAGGATTTTGCAAGGCTCACTGGCCTCCCTAGGGAGAAGCAATGGTGCGGCTGGATGCAACCTCATTGTCTCCTTGATGACGAGTTTGAGGTACTTGAGATCGGTCAAGTCATCCTCGGTCACTTTATGCTTTTCTTGGAGGTTTCCGCGTACTTTAGCTTGTACTTTCCGCATTACATTTGGGTTCCTCATGAGCTCTGACATGGCCCATTGAAGCGTGGTAGCTGATGTCTCGCTCCCAGCGCCAAATAAATCCTACAGTATGTCAATTTACACAATTTAGAAATTGCAAGTTCTTCTTGGCATTCAAGGATTTGTCTGCCCTTAAAAAAGCGAGACATCAAGTAGCAAATCCTAGAATAATAGCGAATATAACATATGCCATTTCTTGAATTCAGATTGAATCAAAGAAGAAAAAAAAACAAATTAAGATACCTACTGTGTTGCTAACTACTCTCTCGTTTCAAAATGTTTGACCTTTTTGAATCTATGTTGTCCAAACTTTTTGTTTTGATATAAATTTAGAAATAATTTCAACATTGACAACATCACATCCATAATACCAAATCTATTACCAAATGTACTTTTAAAACGTAGTATAATTAGTTTGTTTTAATACTCCCTCCGTTTCAAAATAGATGACTCAACTTTATACTATTAATTTTAATACAAAGTTAGTATAAAATTGGGTCATCTATTTTGAAACGGAGGGAGTACATGTTTTAAGTAAGTATAACACATAGTAGAGGACAAAGTATTCTGAAACAAATTAAGGAGCTAGTGCACTTACAAGTATGACTCCTTTGACCATTCCCATGGTAAGAGGCACGTCGAGGCCACCTTCCTTGCGGATCCTCAAGAGCGCGCCCACTAGGTCCTCTCCTTCCTCCACGTCGCCGTTCGCCGAGGCGGCGGCCCTCTGCTCCTCGTGTTGCTTGATCGCGTACTCCATGAGCTCGTAGCTCTTGCGGTGGTTCTCCTCCGCCAGCCGTGCCGTGCCGCTGATGAAGTTGGCGAGCAACGACGATGGGAAGAAGTCGCCAAGGTTGAACCCGGTGGCGAGCTTGACCCCTTCCTCGAGCGTCTGCAAGAACTCCTCCCGCCTCTTGAACCTGTCCCCGATCATGGCGCGCACCGCCGAGTCGGTGATGAGCACGGCGATCCGCTCGCTCAAGTTCACTGGCTCCCCAGGCGGCACCGCCGCGACGGCGGCCACGAGGCGGCCGACCTCGTCCTCCCTGATGTGGCGGAACGACTGCACGCGGCGCGCGCTGAGAAGCTCCAGGATGCAGATCTTGCGGAGCTGCCGCCACGGGGTGCCGTAGCGTGCGAATACCAGCCCTTCCCCTTCGGAGTTCATGATCTTCATGGTGGGGCTCCAAGGCCGTGTCGCAAAGACGACGTCGTGCGTCCGCATGATCTCGCGGGCGGCCTCCGGGGACGTGGCCACCACGACCGGCACCTCCCCGAGCTTGAGGTACATGAGCGGCGCGTCCAGCCGGCCCGCGAGGTCAGCCATGACACGGTGCACGAGCGGGTTACCGGCGAGGTGGTGCAGGCTGCCGATGACCGGCAGCCGCCATGGGCCTGGTGGCAGACGCACGCCGGGACGCTTGGTGTTGAGCCTGAGGTTGAGGAGCAGGAGAGGGAGGAGGAGAGCCAAGAAGAGGCAGAGGTAGTACGCCCATTGCTCCATGGCGGGGAGCCGCGTGTTCAGCTTCAGCTGAGGCAGTGTAGTGGAGTGACTCTAAGGCCGGTCTTATATAAGGAGGTTAATTACTTGAACGGAGAACACAAGTGTACTGCTCGCGCTGGCGCACATACGATCAAATTCAATTTTTTTTTGTCGCGGGAACATACCAACAAATTCAAAAGCTGTGAGTATTGTCTGCCTATTGCAGCTAACTATAGATAAGCATTTTTTTTCTAAACACAGTACAGACGTAGGCACTCACAAATAGCGCGATGGCCAGGATCATTGTAAGGTGCAGATCCACCATTTAGACATGAGGACCAAATAAGAAAAAAAATAACACACATAAGATAGAACATTCAGATTCCCGCAAAAATAAAAAAGATTAAAAGTAAATCCAATTCGGTCCCATGGACACCAAAATGCTTTATTTTTTAAAATGTCGAAATTATCCATTAAAATTAGATGTGTATATGGTCACATTCTAATGTTACATGCAAAATTTTAGGTGGAATGAAAGCCTTAGCATTTTGACCCGTGCAAAAATTAAAAGTAAATTAAACTCTAAATGTTACACTTAATAATTTTTCACCGACAAAGCATTGTTGTCCAATTTCGTATAAAAGTTATCAAACACGCTTGCTACACTACCATGAACATCTAAAAGAGAAATCAGTTTTCTTTAACTATTTATTCTAAACTTATTGTTCATTCGGGGGCATATGCCCTCTAGAGCCAAAATTATCCCTCACTGGCAATTTCGATTTACATAGCATGCATTGATATTATAGAGATAGCAATGATAAATATTTGACATATTAGCTTTGATTGAGGTCAAAATTCATAAAGTTTAATCATGTTTATAGAAAACACTATGAACATCTACAATACAAATCTATACGATGTCAAAATATATTGAATGATGATATCTAATAATATTGATTTGGTGGTGTATATTTTTATATTTGTTTCTACCAACTTGGTCAAAGATTATGAAGTTTGACTTTAGACAAAGCTAATATGAAGAGTAAATAACCAAAGGCATCAACCAATTTGATAAACCATCGTCCTATATTTGCAAGTGCACTGCATAGTTTCCCCGCAAAAAAGTGTATTACATAGTTAGACTAATAGATTGTATAATCCACTCAAAGTTGGTGGTAACATTTTTGTGTATAGATCATATTACTTCAGACTTGAGTGACAAAAAAGTAAAATACATTGATCAGTTCCTAGCAGTGTATTGTGTTGGCACCAGCTAGCGGACCATGGTACGATCCACAAAGTGATGAAAGTATAGTGGCCTCAGCTAGCACGACAGATCGAGACATCGCAAGGATTTTCCGATCTCCTTATGGCATGCATTGTGGAGGTGGTAGGAGGATAGATCTATCACTTGCGATGAGGAGACACTAGGTCAGAGCGAACATATGGTATGAAGGAGAAAACAATTTCCATGAGACAAGAAAACAATTTTAAAACTAGAACTCACCACAACTACCATGTATCTACTCTCTTCGTCCCATAATACAAGATGTTTTTGCAAGCTAATATAGCTTGCAAAAACATCTTATATTATTGGACGAAGGGAGTACATGGCCTACTATAGTGGTGCTTGTCATCTAACATACTAAAAAGTTGTAGCATGGTCAGCTAGTAATTTTAGTTGTCTCATGTTGCTAACTATCAAACGGACACAGGGTAACATATAGTTGTTATGTTGTCTCGTGTTGGTAATTACAACATGACCATAAAAGCAAAGGGCGTCCATATCCCTTCCAAAAGCAATGTATATATGTGGGATAACCAGCTAACATTGCCCATCAACTAACCAGCTTCCTGATTGCTGGCAGCAAAGTGATCCGCATTTTTAGCTCTAAGATAGTCATCATGATAACAGTGGTGGCTATGCCTCTTGGTCATTTGGGCAATTAGGTGTGTAGCCGCGGGTGGCTCATGCTTGCCCTCTGTCGTTGGTAGCGGCAACACCGAGATCCGGGTCTAGGGGTTTGTGCTCATCGCGGTTGTTCTGGGTGTCTCATGGTCGCACTTGTGAGCTGCTGAGTGAAAACTCCGCGTTTTGGCGACCACGGTGGTGACACCCGCGGCTACCGCTCTTCTTTTGAGGACATCGTTGGTTCGTCTCTCCGTACCAGGGTTTCGGGTGAAAACCCTTGTCCATCTCGAACAACTATGGCCACACATTGCGTCGTTTCCCCTTTCGTTGGTGTTCTCGTGGAGCTTAGACGTCCTAGGCCGTGTTATGCCACTGTATTCATGCATACCTGTGTCATCTTTCGGCAACTTACTCGCATGCGTTTATGTTGTCCAGTTAACTCAAGAGCACCTTTGATTTATGCTTTGTCTATGAACCGGCGTGATAGCATATTGCCACAAGATATATGAGGTCTAGCATGACGATGCGTGCATTCCTTCTTTGGATCGTCTTCCGCGGAAATATACGTGGTGGGTGTTGAGCATCTTGTGGGGGCATGGCTCGAAACTTCCGACCAAGACAACAAGAAAATTGACGTCTTGTGAATTACGATCCTACTAGTGTATATGACAGAGGAGCCAACTGAGATCGTCATCGCTCTCGCGGGGTGACACTGACAGTCTGACACCAACGTACGAGGATGGAAATCTCAGAGCGGTGGCGACCTTCGCTCGGCACACCACAGGCAAAGCACGTTCGGCGACAAGGTGTCGCGCACACTGTTTCGGCAGCGCGCCGAACAGATCTCGCCGTCGTACACAGGTCCAGGCCGCCTGGACCGGACCAGAAGAGGATCTCGGTCAGAAGACGTCAGAGATGACATTTTGCGCTCGCAATATAGGGTCAGTTCTTTTGGGCGATTCTACCAAAATCGTTCCCCTCCTCAGCTTCTCCCAGAATAACCACTCCATATGTTTTTTTACAATCCTAATTAATTAGACCTTAACTAGATAGGATTGTAAAAAAAATATGAAGTGACGATTCTAGAAGAAGCTGGGAAGGGGATTGATTCTGGGAGAATCGCCGAAAAGAACTGGCCCATACAGCGGCACCAGCCGGGCTGATCCTTCAGATCGACGAGCTCGTTATGTTGCACGCGTGCGTCGTCTGCACTTGTGTAGATGAGAATGGCCTTCTTGGACGCACACGGCATGAATTGTCAAAAAAAAAATTCTGTCCCAAGTCCCAACTTGTGTTCTGTTAGGATAACGCATCATCGTTACAGCGACACCGAACCGGCTGCTCCACGCGCTCGCACGATCCCTATCCACGTCTCCGTCTCGGCCGGCAGGCCGGCCGGAGCCCTACCGATATCAGCTCTGCTTCTGTGCGTTTTTTTTTTGAAACAAGACTTTTGTGCGTATTGAGCACGGCGGCATCTATTTGCTATGAAATCTTATCGATGCGGACGTACCATTTCTTCTCTCTTTTAGGATAACAGGGAGGCTCTCCGTGGCTCCATTACCACAATGAAACCAACACGAGTTCATGCAACAGCTTTTTTTTTTTGAGGCAGTTCATGCAACAGCTCAAGCGAGCAGTTCAAACGCGCGCGCACACACACAGAGAGAACTGTAGTTCTATTAAGCGAAATGAACATAAGATGTCTGACACGGGACGACACGACACATGTGTCGGCCGGCCCGCGTGCTTTTCGACCTGGGTTGTTTTTGGCCTTTTGCATCAATAGATTGGTAAAAAGGTTCAGAAAAAAGACAGGCCGGTCATCGGTCTGATTCAAAATCAGGATCGGAGTTTGACGCCCACTAATGCTAAGGATCACCCATAACCGTAGGAAGATGGGGCGGCCTCATCATAGATCGAGCGAAGCGAGCGTGTGGCCGATTTAGGAACCTTTTCGAAGGTATGCTAAAAAAAGGAACCTTTATGAAGGGTCTGTCCAATTTTGGGAACCTTCTAGAAGATTCATGAACTTGTTCTTTTTCTTTCCTGGCATTTTGATTTTCTTCCTGATTTTTTTCCCACGTTCTTTTTTCTTTTCTTAATTCATAAATATAAAAATTTATTCGAATATCATAAATTGTTCATTTACTAAAAATGTTTGAGATTTTAAAAAACAAATTTTCAGAAAATTTTCAGAACCTTGAAATTTAGTTCAAAATTCCATAAAATTGTTTGCTTTTTCAGAATATCATCAGGTTTATAAAAATTGTTCACGTCTTAAAAAAATGTTCACAACTTCAAAAATATGTTTATAATTTTCAAACTTTGTTAGCAATTTCATATAACGTTTCCAAATTTCAAAAGTCGTTCACTTGAACATTTTTTGAATTCACATTTTTTTGGATTCACAGTCATGTTCAAATTCGCAAACATTTATTGAATAATGAATTTTTTTGAATTCACAAAAAAATGTATTCACATACATTTTTAAATCCATGGACATTTTTTAAACCCCGTGATCAATTTTTGAATTCACAAATATATTTTCAAGTTTGTAATTTTTTTTGATGAATTCATGAACATTTTTGAACCCGCGACATTTTTTTCAAATCTGCAAATACTTTTTTTCAGAGTTTGTAAATAATTTTTTAAATGGGCGAACAGTTTTTGAATCTGTGACTTTTTTCAAATCTGTGGACAATTGTTTTTGAATTGGTAAACAATTTTTTAAATGGGCGAACATTTTTTAATTCGTGAATATTTTTTGAAATACTGGGAAATTTTTTTGATAATTGCTTAGTTCACGAACATTTGTGAATTCATGCTTTTTAAATTTATGAACATTTTTTCAAATCCGCAAAAAATATTGAGTTCGTGAACGTTTCTTGGATTTTTGAATACTTTTATTGATGAAAATTAGTTGTGAAAACTGTACTAGGATAGAGATTGCGTCTGAGTCGTTTGATCCAAATCAAATCCGACTGTCACAGAGGAGGTGGATGCGCGCAGAAACATCCGCCGGTTGAACGATGGCGTTAACTTACAAAAAAATGAAATGAGAAAACACGAAAAAAATAACATACGTGCACTCGCTCGCTGGGCCAGGCGCATCTCGCGAGTTCCGACGCTGGAGCCCGTGAGCCCGGTCCACTCACAGTCAATCAATAGGCTCCGCCATGGCTAGGACTGTAATTTCCACGCCCCCAAATTTCAAAATTCCCGCACCTTCCGCGCGTGCTGCGGAGCGTCCGTTCGAAACGGCCAGTGCTGAACTGTTGACGCACCTGCACTTGTGGCCAGCACCGTTACTGAAAAATGGGACCGGATGGTGCACTCCCGATTTCTCCTCCACTGGGTCTGACAGACCAAGTGTGAGAAAAGTAGGAGGCTGACCACTGGACGGGGAATCACAATCTGAACACCCCTCCCCATTTTAGCCTCCGCATCTGTCGAGACTCGAGACCCACGCTCCCAGTTCAAATCTTGAGAGAGAGAGAGAGATAGTTTTCTGCGACACGCTCCCAGTTCAAATTTCAAAGAGAGAGAGAGAGAGAGAGGTTTGGGTCTCTGGCTCTCTGCTGATTCATTGCGAGGCCTTGCAAGTTCTTCGATCCAGGTCAGTTCAATGCTGGAGCATACTGCTCCCCTCTTTGCTGGTCTTGTTACGCATCGATTCCTTACAGTAGTTTCTCGATTGGAAAGGGAGGGGGTTCGGGGGGGGAAGTGCGCGATGTGTAGTTTAGTTGCGATTGGATTGCTTCTTCCTGATGTGGCCATGCGGAAGTGGGGCGGAACAATGAGTCCCCCTGCAAAGAATGTTTCTTGTTTCTGAAAATCTGACATTCATTTCATGATTTGGTATTTATGGCACTACTTTATGGACTACTAAATTCCGATACACCGTAATCTTGTAGGAGTATAGTATGCTTGATGGATGCTAGGGCCAATTTGCCATCACATCTGTTTAATTATGCTAGATATATGAGGGAAAGATGCAAGTTTTTCGCCTGAATCTTGGGTTTGAATCACAGGACCAGCGCGCCGCCGGAAGCTGCCGCATTTTCCTGTCCCGAGAAGGCGAGAACCACCAACCCAATGGGCCGGAGCCTGAGCCCGCTGCTCCGGCAGGAGCTGGAGAACCTGGACAAAGACGCCGACAGCCGCCGGAACGCCATGAAGACGCTCAAGTCCTACGCCAAGCAGCTCGACTCCAAGTCCATCCCCCACTTCCTCGCCGAGGTCTCCGACAACAAGCCCCCCGGCCTGCCCTCCGGCGAGTTCACCATCTCGCTCTACGAGGTGCTCGCCAGGGTCCACGGCCGGAACATCGTGCCGCAGATCGGCAACATCATGTCCACCATCACGCGCACGCTGTCCTCGAGCGGCGGCTCCTTCCCCCTGCACCAGGCGTGCTCCAAGGTGGTGCCGGCCATAGCGCGGTACGGCATCGACCCCTCGGCGCCCGAGGAGGAGAAGGCGCGCATCATCGCCTCCCTCTGCAAGCCCCTCTGCGGCGCGCTCATGAGCGACCAGGACGGCGCCGCGTCGGGCGCCGCGCTCTGCCTCAAGGCGCTCGTCGAGTCGAGCAACTGGAGGTTTGCGTCCGGTGAGGCCGTCAACGAGGTCTGCCTGAAGGTCGCCGGGGCGATGCACGACAGGTCGACCCGGTCCAATGCTCACATGGGCCTGGCAATGGCGCTTGTCAAGCACAATGGCCTGATTGCAGAGGCGTATGCGAGGTCCCTTGTGCGGTCTGCCCTGCAGGTCCTTGACGGCGACGCCGCGGAGAGCAGCTCCCAGAAGCGGCTCTCGGCGATCCAGATGATCAATTTCTTCATGAAGTTTGTCGACCCCAGGAGCATATCCTCGGAGCTTGGCAAGGTGGTGGATGTCATGGAGCAATGCCAGAACGACCGCATGCCGTTCGTCCGAGGCGCCGCGTTTGAGACCTCACAGACTGCCAAGAACATTGCTGCGCAGAAGGGGTCGAGGCACGAGGTCACCACCAGCCCGATGGTGGGCTCCAACTTCCAAAGGAGAAGAGAGAAAAGCCCATGCAGGAGCCTCTGGAATGTCAAGGGCAGCAGCCCTGCAAGCTCCACCATGTCTGCTTCACCGATTCAGTTCCAGTCCCCTGAATCACAGGTGGTAGACTCAACCATCATGTATGGCAGTAGCACGCTCACCGAATCGCCCATCTCGATCGGGCAGTCCTCTTGCAATTTCGATCAGAGTCGGCGCGCGAACAGGAGGTTATGGAGCAACGATGGTGTGGATGTTTCTAACAAGGATGGCTTGTTCATTAGGTTCTGCTCAAACGGCAAGTGCCTTGAAGATGACCTGGGGGAGGTTTGTGACAGCGAAGTAACCGATGCCGATTTTGAGTGCACTGGTACATTCACAGGGTTTGTTTCAGCTAGCCCCAACAACACCTTGTCAAGAGATGAGACCCCCAGTCCGCAGGTACGTTCACATAACGAAATGCCTATACTGCTCTAGTTTTGATTCGAAAAATATATAAAGTGTTCATCAGTTGATCTGTTAACTGACTCTGTTATTTATTGTTGTTCTAGGCCTCTGAAAGGCCAATCAGCATTGATGATGTGAAGCTATACACGACGCCGAGAAAGCTTCTCCGATCCCTCCAGAGTTCGTATGACTTTGACTCTGATCGCCACAAGGAAAAATCAATTATGAAGCTGAACTGCTCATCATCATCATCGTCATCGTCATCATCATCACCACCATCAGATCAGGAACACAAGGAACTAACGGAGTCATCTGAGGATATGCAATCTGAGCATTCTGAGAGCAAGACTGAAGAGGGGGACAAAGAGATTGAAACTGCTGTTGTTAGGCCTAGGGCTAACGGCACCACTGAGATTGTCTGCAATGAAGATAAATCAGGCCTGTCTAGTACTGAAGTTGCGGATACAACCCGCGAAGAATCCTCTGAGGTTGAGTTCAAGGAGCTAGATGTTTGTGTGAAAAGAAGCAGCGGGAAGACCAGGAAGTATAAGACAATATTCGGTTGTCTTTTGAGCATGATCATGACCGTTGTCGCAATCATCGCTGTGTTAATTAGGATAGAAGATAGTTCTGAGGATTATGTTGGTCTAGTCCCCACTTGATGTCTGTAGGTATCCCTACTGTTTAAGTTATTGCATTGCTTATACCACAGTAGTGGTGGTTAGCTGGCCTAATTATTTTGCAGTCCCTTGATTATGCTTGTTGATTTTGCGCCTGTGAAGTGCTTATAAAGTGTTGTGTTCCTGTGCTAAAGTAATTACTTGACTTTCTGAAATTGATTTGGTTTGCGAGTTTATATTTCTGGAGTTTGCTACTACATAGTGCATTATTTTACAGATATATGCCGCTGATCTTTTCATCAAAATTCCGAAGTACTTCCTTTGTAAAGAAATATAAGAGCGTCTAGATCACTAAAGTACTCCCTCCGTCCCGAAAAACATGTCGTGAGGGCAAATTTGCAAAAAAAAACCTCTGGTTTCTCCCGACCAAACCCGCGCTCCCTCGTCCTCCTCCTCCAGACAGAAGCTGCAGCTGCGCTGCTCACCGCCGCTGCAGCTGCCCTGCTCCCCCCCCAACGCAGCTGCCCTGCTCCCCCTCCCCCGCCGCAGCTGCCTCCTGCTCCGCC
>NC_041390.1:127449320-127477196 GCF_002162155.2 Triticum dicoccoides | reverse complement strand
CCGCCACCGCAGCTGCCGCTCGCCTGCCTCCCCAAGCTTCCCCCTTCCTCAAAAAAACCTTCGATTTCCCCAGCTACCGCCGTGCTCTGCTCCGGCTGCGTCGGAACCGGCATCGGCGAGCCCGGAGGCACTGGATCCGGACCACCACCAACAACCTAAAGGGCGACGAGGCCGACAAGCCCGACGACGACAGGAGATGCAGCAAGCTAAACGCCGACGAGCCCAACGACGACGGCAAGCTAAAGGCCGTCGATTTGCGAGCCTGGAAGACGACGACGATAGCTCCACAAGGAATACGATCGCGGCGACGTCTTCTTTGTTGTTTCTCTGGTGGAAGACCCGTGCCTGCGACACCGCGGCTGGGCTGTCCACGGCACAAGTGGGTCGCGCCTGCTCACTTGGCAGCAGCGGTGGCGGCTACATGTTTTCTCCACTACTGCAGATCATCTCCAGGTCCTACTGCCTGGGTCTGAACCTCTCTTCTCTACTCTATGTTTACTGAATTTACTCCATGTTTACTGAATTTTCTCCACTACTCTATGTTTACTGAACCACTAGTTTCTGAACCACTTCACTGAATGTGAGATGTACCACTGAATTTCACTTCTGCTAGTACTCCAAGAAGACTATGCCAACGGCAACCAAGTGGGCTTTGTTGAGTTCGTGCAATGTTCCAATTGAGGGAGGAGGTGGTAGACTGTTTGCAGATGTGGTTGTCTTGATGAGATTCAGTTTGATCAGACCATCCCAATGTCACTTTGCAATTGTTCTGCTTCTTTTCTAAGCATGGAGCTGACAATTATCTGGGATGATTGCATTGCAACTGCCATTTCCTGTGGATAGCTTGTACGCCGACCCCGAGCGCAAGGTGACAATTCAATCATTAACCCGTTCTTTAGTACTGTTTCAGTGATGCCGCAATAGTATCAACAGTAATGAGAAAATGCATATGCTTATCTGATGATCAATCCACACACACAGTCTACTTCAGTGAGTGAAGAAAAGTTTGTGGTGTTCTTGGGTCTCACTGAATGACTGACGGTGAACTCATCTTTTCAGGCTTAGGATGTCTTGGGCCTGTACCATGGATTAGGCCGCACACTCTTCAGTCCAGCCAGTGTAAGCACCATCACTGCATATTTCCCTTCAGAATTCTGATCATGCAACTGTTCATTCAAAAGCCACTAAAATATTGATCCCTGCGTGCAATGAAGGCTAAAATATACTCAAGGCTCGACTCCATCAATTCAGTTAAACTTGGACATGACTACAACCCATTTAAACTTGGACTACAAATATTGGATGGATCCATTTAAATTGATAGAAAACTGAATATTCACTGTAGTCTCAGTTAACTGAATTTTCTGGAGCCATTTTCCTACTCACAAGTTGACAGAAAACTGTTTGAAACAAATTTGACAGTAGCAATAACCTATCTTTTCAATTGCTCCACTGCTCGTTTATTTACCGTATATCTGTTTGTTATGTAAGTCATTTTATTTAGTAAAGTATAGACAGTATTATTTCTTGCAAATTATTGTGTGACTATTCTGGAGATGGTCTTTAAGTGTTCCTATCTAGACTTCTTATTTTAGGCTTTTAGCTGATCCATTCCATGAGATATGCTAGATTTTAGCATCTGTATTGATGAACCTTTGATGAAACTAAAGAAAAACTGGAAGTGTCCTTGATAGCATTAAATGGACCTCTTAACTAAATAGAAGCGATTTCTTGTCATCCACTGTCCTTTTATTTCTTGTCATCCTCTTAACTAAATAGACCATATCATCTACTGATGATATGGGATTAGCAAAGGCCTTGCTTGCCTCATTAGTTGTTGTAGTTGTCAAGCAAAATTTTCAGTCCACTAACCCAAATTAGTTCAAATAACTAAAATTAATGCAAATCAATTCAAATCATTCAAATAAATCCAAATAACCCAAATTAATTCAAATAACCCAGATAATTCAATTAATCCAAATCACCCAGATAATTCCAATAAATTCCAACAAGGAGTTGATATACAAGGATTAGACAAGGTATACATAAGGACATGACATAAGGGCATCTTTGTCCCCTCTTGACACAAGATTACACAAGACATACATAAGGAGCACCTGACTACATGACATAAGGGCCTCTTTGCCCCCTTTTGACTACATTCTTTTCCTTTCTCTGGCCACTTCTTCCCTTCCCTTCCCTTTACTTTTCTTTATTTTCCCTTCTCTAGCTAATTCTTTCCTTTCATTTTCTTTTCCTATTGCAATTTCCATTTCTTCTATAAGGGCCCTAGTATCAACAACTACCCGACTGTCGCAATATACACCGGTTATTTCCATTCCAGCATTCTGAACGCGATCCTTGTGCAAGTGGGGCAACTTATATTGATTTCCTCCCTTGTCTTTCATAACTTCAAACATAACTGCTTCTAATGTGATAAAGCTTCTGTGCAACTTGTCGGGATCGTAGTTCTCGAATTCCTCTTCCACACCCTGTACCAGTTCCTGGATATTTGTAGGTGACCTGCAGTCAGTTAGAGACTGGAGAGAGTTATGGAAGCAGAGGTCCAAACAATTTAACTCAGGGCTATTTGGGGGCTGTTGTAGCAATCGGATGTCGAGATCAGTTTGTTCCACAGCTTCTCGGAAAGCTACATCATTGGGAAGGACATGAGGCTTTGCGTTATCCTGTTGGATGAATATTGTTGCTCCCTCATCATCGTCAGGCCACTTATCCTGAATTGCCGGGATAACCTTATTGATTAGATAATCTCTGCACACTGGCCTGGTTACTTTCACTGATGTCAACACTTATGTTCCCTTTTTTCCGTTCTGACTTGTCCGCTTCGCCTCAGTCTCTTCGACGAATGCCCAAATGCCGATCTTCCCATCGAATGTTAGCTCCCCCTCATTGTTATATCGAGGCCTGGCAACAGCTGTTAGGAACATTACCTTCCCAATGCTGTGAGTGTTTGACACGGTGCGCTTCGGTTCAGGTTCTCCTGGAAGTACATAGTAACTATTCTTCACTCTCGTCATGTCAAACCACTTCTCATCGATGTGAACCATATTCGTCATTGGTTTTAACATAGCCCGAGAAGTTGAGATCGAATTTTCATCGACCATGGACATACAAAATTTCAATCTCGCAAGCTTGTTCTCTAGCTTGAGGTGAGGCTTCACGGTGCTTGTGATGCGGTTGAGCTCATTCAACTGGAACCTCTTATGTAGGGTCGATCGGGCCACACCTAGAGACCGTGCCAGAGATCGAATTGTTCTTCTTTTATTCAGTGGGATTGTTGAGGTCCTCTCTAGATCTAGCTCCTTTCTCTTTCGGCCAGATCTTCCTGGCTTCTTGCTTGAGACATCTACTTCTTTGCCATCGGCAATTTGCTTTTTAGCCTCTTCCCAGATTCTTTCAACATATCGTACACTTATGTCTAACAGGTTTGAGACTAGCAGCTTGTTATCTGGTTGAACAGACCCATCTCTGAGCTCGATTACCAGCAAGGCAAAGTAAACACCATGCCTCTCCTTATCTGACAATTCTCTTCTCTTCTCTTGAAGTATCCAATTCATAACTTCATCCTCTTCCTCTTGAGCTTCATCCTCTTTCCCTTCATCTTCTTGAGGCATCCAATTCATATCTTCATCGTCTTCCTCTTGAGGCATCAAGTTCAAATCCATAGCTACATTCTCTGCCACTTGAGGTTCCTCCTTTTCAGGGATCCAATTCAAATTAATACCTTCATCGTCTTCCTCTTGAGGCATCAAGTTCAAATCAATGGTTTCATGTTCTTCCTCTTGAGGCATCAAGTTCAAATCCATATTCATGTGTTCCTGCCATCAATGACAAAAGATGAGTACACCATGGTACCATAACAAGAATATACACACACAAAAAGAGTATTCTAAGATCAACAACATCATTTTTCTTCAGATTTGCAACAACACATGTTTTCATAGTACTCCATAAATGATTCATTTCCATACATGCACTCCATGTTCCTAATAACCACCAGCAGCAGCTCTTGGTCAAGTACTCCTCATGTTCCTAATGAGGGGTACATGCAAACCAAGATAACCAACTTACAGTGAGAATCCCAACCTTGACCATGAATATCTCCTAAACTATAAGTCCAAATCAATTGATTCTTTTTGCATTATTCTTTTTATTTAATTTCCAAGTTTGGGTTTTATTTGACCTACCTAGATGTTCTAGATAGAGTTTTGTTATTTTTCTCTTTATTGAAAATCCTTTGAAAAATTATTTCCAGAGAGAAATAATTCAGGAGGTGAAGACCAGGAGTTTTGTGACCCTCCATTTAAAACAGGGCAAGCCACTTCATCCACTTGCTTGATGGCAATTGCAAGGCCATGGCTTCCAACTTGCAGATTCACGATTATTTTTGCCCTTTTATTGACTTGGCTTGTTATGCTTTTATTGTTTTCCTAAGTAGAGCTTGGTAGTGAGAAATAGACATCAGTAGGGTATTTTAAGAGTTAAACTTAATTGCCTTGGTTACTTTGGAGCTAGCATTCACTATGAAACTGGTATTTACTTTTGATAACATGAATCGTAATGAATAAAACAGTAGTGACAAGGAGACCCTTAGGGGTTGCTGGTATTGGTTCAATGGCAACAGTGCGAATGCTAAATGCTCATTTAGGCACCCAGTACGACCTCCTCTGTATTTATTTTGTTGACATAATATATGACCTCCACTGTTCTCTTTTCACTCAAAGCTAGTACTGCAGTTCTAGTCAGTTTAGTGCTTCAGTTAAACAGAGCAACATCATAAGCTATGGAAGTTTGTCTAATTGGCTTCTTCTTGTGGCTGGCGACAGTTGCTCTGCACAAAACCATACTACCCATTTACTCGAACACCCGAGCAGCTACGATTACAGTAATTAATAAGTGTGTGTACTTTCTTTTCAGCCGCTGGATGACTTGCTCGGAGCATCGGCGACTCCGCGGGCACCTCAACAAACTGCCCTTGTACCCAATGGCACCGCAAATCCAGTTGTCCCTTTGTCCCATGTTTGTCCAAAACCTGATGATGGTTTTAACCAGCTAACCGGGTGATACTGGACAATTTTGAAAGTTTTAACATGTTTCACATGTACGGAATGAGGCTACTGTTTTATGAATGCTGCTAGTGCTACAAACCTGAATTGACATCATCTGAATTTGCTAGTGCTACAAAGTTTTAACCTGGACTGATTTATGAATGCTGCTAGTGCTACAAACCTGAATTGGCATCAACTGAATTTGCTAGTGCTACAAAGTTTTAACCTGGACTGTTTTATGAATGCTGCTAGTGCTACAACAATTTGCATCCTCTGAATTTTACAGTTTCACTCTGAATTGGCATCATCTGAATTAGCATCATCTGATCTCTGAATTAATCATGCTCTATTTAATTTTCTGATCAGTAATAGTAAATCAACACTACTCTGACGAGTAAGTACTGTACCTTCTACAGAGTGCAGAGGAGTAGCAGCAATAGCAGCACGGGCAGGATCAGAGGAGAAGCAGCACGGGCAGGGTCAGAGGAGTTAGCAGCAGCACGGGCGGGGGAGAAGGAGCAGCAGCAGCAGCACGGGCAGATCTCCACCGGCGAGCTCCTGGTCCACCGGATTGTGGAGGCAAGTTCCCGCGACGCCAGTAGGGGATCGCGGCGGCGCACACGCGGGAGCTCCAGGAGGATGCGCGGGAGCACGAGGGTGGACGCACACGAGCTTGAGGAGGATGCGCGGGGGCTCCAAGAGGGAAGCGCGCGGCCTCGAGGAAGACGTGGCAGGAGATTCCGGCGAAGCCCGCATGCAGCGGGAGGAGACCACGGCGGCGCAGGTCTGGGCTGCGGCGGCAGAGGAGGTAATTGGGGAAGGCGGCGAGAGCAGGTACTTGGCTACGGAGGAGGAGCTCAGCTGGGCTCGCCGGCCCCTGGCGAATCACGCAGCTGGGCGGCGCCGGCCCCTGGCGATGGGCAGGCGACGGGCAGAGGAAGAAGACGGGGCGGAGGGACTTGTTTGAAACGCTTTTGAAACCACGAGGTTTTTTTGCAAAATTACCAATGAACTACGCCCACGACATGTTTTTCGGGACGGAGGGAGTAGTAGTTATCTAAACGCTCTTATATTTCTTTACGAAGGGAGTACCATATCCCACGATTGATTGTAAAAATACATGGAACTGAAATATTTGCATTCTGGTTTTGCTTGATTGTTCTGAAAACATCGAGACAGCTAGATGCAAAAGTAAAAGAAGCAGATAGCCAATGCCTGAAGTTTCTAAAATCTCGATCCTGCTGGCAAACACAAGCACCCTCAACTCCATCATGAAGAAAGTGAAGGGATGGTCGGAGACGAACTCATTGCTTGGTGTCTTCCCAGCACATTGTATGATCCAAATATGATCGTGGCCGCCTCAGTTCCTTCTTCGTCCACATTGACGACTGCTTGGTGCACCCTCTTTCTCAGGAATGTCGGCTGCCTGTCGTGGTCCTTGCACATTGGCACATGCTCGGCAGGTCGTCTGACTCTGGCAAGAACGGTAGCGTGAGCCCAAGCAGATGGAGGTCCCATTTCAAGTTTACCTTGAATTTGGGCAGCCCAACAGTTGGCGGCTGCCGTCTTGGGTGTGATGTGTGTTGTCCGCGTCAGATGAAGCCTCGCCGGCCGCAGCACCTTGAACCCGTTCATGGGTGCGCGTCATACATGAGCTTCCACATGACCTGTGCATCAAACGCGGCGGCATCCAGCCAGCGAACGTGCCCAACCTCATCCAATGTGTCTCGAACATACTGCACCACACCACTTGGCCTTGAAGTAGACTGCATGGACAAGCACGAGGTCGAGGTCGGTGTCGGCAGAGATGATGGAGCCGATGAGGTTGTTCTTGGCCATCCTCACCCAGCTCTTGATCTTCTCCGCTGTTTCTTCCTGCTTCATAAATTAGTTACAGTAAACCAAATCAGAGAAAAACTCATTTATAGACCATTTTCGTCAGATAAAGCAAGGGAGAGAGGTACTTCACAACCATATTCAGACAACAAAAGTGGATCAACAAAATGGAATCACAACAAAGTTGATGTCATCCTTTAATACAGTAGGTGCCATTTTTAATGAACCACCAATATAGGTGAACATTAGTTTTCAAATTGAGAAAAGGAGCGCTTGTCCTTGTTTTTGAACAAGAAACATAATAATTACCTGCTGTTTGAAGAATTTGTCCAAGTAGTTCTCTCGATGCTGCAACTATAATAGTAACACAAAAACATGCATTGGTAACTTGAGGGTTTTCTACTGTAGTTATGCTGGATATTTGTAGTAACACTGAGATCTATTCCTCAATTGACCTCTATATTTTCTTTGAAAGTTCAAACAAAGGGAGTAATATACAATACATAAAGAAGTGAGCTAAAACATCATCCTTCTGGAGAAATAATTTATAATCTCATGCAACTATCCTACAGGAACTGATGTTGCATACCTTTTCTGTATCACATGGACAGAGTTTTCACCAGTAATCCTTGCATGAACATTCATATTGTTTGAAGTGATGAAACCTATTATTGTCCCTCACAATTATCTCCCTATCAACAATACCAGATATAAACTTGAAAGCTCGGTGACAATCCACACATATTCTCAAGTTCTTTGTGATCCTTATAGGTACACCAGGCGGAATGTGAATGAGTCCATAGGCCAGGGCAAGCTTCTCACTATGTTGAAACACCTCTGATTCTTTCTCTTCTTCCTCAAGATCATAAAGTGAATATTGTGTGTCTGGCATGTACCCAGAAGCTTGCATTTGTTTTTTAAGCTTGGCCAGTAATGCCCGGATCTCGCTATTCATCTCATGTTTGGTGTCCTTGGCATGGAAAACATGCACACCATTTTTCCAAGTGATCCAGCTACACCCTGGGTCTTTCTTGATTCCGACATCTTTCATCTCCTTCCTCACATAAGTTGCTTCTGCCCACCTGGACAAGTTCAGAAGACACATAAAATCAACAGTATGAATTGTGTGTTAATGCATTGATTCTACGGCTAAATTAAGTTCCAAAGAATGTCATAATCTGGCAGATATCTCATGAAATGTTTAAAAAGGTATTAAAATATTGTTTTGTTATTTCCAAAACATAGTGCTTCGGTTAACATGAGAACGTTGCAGATGTCCACACCCAGCAACCGAACAGGGCCAGCTCTGTTATTTTAGTTGATGATGGCAGCTTGCAAGCTAGGAGGCGATGCTAGCGTTTTTTGGTTAGAGGCAGCAGTCTGCAGTGTATAGAGGCTGCCTCCAAGAGGAGATAGAGACAGAGAGAGCTTAGCGGCATGCATACACATCGTGGATGCTCGAATAGGCCAAGAGATAAGAAAAGATAGTTCAATGTGTTCTAGAGTTAATGCCATGAAGAATACATGCGATCTACTGACAAGTTACGACACTTCACACTGATATGTGGGATTGTTAATTTTGAGGCGAACTCTTTCAGGCATTGATATATGGCAGTATTTCCCAAAGGGTAAATATCACCACGAACCCGTAAGAGAAATTCAGTATGAGTAAGGTAGTTAATTTTACCTGCCAGCTGATGCAAGCATGTTTGAGAGCAGCACGTGATTGCCAGAGTCCTGAGGGTCAAGTTCAAACAACTTCTCAGCTGCAATCCTTCCCAGCTCTGTCTTCCCATGCATCTTGCATGCCCCAAGTAGTGCTCCCCAGAGAGAAATGGAAGGTCTCATTGGCATCCTCTGTATAATCTCATAAGCTCGCTCTTCCATTCCTGCACGCCCAAGCAAGTCAACCACGCAAGCATAGTGCTCAGTCCGTGGTTCTATCCCAAACCTCTCCCTCATTGTCTCAAACAGCTCATAGCCTTCCTTGGTCAAACCTCCTCTACTGCAGGCTGTGATCACATTTACAAGTGTGATGTAGTTAGGTGCTGTCTCTCCACTCGCTATCATATCACTGAACACTGCAAGTGCGTTTATAGCATCACCGATGTTAGCATGCCCTCCAATCATCGCATTCCATGTGACAAGATTCCGCTGTGGCATATCGACAAAGACATGGTGAGCATCTTCAACACCCCCGCACTTGCCATACATGTCAACCAATGCACTTGCAACAAAGATGTTTGCATCGATGCAAGAGCGAACAGCAACTGCATGCAGAGCACGCCCAAGGTCAAGGCCTAGCAGGCCTGCGCATGTAGTGAGCACGCTGGAGACCATGAAGTCAGTCGGCTCTTCCCCCGCCCTCCTCGCACCCAGGTACACAGCAAAAGCATCCTCCTCTGCCCCGTTCTGTGCATATGCAACAACCATGGAACACCATGATACACTGTTCCTGACTCTCATCGCATCAAACACCATCTTTGCCTTCTCCGCGCATCGGCACTTCCCATAGAAATCAAGCATCGCATTCGACACCGAGACATCCATGTCAAAACCGCACTTCACCACGAACCCATGGAATTGGGCCCCAGGCAACAGGAGCATCGCCCCGGCGCACGCGTTGAAGAACGCACAGACCGAGACGACATTCGGCATCCCACCAGCCTCCCGGAGCCCAAAGTAAGCTTGGACCGTCTCGAGGGGCCGGCCGGCGAGCACGGCGTTGGTCATCACCGCGTTCCACGCCACCACGTTTCTGTTAGGCATTTCCTCGAACAGGCGGCGGGCCAGGCCGAGGCGGCCGGTCTTGAAGTACATGTCCAGCGCGGCGCACGAGACGAAGGCGTCGGCGGGGAGGTAGCCGAACCTAATGGCGAGCGCGTGTATCTGCGGGCCGGCGGCGGAGCGAGGGGGCGCGGAGGCGGCGGCCTTGAACGCGGAGGGGAAGGTGAAGTCGTTGGGGCGGAGGCCGAGGCGGAGCATGGCGGCGAAGGCGGAGAGGGCGGGGAGCGGGCGCGCGTGCTGCGCGGCGCCGGAGATGAAGGCCGTGAATGACACGACGGTGGGGCTGGGGTCGGAGGCGAGGGCGGAGGCGGCGGCCGCGGGGAGGTCGAGCTTGGAATAGAGGTTGACAAGGTGCGCGCAGATGAAGGGCGGGATGCCCGGCGATAGCAGCCTGAGCGCGCGCGCGTGCGCGGCACGGCCGAGCCGTGGGGAGCGCGAGGCGATCGCGGCCTCCACAGCCGCCGCAAGGAGCTGGGGGTCCGCCGACATGGCCGCGCCCGCGCGCATTTGCTTGTTGATGAATTGGGCTTCTTTGCCCTCTTTTCAATAATCCTACACCTACGAGGGACTACGAAGAGACTGCGAGTGCGTAAACCTTCCTTTCCTAATTCTCTGCCCACCTGATTTTCAATGGGGGTGGTCCCTGCCTCCTCTTAACACCAGCAATCTATGTAAGGCTGGTCGTAATGGTAGTATCATAGTTAGTATCTTGCACGTCAAGTAGTCAATTTTAATGATGTGTCATAGCATTAAATGAAGAAAGAGAGGATGTAATATCATATCATGATACCGTATTATATTAAATGTTATGTTACTTTGTGTCATACATGACAATAAATAAAGTACTACATGATACTAATATATAATACTATGCATTAGGAATGTAGTATCATAGACTAGTATCATATGCATGATACTAGTATATGATACTTTCCATTACAACCAGCCTAATTAGTCTTACGTAATTAACGTAATAGGCCAGGTGGCATCTTTTTGTTGGGCGAAATTAGAGGAGGGAGGCCCACCCAGTTGAAATCAGGGGGTGGAGAGATTAGTTAGGAAGTTTACGTAAAGTGGGAACGTAAGTGTACGTAGGTGTAGCATTTTTGTCTAACACCAATCAAAATCTGCAACTGTCTGATCACATAACATTATGTTAAGTTCTTTCGTAAGTGTAGTATTACTCACATTTTTTCGCGCGCGGAGGGAGAGCTGTAAGAGCATCTACAACCAGACCCGCAGCAGCCCCGTACGCACGGTCGGGCTTGGTACAGTTTGTTGCCCTCAGCCAGGCCCTTGTGGAATAAAATCAACCTATTTAGTTACATGGGCTACATCTGTTTTCTGCCTCGTATAAAACTTGAAGCAGCTCCGAGCTTACATCCAGTAAAATGGCCGAATCAACTATTTTTCTTGAGCCAGGCTCGCTCGAGCCACGCGTGGGGAAGCACGGGAGGCGACGGGACGTCTCATAACTTCCCATGCTCTCTTCAGTCACCTTCCACGCCAGACGACGTGACGTCTCATAACTTCCCACGCTCTCTTCAGACACCTTCCACGCTAGTTCACACACACTCGCTTTCTCTTTCCTCATCGTCCCTTCGGTGTCTCCGATGCCAGAGCCACCGCCCCCCCCCCACTCCCATCATCACCGGTAGCAACCCCATCCGACATAGGTGGATTGCCGCCTCCCCCTCTCCCGGCCAGTATCTCGCAGCGGTTCTCCGGGTGTCGTCCCTTTTCTGCACCATGCTGCTGTTGGGGAACGCAGTAATTTCAAAAAAATTCCTACGCACACGCAAGATCATGGTGATGCATAGCAACGAGAGGGGAGAGTGTTGTCTACGTACCCACGCAGACCGACTACGAAAGCGTTGACGCAACATAGAGGAAGTAGTCGTACGTCTTCCCGATCCGACCGATCCAAGCACCGTTACTCCGGCACCTCCGAGTTCTTAGCACACGTACAGCTCGATGACGATCCCCGGGCTCCGATCCAGCAAAGCGTCGGGGAGGAATTTCGTCAGCACAACGGCGTGGTGATGATCTTGATGTTCTACCGTCGCAGGGCTTCGCCTAAGCACCGCTACAATATGATCGAGGTGGAATATGGTGGCAGGGGGCACCGCACACGGCTAAAGAACGATCTCAAGGATCAACTTGTGTATCTAGAGGTGCCCCCTGCCCCCGTATATAAAGGATCCAAGGGGGAGGGGGCGGCCGGCCAGGAGGAGGGCGCAGGAGGAGTCCTACTCCTACCGGGAGTAGGACTCCCCCCCCCCCCAATCCTAGTTGGAATAGGATTCCCCGAGGGGGAAAGAGAGAGAGGGGGGCCGGCCACCTCTCCTTGTCCTAATAGGACTAGGGGAGGGGGGAGGCGCGCGGCCCACCTTGGGCTGCCCCTTTCTCCTTTCCACTAAAGCCCACTAAGGCCCATATAGCTCCCGGGGGGTTCCGGTAACCTCCCGGTACTCCGGTAAAATCTCGATTTCACCCGGAACACTTCCGATATCCAAACATAGGCTTCCAATATATCAATCTTTATGTCTCGACCATTTCGAGACTCCTCATCATGTTCGTGATCACATCCGGGACTCCGAACTAACTTCGGTACATCAAAATGCATAAACTCATAATAACTGTCATCGTAACGTTAAGCGTGCGGACCCTACGGTTCGAGAACAATGCAAACATGACTGAGACACATCTCCGGTCAATAACCAATAGCGGGACCTGGATGCCCATATTGGCTCCTACATATTCTACGAAGATCTTTATCGGTCAGACTGCATAACAACATACGTTGTTCCCTTTGTCATCGGTATGTTACTTGCCCGAGATTCGATCGTCGGTATCCAATACCTAGTTCAATCTCGTTACCGGCAAGTCTCTTTACTCGTTCCGTAATACATCATCTCACAACTAACATATTAGTTGTAATGCTTGCAAGGCTTATGTGATGTGCATTACCAAGAGGGCCTAGAGATACCTCTCCGACAATCGGAGTGACAAATCCTAATCTCGAAATACGCCAACCCAACATGTACCTTTGGAGACACCTGTAGAGCTCCTTTATAATCACCCAGTTACGCTGTGACGTTTGGTAGCACACAAAGTGTTCCTCCGGCAAACGGGAGTTGCATAATCTCATAGTCATAGGAACATGTATAAGTCATGAAGAAAGCAATAGCAACATACTAAACGATCGGGTGCTAAGCTAATGGAATGGGTCATGTCAATCAGATCATTCATCTAATGATGTGATCCCGTTAATCAAATAACAACTCTTTTGTCCATGGTTAGGAAACATAACCATCTTTGATTAACAAGCTAGTCAAGTAGAGGCATACTAGTGACACTCTGTTTGTCTATGTATTCACACATGTATTATGTTTCCGGTTAATACAATTCTAGCATGAATAATAAACATTTATCATGATATAAGGAAATAAATAATAACTTTATTATTGCCTCTAGGGCATATTTCCTTCAGTCTCCCACTTGCACTAGAGTCAATAATCTAGATCACATCACCATGTGATTAACATCGATAGTTCACATCATCATGTGATTAACACCCATAGTTCACATCGCCATGTGACCAACACCTAAAGGGTTTACTAGATTCAGTAATCTAGTTCACATCGCTATGTGATTAACACCCAAAGAGTACTAAGGTGTGATCATGTTTTGCTTGTGAGAGAATCTTAGTCAACGGGTCTGCCATATTCAGATCCACATGTATTTTACAAATTTCTATGTCAACAATGCTCTGCATGGAGCTACTCTAGCTAATTGCTCCCACTTTCAATATGTATCTAGACCGAGACTTAGAGTCATCTAGATTAGTGTCAAAACTTGCATCGGCGTAACCTTTTACGACAAACCTTTTTGTCACGTCCATAATCGAGAAACATATCCTTATTTCACTAAGGATAATTCTGACCGTTGTCCAGTGATCTACTCCTAGATCACTATTGTACTCCCTTGTCAAATCAGTGCAGGGTATACAATAGATCTGGTATACAGCATGACATACTTTATAGAACCTATGGCCAAGGCATAGGGAATGACTTTCATTCTCTTTTTATCTTCTGCCGTGGTCGGGCTTTGAGTCTTACTCAACTTCACACCTTGTAATACAGGCAAGAACTCTTTCTTTGACTGCTCCATTTTGAACTACTTCAAAATCTTGTCAAGGTATGTACTCATTGAAAAAACTTATCAAGCGTCTTGATCTATCTCTATAGATCTTGGAGCTCAATATGTAAGCAGCTTCACCGAAGTCTTTCTTTGAAAAAAAATCCTTTCAAACACTCCTTTATGCTTTACAGAATAATTCTACATTATTTCCGATCAACAATATGTCATTCACATATACTTATCAGAAATGCTGTAGTGCTCCCACTCACTTTCTTGTAAATATAGGCTTCACCGCAAGTCTGTATAAAACTATATGCTTTGATCAACTCATCAAAGCGTATATTCCAACTCCGAGATGCTTGCACCAGTCCATAGATGGATCGCTGGAGCTTGCACATTTTGTTAGCACCTTTCGGATTGACAAAACCTTCTGGTTGCATCATATACAACTCTTCTTTAATAAATCCATTAAGGAATGCAGTTTTGTTTATCCATTTGCCAGATTTCATAAAATGCGGCAATTACTAACATGATTCGGACAGACTCAAACATAGATACGAGTGAGAAGCTCTCATCATAGTCAACACCTTGAACTTGTCGAAAACCTTTTGCGACAATTCTAGCTTTGTAGATAGTAACACTACTATCAGCGTCCGTCTTCCTCTTGAAGATCCATTTATTCTCAATTGCTTGCCGATCATCGGGCAAGTCAACCAAAGTCCAAACTTTTTTCTCATACATGGATCATATCTCAGATTTCATGGCCTCTAACCATTTCGCGGAATCTGGGCTCATCATCGCTTCCTCATAGTTCGTAGGTTCGTCATGGTCAAGTAACATGACCTCCAGAACAGGATTACCGTACCACTCTGGTGCGGATCTCACTCTGGTTTACCTACGAGATTCGGTAGTAACTTGATCTGAAGTTACATGATCATCATCATTAACTTCCTCACTAATTGGTGTAGTAGTCACAAGAACAGATTTTTGTGATGAACTACTTTCCAATAAGGGAGAAGGTACAATTACCTTATCAAGTTTTCTACTTTCTTCCCACTCACTTCTTTCGAGAGAAACTCCTTCTCTAGAAAGTTTCCGAATTTAGCAACAAAAGTCTTGCCTTCGGATCTGTGATAGAAGGTGTATCCAATAGTTTCCTTTGGATATCCTATGAAGACACATTTCTCCGATTTGGGTTTGAGCTTATCAGGTTGAAACTTTTTCACATAAGCATTGCAACCTCAAACTTTAAGAAACGACAGCTTAGGTTTCTTGCCAAACCATAGTTCATACGGTGTCGTCTCAACGGATTTAGATGGTGCCCTATTTAACGTGAATGCAGCTGTCTCTAATGCATAACCCCAAAACGATAGTGGTAGATCTGTAAGATACATCATAGATCGCACCATATCTAATAAAGTACGGTTATGACATTTGGACACACCATTACATTGTGGTGTTCCAGGTGGCGTGAGTAGTGAAACTATTTCACATTGTTTTTAACTGAAGGCCAAACTCGTAACTCAAATACTCTTCTCTACGATCAGATCGTAGAAACTTTATTTTCTTGTTACGATGATTTTTCACTTCACTCTGAAATTCTTTGAACTTTTCAAATGTTTCAGACTTATATTTCATCAAGTAGATATACTCATATCTGCTCAAATCATCTGTGAAGATCAGAAAATAATGATACCTGTCGCGAGCCTCAATATTCACAAGACCACATACATCAGTATGTATGATTTCCAACAAATCTGTTGCTCGCTCCATTGTTCCAAAGAACGGAGTCTTAGTCATCTTGCCCATGAGGCATGGTTCGCAAGCATCAACTGATTCATAATCAAGTGATTCCAAAAGTCCATCAGCATGGTGTTTCTTCATGCGCTTTACACCAATATGACCTAAACGGCAGTGCCACAAATAAGTTGCACTATCATTATTAACTTTGCATCTTTTGGTTTCAATATTATGATTATGTGTATCACTACGATCGAGATCCAACGAACTATTTTCATTGGGTGTGTAACCATATAAGGTTTTATTCATGTAAACAGAACAACAATTTATTCTCTTACTTAAATGAATAACCGTATTACAATAAACATGATCAAATCATATTCATGCTGAACGCAAACACCAAATAACACTTATTTAGGTTCAACACTAATCCTGAAATTATAGGGAGTGTGCGATGATGATCATATCAATCTTGGAACCACTTCCAACACACATCGTCACTTCACCCTTAACTAGTCTCTGTTTATTCTGCAACTCCCGTTTCGAGTTACTAATCTTAGCAACTGAACTAGTATCAAATACTGAGGGGTTTCTATAAACACTAGTAAAGTACACATCAATAAGATGTATATCAAATATACTTATGTTCACTTTGCCATCCTTCTCATCCGCCAATCACTTGGGGTAGTTCCGCTTCTAGTGACCAGTCCCTTTGCAGTAGAAGCACTTAGTCTCAGGCTTAGGACCGGACTTGGGCTTCTTCACTTGAGCAGCAACTTGCTTGCCGTTCTTCTTGAAGTTCCCCTTGTTCCCTTTGCCCTTTTCTTGAAACTAGTGGTCTTGTTAACCATCAACACTTGATGTTTTTCTTGATTTCTACCTTCGTCGATTTCAGCATCACGAAGAGCTTGGGAATTACTTTTGTCATCCCTTGCATATTATAGTTCATCACGAAGTTCTACTAACTTGGTGATGGTGACTAGAGAATTCTGTCAATCACTATTTTATCTGGAAGATTAACTCCCACTTGATTCAAGCGATTGTAGTACCCAGACAATCTGAGCACATGCTCACTAGTTGAGCGATTCTCCACCATCTTTTAGCTATAGAACTTGTTGGAGACTTCACATCTCTCAACTCGGGTATTTGCTTGAAATATTAACTTCAACTCCTGGAACATCTCATATGGTCCATGACGTTCAAAACGTCTTTGAAGTCCCGATTCTAAGCTGTTAAGCATGGTGCACTAAACTATCAAGTAGTCATCATATTGAGCTAGCCAAACGTTCATAACGTCTGCATCTGCTCCTGCAATAGGCCCGTCACCTAGCGGTGCATCAAGGACATAATTCTTCTGTGCAGCAATGAGGATAAACCTCAGATCACGGATCCAATCCGCATTATTGCTACTAACATCTTTCAACACAATTTTCTCTAGGAACATATCAAAATAAACATATGAAAGCAACAATGCGAGCTATTGATCCACAACATAGATATGCTAGTACTACCAGGACTAAGTTCATGATAAATTAAAGTTCAATTAATCATATTACTTAAGAACTCCCACTTAGATAGACATCCCTCTAATCTTCTAAGTGATCACGTGATCCAAATCAACTAAACCATAACCGATCATCACGTGAAATGGATTAGTCTTCAATGGTGAACATCATTATGTTGATCATATCTACTATATGATTCACGCTCGACCTTTCGGTCTCCGTGTTCCGAGGCCATATCTGTATATGCTTGGCTCGTCAAGTATAACCTGAGTATTCCGCGTGTGCAACTGTTTTGCACCCGTTGTATTTGAACGTAGAGCCTATCACACCCGATCATCACGTGGTGTCTCAGCACGAAGAACTTTCGCAATGGTGCATACTCAGGGAGAACACTTCTTGATAATTTAGTGAGAGATCATCTTATAATGCTACCGTCAATCAAAGCAAGATAAGATGCATAAAAGATAAACATCACATGCAATCAATATAAGTGATATGATATGGCCATCATCATCTTGTGCCTGTGATCTCCATCTCTGAAGCACCGTCATGATCACCATCGTCACCGGCGTGACACCTTGATCTCCATCGTAGCATCATTGTCGTCTCGCCAATCTTATGCTTCTACGACTATCACTACCGCTTAGTAATAAAGTAAAGCATTACATCGCGATTGCATTGCATACAATAAAGTGACAACCATATGGCTCCTGCCAGTTGCCGATAACTCGGTTACAAAACATGATCATCTCATATAATAAAATTTAGCATCATGTCTTGGCCATATCACATCACAACATGCCCTGCAAAAACAAGTTAGACATCCTCTACTTTGTTGTTGCAAGTTTTACGTGGCTGCTACGGGCTTAAGCAAGAACCAATCTCACCTACGCATCAAAACCACAACGATAGTTTGTCAATTTGACTCCGTTTTAACCTTCGCAAGGACCGGGCGTAGCCACACTTGGTTCAACTAAAGTCGGAGAGACAGTCGTCCGCAAGCCACCTATGTGCAAAGCACGTCGGGGGAACCAGTCTCGCATAAGCGTACGTGTAATGTTGGTCCGGGTCGTCTCATCCAAAAATACCGCCGAACCAAAGTATGACATGTTAGTAAGCAGTATGACTTATATCGCCCACAACTAACTTGTGTTCTACTCGTGCATATAACATCAACATATAAAACCTAGGCTCGGATGCCACTGTTGGGGAACGCAGTAATTTCAAAAAAATTCCTACGCACACGCAAGATCATGGTGATGCATAGCAACGATAGGGGAGAGTGTTGTCTACGTACCCACGCAGACCGACTGCGGAAGCGTTGACGCAACATAGAGGAAGTAGTCGTACGTCTTCCCGATCCGACCGATCCAAGCACCCTTACTCCGGCACCTCCGAGTTCTTAGCACACGTACAGCTCGATGACGATCCCCGGGCTCCGATCCAGCAAAGCGTCGGGGAGGAGTTCCGTCAGCACGACGGTGTGGTGACGATCTTGATGTTCTACCGTCGCAGGGCTTCGCCTAAGCACCGCTACAATATGATCGAGGTGGAATATGGTGGCAGGGGGCACCGCACACGGCTAAGGAACGATCTCAAGGATCAACTTGTGTATCTAGAGGTGCCCCCTGCCCCCGTATATAAAGGATCCAAGGGGGAGGGGGCGGCCGGCCAGGAGGAGGGCGCAGGAGGAGTCCTACTCCTACCAGGAGTAGGACTCCCCCCCCAATCCTAGTTGGAATAGGATTCCCCGAGGGGGAAAGAGAGAGAGGGGGGCCGACCACCTCTCCTTGTCCTAATAGGACTAGGGGAGGGGGGAGGCGCGCGGCCCACCTTGGGCTGCCCCTTTCTCCTTTCCACTAAAGCCCACTAAGGCCCATATAGCTCCCGGGGGGTTCCGGTAACCTCCCGGTACTCCGGTAAAATCTCGATTTCACCCGGAACACTTCCGATATCCAAACATAGGCTTCCAATATATCAATCTTTATGTCTCGACCATTTCGAGACTCCTCATCATGTCCGTGATCACATCCGGGACTCCGAACTAACTTCGGTACATCAAAATGCATAAACTCATAATAACTGTCATCGTAACGTTAAGCGTGCGGACCCTACGGTTCGAGAACAATGCAGACATGACTGAGACACATCTCCGGTCAATAACCAATAGCGGGACCTGGATGCCCATATTGGCTCCTACATATTCTACGAAGATCTTTATCGGTCAGACCGCATAACAACATACGTTGTTCCCTTTGTCATCGGTATGTTACTTGCCCGGGATTCGATCGTCGGTATCCAATACCTAGTTCAATCTCGTTACCGGCAATTCTCTTTACTCATTCCGTAATACATCATCTCACAACTAACATATTAGTTGTATTGCTTGCAAGGCTTATGTGATGTGCATTACCGAGAGGGCCCAGAGATACCTCTCCGACAATCCGAGTGACAAATCCTAATCTCGAAATACGCCAACCCAACATGTACCTTTGGAGACACCTGTAGAGCTCCTTTATAATCACCCAGTTACGTTGTGACGTTTGGTAGCACACAAAGTGTTCCTCCGGCAAACGGGAGTTGCATAATCTCATAGTCATAGGAACATGTATAAGTCATGAAGAAAGCAATAGCAACATACTAAACGATCGGGTGCTAAGCTAATGGAATGGGTCATGTCAATCAGATCATTCATCTAATGATGTGATCCCGTTAATCAAATAACAACTCTTTTGTCCGTGGTTAGCAAACATAACCATCTTTGATTAACAAGCTAGTCAAGTAGAGGCATACTAGTGACACTCTGTTTGTCTATATATTCACACATGTATTATGTTTCCGGTTAATACAATTCTAGCATGAATAATAAACATTTATCATGATATAAGGAAATAAATAATAACTTTATTATTGCCTCTAGGGCATATTTCCTTCAGCTGCTGCCACAACGGACCAATGCAACATCAACGTCGCGCACTCCGGCTCCGCCACCGGTGTCGGGCCTCCTCATCTTGGGCTCAACAACGGCGGGGTTACAAACCCCACCGCCTGCGACTTTGGCAGGCTCGGCTTATGGGGGTATGTTTACCCCCATTCGAGAGTTTTCTCCCATGCGTCTGGTGCAAGGGGGAGCTTGAGGATAGCACGCTCATCCTCCAGACGGCGCGTGACGAGGACCACAGTCGCGGCCCTCGCAATGGTCGGCTGACATATTTTTGGGCTTTTGGTTGGAGTAGTTTGGATAGAAAGCAATGAGGTTACTAGCGATCAAAGGGTCAATAGTTGGAATAGAATCCCTTGAAATCAACACAAGGAGTGGGAGCTCTCTCCCAGAAAAATGTATACGACTTGTGTTTGCTTCGAGAGACACTGATGGAGTGGGTGGGGGTATATAGGCTGGACAAACAATCTGACTGTTACACACACTTTTGCACACATCAGTGAATCCGAGAGTGGAATGACCTAGAGGCGACAGTTGGATTTCTTGGTCACACCATGGAAAATTGATCAGTGGCTCTAAGAAGTGTTGACCTAAGCATTTTACACGCTTCGGTGTCACGGAGTGAAACCATTCGGAAACTAAGAACGTAGAAGGTTATAGAATGTTTGCACATGTGCTTCGGTGGGTCCGGATGGGTTTCTCGGTGCGATCGATGCAACTAGGGTTTAGGAAAATGGCTATATCTGTGTGATTCAGTGACTCTGATAGAAATCAATTCGGTGTGTCGGAGTTGCATTTAGGGTTTGATATAGTGGGAACTTGTGAAGTAGCTAATGTCTTTGGAGTTTGATCTCTAAGCACTTTGAACAATGAACTCATCTTCTCAACCTCATCCCCTTTTGATAGTATTGACATATCTATGGACTTAATGTGATCTTTGATCACTTAAATACAAAACGAAGAGTCTTGAGGCTTGATCCAACACTTGTCTTTAGCTCTAGAGGGGTTCACCCTCACTTCCCATGTTGTACTTAAAATGAACAATTCCTGAAATATACTCAAATAAAATATTAGTTCAAAGCCATGTATGTTGGAATGAATTTCCAAAACCACCAAAGAGATTAGGAGCACTTTCACACGGCGGTAGGGTGTGCGGGCCCGTGGTGTCTTTGGGGGAGGTGCAGTGCTGGTTGGGGGCGCCGTTAGGTGGCGCAGTGAGGTGGTGGCGGTCTCTCTTCTCCTCGGTTCGAGCCAGTTGCACGCGCCCCCGTCCCCCATAGATCAGCACCCCCTTATTTTGCTCTTGTATTACAGATTTTCGGTAATTCCTCTCCTCCATTAAATCACGTAATTTTAGAGAAAAAATACATTAGCATTGAACTACAATGTGCAAAATATCAATAATTAAAAGGAAGTTATAATAAGAAATAGTGATGCAAAATAGACGTATCAACCCCTCACTATCACTCACTCCACAACCCCCCTCCAAAAATCATAGCCATTTCCCACCACAACGCTTTCGTCCGCCGTCCCATCGCGAAAGATGACGTCGAGAGGAGCTTCTTAGGCCCCGGGTGATGTGGTACCTCGAAGGGTGCCACTCCGAGGTGTCGTCGCTCTGCCACGATGAAAAATCCGATAGCGGGAGCTCATGCTTCAATTCGCGGCAACATGAAGCTAAGTTGTCCCCGCGTGCCGCCCCGAGCAATGCACCTTGCTGCCGCACGTCGTCGGGCCCATCCTCCTGTATTGCACCCTCTGCCGTGAAGGAGGAGCTTGCCTCCTCCTCCGACGACATCGATTAGCACAAGGTGGTGGAGTCATTGTAGTCGGACACCCCACCACCCGGGGCACCAAAAACCATTGAGGAACAAGAGCAGCTTCTGACGGGCTTTGGGAATCCCTCCTCGATGTGCTTCCGAAACAGGCGCCATCTGTCAGGACCCCGACTCGATGTCACATCGATCTAGCCGGTAACACCTCATATCACTTTGCGGCCTCACGCACGGTATCCCCACGGGTGTCGCCTTACCTTTGCCCGGGACCGTTTGCGCCTTTTGGCTCACGTATATGATAGTGTCGCTAGCATCCATATGATAAAGAGCCCGGGCTGACATGACTAGTCGTAAACCCAAAGTGGCACAGACTTACAGGGACAGGCATCCATGACCCAGCTTCGAACGTGTCGGTCATCAGCAAGTGGGTCCGGGCTGTAGCACTGGGCTAGCAGGACTCCGGTAAACCGGGCTGTAGCGGGCTAACAGGACTCCGGTACTCAAAGCGTGACATTTCCCCGAAGGGACAGACACAGGAACGAAGAAGGACACATGCCGGCCAGCCTAAGTGTTCCAGAGCAGTAGCAAGCTACCATGGCTCAGCGGTAACACTAGGAGACATTTCCCGGTAAGAGAGGCTACTAAAGATAAACGACTAGATAGTCAGATCCCACACATACCAAGCATTTCAATCATACACACAATATGCTCGATATGTGCAAATACAACGAAGCATCATAACATGACTCTACGACACAAGTACTTTATTTAAGGCTCAGAGAGCCATACATAACATATACAAAGGTACGGGTCACACGACCCAACATTCAAGTCATACAGTCATACCAACCAGCAGCGGAAGTAACTTGTCTGAGTACAGACAACTAGTAAAATAAAAGAGGCTTGGAAAGCCTAGCTATACTACATGGTCCTTCACAAGCTCAGGGTCACCACCTGGGTCTTTAGCCTACTCGTTGATGTCAACGTCTACATAGAACCCATCAGAAGGGGTTGCAGTGTCTTCTGTAAAAACGTAAATTATAGCAACATGAGTACAAAGGTACTCAGCAAGACTTACATCAGATCCTACATACATGCATAGTATCAAGAAGGGTTGGTGGAGTTATTGCAGCAAGCCAGCTTTGACTCTTGGCTAGGCTATCCTACGATACTCCAACTTGAAATGGTTTTGCGCACACGAGTCCACTACTCACCACTTCAATACACTACCGAGGATCCACCTCCGTCTTCCTACGGAAGAGCCATCCTCGGCACTCACACTTATCTTGAGGCTTTTAACAGTTTCCATTTACTTGTCTATGAACTGTATAGGCAACCAAGTAGTCCTTTACCGCGGACGCGGCTATTCGAATAGATCATGTTAACCCTGCAGGGGTGTACTTCTTCATACACGCTCTCACCACTTACCGTCGTTTACACGACATGTACTCGGCAACCTTCAAGCGGAAGCCCAACGTGGGTGTCGGCCACGACCTACCTAATCACCTAAGCCGCCAGTCCAGGTTTATCGCCTATCCAGGTTCCATCCGCAGGGAGTCTGGCCGAGGTTTCCCATACGGCCCCGAACGATGTGAACAGGGTTCCCGAGATACCTAACGGGTATTCGGTACACAGTGCCACGTACCTACCGCATCACAGCCCACCCCTACGGTCAGCGCTGTCCACGGCCTCCAGTAGGCTACAAACACCAGAAACTACTTGCAACTCCTGGACGGAGAACTAGGGTGAATAAGAAGCCGAGAGGGTCCATTGGTTTCGGGCCCAATGCATGGTAGTAGCTGATTCTTAAATCACACATACAGATCTCAGTGCTTAAGGTCGGCTTCAATGAAACAACCCACCATGTACTCCTACATGGCCTCTCATCGATACCTTTACCAAATCGTGTTCACCACACCACTCTCATTACCGACATAAACATTTCACTCTAGCCCATCACCCAGATGAACCAGACCTGACACGACTCTAAGCATAGCAGGCATAGCAAGGTAGAAACAACACATACATATGGCTCAAACAACTCCTACACATGCTAGTGGGTTTCATCTAGTTACTGTGGCAATGACAGGTCATGCAGAGGAAATGGGTTCAACTACCGTAGCACACAGCAGTTTGAAACGCGTTGTCTTAATGCAGTAAAAGAGAGCAGGAGCGAGAACATGGGATTGTATCGATATGATCAAATGGTTGGTTGCTTGCCTGATGGTTCGATGCACTGATACGGTTCTTCGTTAGGGTAATCACGGTACTCCTCGGAGGCAGAACCTGTCGCAAAGGACACCGATACACAACCATCTTCAAACAATGTGCAACAATATGATGCATGCATGAAACATGGCAATATGAGTGTGTTGGGCTAATGCAACTAAAACCAGAAGGGTTTGAGCAAATTTGAATCAAGGATTCAAATTTCAAATTCAAATATGGCCTTTTAAGGTGCTTTTCCTTGTTCTGCTTAAAACATCAATTTAACTTGTTTGATCATGCATGAAAATAGTACAGATGGATAGATTGGATTTTTCTGATCATTTTTCATATATAATTTGTCCAATTTGGAGTTACAGAATAAAAGTTATGAATTTTTGAAGTTTAAATAATATTCTGGAATTTCCTGATTTAAATTAAATCCAGAAAACCAATTACTGCGTCAGCCTGACGTCAGTGTGACGTCAGCAGGTCAACGGAACAGGTCTGGGTCAAACCTGACAGTGGGTCCCGCATGTCAGGGTGATTATACGCTGTCAGGACCCCGACTCGATGTCACATCGATCTAGCCGGTAACACCTCATATCACTTTGCGGCCTCACGCACGGTATCCTCACGGGTGTCGCCTTACCTTTGCCCGGGACCGTTTGCGCCTTTTGGCTCACGTATATGATAGTGTCGCTAGCATCCATATGATAAAGAGCCCGGGCTGACATGACTAGTCGTAAACCCAAAGTGGCACAGACTTACAGGGATAGGCATCCATGACCCAGCTTCGAACGTGTCGGTCATCAGCAAGTGGGTCCGGGCTGTAGCACTGGGCTAGCAGGACTCCGGTAAACCGGGCTGTAGCGGGCTAACAGGACTCCGGTACTCAAAGCGTGACATTTCCCCGAAGGGACAGACACAGGAACGAAGAAGGACACATGCCGGCCAGCCTAGGTGTTCCAGAGCAGTAGCAAGCTACCATGGCTCAGCGGTAACACTAGGAGACATTTCCCGGTAAGAGAGGCTACTAAAGATAAACAACTAGATAGTCAGATCCCACACATACCAAGCATTTCAATCATACACACAATATGCTCGATATGTGCAAATACAACGAAGCATCACAACATGACTCTACGACACAAGTACTTTATTTAAGGCTCAGAGAGCCATACATAACATACACAAAGGTACGGGTCTCACGACCCAACATACAAGTCATACAGTCATACAAACCAGCAGCGGAAGTAACTTGTCTGAGTACAGACAACTAATAAAATAAAAGAGGCTTGGGAAGCCTAACTATACTACAAGGCCCTTCACAAGCTCAGGGTCACCACCTGGGTCTTTTAGCCTACTCGTTGATGTCAACGTCTACATAGAACCCATCAGAAGGGGTTGCAGCGTCTTCTGTAAAAATGTAAATTATAGCAACATGAGTACAAAGGTACTCAGCAAGACTTACATCAGATCCTACATACATGCTTAGTATCAAGAAGGGTTGGTGGAGTTATTGCAGCAAGCCAGCTTTGACTCTTGGCTAGACTATCCTACGAGACTCCAACTTGAAATGGTTTTGCGCACACGAGTCCACTACTCACCAATTCAATACACTACCGAGGATCCGCCTCCGTCTCCCTGCGGAAGAGCCATCCTCGGCACTCACACTTATCTTGAGGCTTTTAACAGTTTCCATTTACTTGTCTATGAACTGTATAAGCAACCAAGTAGTCCTTTACCGCGGACGCGGCTATTCGAATAGATCATGTTAACCCTGCAGGGGTGTACTTCTTCATACACGCTCTCACCACTTACCGTCGTTTACACGACATGTACTCGGCAACCTTCAAGCGGAAGACCAATGTGGGTGTCGGCCACGACCTACCTAATCACCTAAGCCTCCAGTCCAGGTTTATCGCCTATCCAGGTTCCATCCGCAGGGAGTCCGGCCGAGGTTTCCCATACGGCCCCGAACGATGTGAACAGGGTTCCCGAGATACCTAACGGGTATTCGGTACACCCGGCCACGTACCTACCGCATCACAGCCCACCCCTACGGTCAGCGCTGTCCACGGCCTCCAGTAGGCTACAAACACCAGAAACTACTTGCAACTCCTGGACGGAGAACTAGGGTGAATAAGAAGCCGAGAGGGTCCATTGGTTTCGGGCCCAATGCATGGTAGTAGCTGATTCTTAAATCACACATACAGATCTCAGTGCTTAAGGTCGGCTTCAATGAAACAACCCACCATGTACTCCTACATGGCCTCTCATCGATACCTTTACCAAATCGTGTTCACCACACCACTCTCATTACCGACATAATCATTTCACTCTAGCCCATCACCCAGATGGACCAGACCTGACACGACTCTAAGCATAGCAGGCATAGCAAGGTAGGAACAACACATACATATGGCTCAATCAACTCCTACACATGCTAGTGGGTTTCATCTAGTTACTGTGGCAATGACAGGTCATGCAGAGGAAATGGGTTCAACTACCGTAGCACACAGCAGTTTGAAACGCGTTGTCTTAATGCAGTAAAAGAGAGCAGGAGCGAGAACATGGGATTGTATCGATATGATCAAATGGTTGGTTGCTTGCCTGATGGTTCGATGCACTGATACGGTTCTTCGTTAGGGTAATCACGGTACTCCTCGGAGGCAGAACCTGTCGCAAAGGACACCGATACACAACTATCACCAAACAATGTGCAACAATATGATGCATGCATGAAACATAGCAATATGAGTGTGTTGGGCTAATGCAACTAAGACCAGAAGGGTTTGAGCAAATTTGAATCAAAGATTCAAATTTCAAACTCAAACATGGCCTTTTAAAGTGTTTTTCCTTGTTCTGCTTGAAACATCAATTTAACTTGTTTGATCATGCATGAAAATAGTACAGATGGATAGATTGGATTTTTCTGATCATTTTTCATATATAATTTGTCCAATTTGGAGTTACAGAATAAAAGTTATGAATTTTTGAAGTTTAAATAATATTCTGGAATTTCCTGATTTAATTTAAATCCAGAAATATAAATATTGCGCCAGCATGACGTCAGCATGACGTCAGTGGTCAACTGCGGCTGGCTGAGGTCAAACCTGACGTGTGGGGTCCACACTTCAGTGACAGGGGGGGTTAAACAGGGTTAATTTAATCCTAATTAGGGGTTAGTGGCGCTGGGGCCCACTGTCAGTGTCAGAGGGGTTAATTAAATGGTGATTAGCACTAATCTGTCCATCTGGCCGACGGGGCCCACGCGTCAGTGACCCTGGGGGGGTCAAACCCCAGGTCAAACAGGTCAAACCCACCGGCGACATGACGCCGGCGGGGCCCGAGACGGCGGCGCGACGCGGAAACGCGCTACAGGGCACAGGCGAGGCCGTGCTTGGGCTCGTTGGAGAGCCCTTGCTCCCGCGCGTCGAACGGTGGTGGTGGCCGTGCCTGAGGTGGCCTGTACCGTCGACGGCGAGCTCGTGAGCGGCGGCCGGAGTTCGGGTGCGGTCGGAATCGGCGTTGCAGGGCGTTTGGGGAGGCGTTGGTGCGTGCTGCGTGCTCCTAGTGAGGTGTGGAGCACGATGGTGTGCTCGGTTGGGCGCTACGGTGCCTGTGGCCACGACGGCGACGAGGCACGGCGGCGGCGAGCTTCGGAGCTCAAGGGGGCGGCAGCTACAGGAGGCTAGGGACGACGGGGCAAGGGGGAATCGAATCAGTGGCTCACTGCGGAGCTGCAGGGATGGTTAGCGGGCTCGGGGACGGCCGGAGTGCAGCGAATCGACGGCGATGACCTCCGGTGGCCGAGGAGGGGAACGGCGACGTAGGCGGCGATGCAGGGCTTCCGGAGACCCGTGGATCGG
>NC_041390.1:127427618-127448334 GCF_002162155.2 Triticum dicoccoides | reverse complement strand
TGTCCAATATTTTCAGAGAGCAACATGAGCATTTTCTTGGACCCTTTTGGAGAAATTTTTATTTGGATCATTTTCAGGAATGATTCTGAGGGTTTCACAATCCCCATTTCAAGTTAAATGGAAATTTTAAACATGATGCACACACTCTGATGCATGACTAGCTAGGGTGTGACAACTCACCCCCACTCAAAAGAATCTCGTCCCGAGATTTGGGTTCCTCCGGGAAGAAGGCGGGATACTCAAGTCGAAGACGATCCTCCCTTTCCCAGGTTGCTTCATCCTCAGAATGGTGCGACCATTGAACTTTGAGAAACTTGATATTATGACGTCGGGTGGTACGTTCGGCCTGATCGAGGATACGAATGGGGTACTCTCGATATGTAAGATTATCTTGGAGATCAAGCGTTTCGTGGTCCACTTCACGGATAGGATCCGAGAAGCAACGCCTGAGTTGAGAAACATGGAAGACATCGTGGACTCTGGAGAGATGCGGAGGTAGTTCCAACTGGTAGGCAACTTCTCCTCGTTTAGCGAGAATGCGAAAAGGTCCAATGTAACAAGGAGCCAATTTGCCTTTGATACCGAAACGATGGGTTCCCTTCAGAGGGGTGACCCGAAGATAAGCCTTCTCGTCAACCTCGAAAGTCATAGCCTTATGTTTTCGGTCATATTGACTCTTTTGACGAGATTGGGCTGTTTTCAACTTTTCACGAACGATACGAACTTGTTCTTCTGCTTCCTGAATCATATCCGGGCCAAAGAATTGTCTTTCCCCCGGTCTCTGACCAGTTAAGGGGTGTTCGACACCGTCGTCCATAAAGAACTTCAAAAGGGGCTTTACCCAAGCTAGATTGATAGCTGTTGTTGTAAGCGAATTCGGCAAATGGAAGGCACTTCTCCCAGTCCATTCCGAATGAGATAACAGAGGCTCGAAGCATGTCTTCTAGAATCTGGTTGACGCGTTCCACTTGACCACTCAACTTAGGGTGGAAAGCGGTGCTAAAGGAGAGACGAGTCCCCATAGCATTTTGGAAACTTTCCCAAAATCGAGAGGTGAAAAGACTTCCTCGATCCGAGTTAATTTCCAAAGGAACACCATGGAGGGACACTATTCGGGAGATGTATAAGTCTGCCAGCTGACTAGCGGTTATACTCTCACGAACAGGTAAGAAATGGGCTACTTTGGAAAGACGATCGACCACGACGAAAATAGCATTATTCCCTCTCTTGGTCCTGGGAAAACCGGTAATGAAATCCATACCAATTTTATCCCATTTCCATTCAGGAATAGCTAAGGGTTGAAGGGTGCCAGCAGGCCGTTGATGCTCTGCTTTTACACGACGACAGACGTCGCAATTAGCAATATACTGAGCAATTTCTCTCTTCATCCTAGTCCACCAGAACCTCTGGCATAGGTCCTGATACATCTTAGTACTACCGGGATGAATGGTGAGAGGAGATTCATGAGCTTCCTTAAGGATCAAACGCCTCAGGTTTCGCACTTTGGGAACCACTAGTCGATTCCCGAAGTATACGACCCCTTGATCATTAATGGAGAAGCAATTCGCAATTCCTTTCTGAATGTTTCTCTTGATGCGGGAGATTCCCGGATCTACTTTCTGTGCTTTGATAATTTGATCCGTAAGGGTAGGTTTTGCCACCAAGGTGGAAAGAAAACCTTGAGGTACAATGTGAAGGTTAAGCTTCCGAAATTCCTCATGGAGAAGCGGTTGACTTTGTTGTAACATCAAATTGTTACAATAAGATTTACGACTTAGCGCATCAGCCATGACATTGGCTTTCCCTGGGGTGTAGGTTATTCCTAAATCGAAATCTGTGATCAATTCAACCCAACGTCTTTGCCTGAGATTCAGATCCGGTTTGGGTGAAAATGTACTTCAGACTTTGGTGATCAGTGAATATTTCGCAACGATTACCGAGGAGGTAATGTCGCCAGGTCTTAAGTGCATAGACTACGGCTGCAAGCTCTAGATCATGAGTAGGATAATTCTCCTCATGTGGGTGCAATTGCCGTGAAGCGTAGGCAATTACATGTCAATCTTGCATAAGGATGCAACCTAGTCCTTGTCGCGAGGCGTCGCAGTAGATAACAAAGTCTTTGGAGAAGTCTGGCGGTACCAGTATGGGAGCAGAAGTCAGGCGTCTTTTCAGTTCCTGAAAGCTGTGCTCACATTGTGGAGTCCACTCGAACTTTTTATCTTTCTTGAGGAGTTCGGTTAGAGGTTTAGCAACCTTGGAGAAGTTCTCGACAAAGCGACGACAATAGCTCGCTAAGCCTAGAAAACTCCGAACTTGCTTGACCGATTCAGGTGGAGTCCAATTAAGGACGGCTTGAACTCGCTCAGGGTTAACAGCAATACCTTTACCAGATATCACATGACCCAGATAGGTCACTTCTGACAACCAGAATTCACATTTAGAAAATTTGGCATAAAGGCGATGCTCTCGAAGTTTCTTTAACACTAGCCTTAGATGTTCGGCATGTTCTTCCTCGTTCTTGGAGTAGATGAGTATATCATCGAGGTAAACCACGACGAATTTATCCAAATACTCCATGAAGATTGAGTTCATTAACCGAGAAAAGGTGGCTGGAGCGTTGGTTAATCCGAAGGACATGACGGTGTACTCGTATTGGCCATAACGAGTAACAAAGGCCGTTTTAGGAATGTCCCCGTTTCTGATTTTGATTTGATGGTAGCCCAACCTCAAATCCATCTTGGAGAAGACTGAGGATCCAGCGAGCTGATCATACAGGTCGTTGATCCTGGGAAGCGGATATTTGTTCTTGATTGTGACCAAATTGACAGGTCGGTAATCTACAACCATCCGGTCCGTACCATCCTTCTTCTTGACGAATAGGACGGGGCAAGCCCACGGAGATGAGCTAGGTCGGATGAAACCCTTTTTCAAGGACTCATCGAGTTGTTTCTTAAGCTCGGCTAGTTCTAGGGGTGCCATCTTATAAGGTCTTCTAGCAATTGGAACGGTTCCTGGAATGAGGTCTATTACGAACTCAACATCCCTGTCAGGTGGAACACCTGGCAATTCCTCTGGAAAGACATCCGGGAAGTCACGGACTACCGGAATGTCCTCAAGGTCTAGCAAAGGGCTGGCGTTAAGAGAATATAATTGTCGCTTGGCTATTCGGGTCAAGACATTGACTATCTTCCCCGAAGGATGGGTGAGTTGAACAGTCCTAGAGAAGCAATCAATTTGGGCATGATGAGCTGACATCCAGTCCATACCCAGAATGATATTAATATCTGAAGATTTAAGGGCTATCAAAGATGCAAGAAAAACAAGTCTGTCGACTTGGATTTCATTTCCATAACTTACCCTAGAGGTCTGCCATCTAGAACCAGGGGTAGAATTTCCATAGTGGATGGCATGTCACAGAATGCAACGTTATGCAAACGAGCATAATTTTCGGATATAAAAGAATGAGAGGCTCCTGTATCGAAAAGAACAGATGCCGGGTGGCAATTAACAAGAAGCGTACCGAGAACGACGTTGGGATCCTCTTGAGCTTCTTCGGCAGAGATACAGTTGACATGGCCACGTGAAGCGGTGACCGGCTTGGCGTGGAATATTTTTCCTGTCGGCTTGCCACGGCCAACAGCTTTAGCAGACTGGTTGGGGTTGGTCTGGGGACACTCACGCATATAGTGACCAGATTCCCCACACTTGAAACAAGTCACGGAACTGGTACGTGGAGGAGAATTGTTAGTTGGACCCCCATAGGGCTTGGCCGGTGCAGACTGTTGAACAGAGCGAGGCGCCTGGAAAGATGGCCTCGGTGTGAACCTGGGTGGCAGGGCGGTGTTGGGTACCCACACGCGGCGCTTCTGAGGACCAGCACCGGATGAGGAACCCATGTCACGGCCATGCTTGCGTGTTGCGTCATAGTCAGTCTGACCAGTTTCAGCACTGATGGCTTTGTTGACAAGTTTCTGAAAAGATGTGCACTCATGCAGACGGAGGTCGCGGCGAAGCTCAGGACTAAGTCCCTTACGGAACCTTGCTTGCTTCTTGGCATCAGTAGACACTTCCTCAGTTGCATATCGGGCGAGATTACCAAACTCCCTGCTGTAAGCATCCACAGAAAGTCGGCCTTGGGTGAAACTGCAAAATTCTTCACGTTTACGGTCCATGAGACCCTCCGGAATGTGATGTTCACGGAAAGCCTCGCTGAATTCAGCCCAAGTAGTGACATGGCCCGCTGGGCGCATAGCTCCATAATTCTCCCACCATAGACTGGCGGGGCCTTCAAGATGATATACAGCAAAGGTGACCTTGTCAGCCTCAGCTACTAGCGCGGAACGCAGCTTGTGAGAGATACTGCGAAGCCAGTCATCAGCGTCGAGAGGCTCGACGGAGTGGTGGAACGTGGGTGGATGCAATTTGATAAAATCACTGAGTGACACCACGTTAATCCTCTGATGGTGTGCTATATTCTGTTCAATACGCTCCAACAAACGGTTGGTCTCCCGCTTGTTTCTCTCAGCTTCCATCATAACCTCGGCTAGGGAAGGAGGATGAGGCAGATTTTCATTCCTGCCTTCACTGCCTTCGGCCTGCTCTTGAGAAGCAGGGTTAGCGCGCGTGTTGACCATCCTAGGTAAACAAGACAATGATTTAGTCAGAATGATAAAATTCCGACATAGGATACAGGATGTAAGGAATAACTCGAAATGCAAGATGATCATCCGTATGACATGGTAAAAACAGAAACTACTTCTTTTATTCCATCGTCATACACACCATACAGGGTTTAGTACAAGACCAAACAAAGTACTATTACGGTGAGAAAAGGATTACATCTCATCGGAGGCATCCCAAGCTCCTATACATTATTTTTCTACACCTCCGGAAAGAGTACAAACTAGGTCATATCCCACGAGTCACGCGGGACGATAGACGACACAGCTAGTGCGAACTAGTGATACTACCACTAACTCAGACCGATCCGTAGTAGTCCTCGTAGAAGTCACCTCCATAGCCTGGAAGCTCAACATGATCATCCGGAAACAGACGATCTCGCAGAGCTTGTGGACCATAGGGGCTAGGATGAGGCCTTGGACCAACAGACGGTGGCCTGCGGGGACCGCGAGGTGGGGTGATGCCTCCTACATCATGCCAAACCATCACGTCCGGCAGAGCAGATCTCACAGGACAGAGATCGCGCATATCCGAATATCCAGCTTGCACCGCCGGTGCGAACCGAGTCAAGGTGGCCCAGTGGTCAGCACGGGTATTGAAGAGCTCTAACCTCAAGGCCCGATTTTCACGGTCCTTATCCTCGAGCATCTCAGCAGTAGTGCGAGTCCGTGAATCCTCCTGGGTGGGGTCAGCATAGATAGCCTGGAGATACCCTTGTGCTCCCGGAAGTGATCCTGGCATATACCGGAAATCAGAGTCCCGAAATAAACCAGATCTGACTCGCATAATGGTCATCATAGAGTAGGCGGCGTCCTGCACAGCCATCTCAATAGTAACCCCGAGTCCATAGGAGCAGTGAAGGGGCTCGGTGGATCCAGGATAAGATGGAAATATCCGGACAGTGCAGAGATACTGGCTTTGATTGAAGTCCCGAAATTTCTCTTCGACCGTGTACTCAGGATACCAGCGGTATCCAGCCTCAGTCATTACCCTGACCAACTTGGCAGTATGGCCGGGTACATCTAGGCATCGAGTCAGGCGAACCACTTGATTGAGGTCGCGAGTGGCCATCTGAAAGCACAATCATAATGCAAAGGCATTAGAATTTCTAGCAAAATTTCGGCAGCATAACAGCTGTAAATGCTCAAGAAGGATTTTGAGACATTTGACAAAGGATTTCGTACACACTCAACATCATCATATCAAAGTTCTGAAACCATTCTAACAACATAATGTGGTAGTAGAACTGAACTAGGCTTGTATCCATCAAACTTATAAGGTACTACTGATTAGTAACTCGTGATCCTGATAGAGAGTATAGATCCTAATTCCTTAACCCCCGGTGGAAGAATGGACTGACTCAGATCAGAATGTCATAAGATAAAGGAGTAAAAAGAGCCTTACGTTCCAACCCACAAACAATTCCCCTACATATAACTAAAGAATTTCTAGACTCAACATCGACCAGTTTGGCTTGGAGAACCTACAGGCAGTCCGACTCTGATGCCAACGCTGTCAGGACCCCGACTCGATGTCACATCGATCTAGCCGGTAACACCTCATATCACTTTGCGGCCTCACGCACGGTATCCCCACGGGTGTCGCCTTACCTTTGCCCGGGACCGTTTGCGCCTTTTGGCTCACGTATATGATAGTGTCGCTAGCATCCATATGATAAAGAGCCCGGGCTGACATGACTTGTCGTAAACCCAAAGTGGCACAGACTTACAGGGACAGGCATCCATGACCCAGCTTCGAACGTGTCGGTCATCAGCAAGTGGGTTCGGGCTGTAGCACTGGGCTAGCAGGACTCCGGTAAACCGGGCTGTAGCGGGCTAACAGGACTCCGGTACTCAAAGCGTGACATTTCCCCGAAGGGACAGACACAGGAACGAAGAAGGACACATGCCGGCCAGCCTAAGTGTTCCAGAGCAGTAGCAAGCTACCATGGCTCAGCGGTAACACTAGGAGACATTTCCCGGTAAGAGAGGCTACTAAAGATAAACGACTAGATAGTCAGATCCCACACATACCAAGCATTTCAATCATACACACAATATGCTCGATATGTGCAAATACAACGAAGCATCACAACATGACTCTACGACACAAGTACTTTATTTAAGGCTCAGAGAGCCATACATAACATATACAAAGGTACGGGTCACACGACCCAACATTCAAGTCATACAGTCATACCAACCAGCAGCGGAAGTAACTTGTCTGAGTACAGACAACTAGTAAAATAAAAGAGGCTTGGAAAGCCTAGCTATACTACATGGTCCTTCACAAGCTCAGGGTCACCACCTGGGTCTTTAGCCTACTCGTTGATGTCAACGTCTACATAGAACCCATCAGAAGGGATTGCAGCGTCTTCTGTAAAAACGTAAATTATAGCAACATGAGTACAAAGGTACTCAGCAAGACTTACATCAGATCCTACATACATGCATAGTATCAAGAAGGGTTGGTGGAGTTATTGCAGCAAGCCAGCTTTGACTCTTGGCTAGGCTATCCTACGATACTCCAACTTGAAATGGTTTTGCGCACACGAGTCCACTACTCACCACTTCAATACACTACCGAGGATCCACCTCCGTCTTCCTACGGAAGAGCCATCCTCGGCACTCACACTTATCTTGAGGCTTTTAACAGTTTCCATTTACTTGTCTATGAACTGTATAGGCAACCAAGTAGTCCTTTACCGCGGACGCGGCTATTCGAATAGATCATGTTAACCCTGCAGGGGTGTACTTCTTCATACATGTTTCCACCACTTAGCGTCTGCACACGACATGTGCTCGGCAGACTTCAAGCGAAAACCGACGTGGGTGTAGACCACGACCTACCTAAACACTTAAGCCTCTAGTCCAGGTTTATCGCCTATTCAGGTTCCATCCGCAGGGAGTCCGGCCGAGGTTTCCCATACGGCCCCGAACGATGTGAACAGGGTTCCCGAGATACCTAACGGGTATTCGGTACACCCGGCCACGTACCTACCGCATCACAGCCCACCCCTACGGTCAGCGCTATCCACGGCCTCCAGTAGGCTACAAACACCAGAAACTACTTGCAACTCCTGGACAGAGAGCTAGGGTGAATAAGAAGTCGAGCGGGGTCATATTTCAGGGCCCAATGCATGGTAGTAGCTGTATCTTAAATCACGCATACAGATCTCAGTGCTTAAGGTCGGCTTCAATGAAACAACCCACCATGTACTCCTACATGGCCTCTCATCGATACCTTTACAAAATCGTGTTCACCACACCACTCTCATTACCGACATAATCATTTCACTCTAGCCCATCACCCAGATGAACCAGACCTGACACGACTCTAAGCATAGCAGGCATAGCAAGGTAGGAACAACACATACATATGGCTCAATCAACTCCTACACATGCTAGTGGGTTTCATCTAGTTACTGTGGCAATGACAGGTCATGCAGAGGAAATGGGTTCAACTACCGTAGCACACAGCAGTTTGAAACGCGTTGTCTTAATGCAGTAAAAGAGAGCAGGAGCGAGAACATGGGATTGTATCGATATGATCAAATGGTTGGTTGCTTGCCTGATGGTTCAATGCACTGATACGGTTCTTCGTTAGGGTAATCACGGTACTCCTCGGAGGCAGAACCTGTCGCAAAGGACACCGATACACAACTATCACCAAACAATGTGCAATAATATGATGCATGCATGAAACATAGCAATATGAGTGTGTTGGGCTAATGCAACTAAGACCAGAAGGGTTTGAGCAAATTTGAATCAAAGATTCAAATTTCAAACTCAAACATGGCCTTTTAAAGTGTTTTTCCTTGTTCTGCTTGAAACATCAATTTAACTTGTTTGATCATGCATGAAAATAGTACAGATGGATAGATTGGATTTTTCTGATCATTTTTCATATATAATTTGTCCAATTTGGAGTTACAGAATAAAAGTTATGAATTTTTGAAGTTTAAATAATATTCTGGAATTTCCTGATTTAATTTAAATCCAGAAATATAAATATTGCGCCAGCATGATGTCAGCATGACGTCAGTGGTCAACTGCGGCTGGCTGAGGTCAAACCTGACGTGTGGGGTCCACACGTCAGTGACAGGGGGGGTTAAACAGGGTTAATTTAATCCTAATTAGGGGTTAGTGGCGCTGGGGCCCACTGTCAGTGTCAGAGGGGTTAATTAAACGGTGATTAGCACTAATCTGACCATCTGGCCGACGGGGCCCACGCGTCAGTGACCCTGGCGGGGTCAAACCCCAGGTCAAACAGGTCAAACCCACCGGCGACATGACGCCGGCGGGGCCCGAGACGGCGGCGCAACGCGGAAACGCGCTACAGGGCACGGGCGAGGCCGTGCTTGGGCTCGTTGGAGAGCCCTTGCTCCCGCGCGTCGAACGGTGGTGGTGGCCGTGCCTGAGGTGGCCTGTACCGTCGACGGCGAGCTCGTGAGCGGCGGCCGGAGTTCAGGTGCGGTCGGAATCGGCGTTGCAGGGCGTTTGGGGAGGCGTTGGTGCGTGCTGCGTGCTCCTAGTGAGGTGTGGAGCACGATGGTGTGCTCGGTTGGGCGCTACGGTGCCTGTGGCCACGACGGCGACGAGGCACGGCGGCGACGAGCTTCGGAGCTCAAGGGGGCGGCAGCTACAGGAGGCTAGGGACGACGGGGCAAGGGGGAATCGAATCAGTGGCTCACCGCGGAGCTGCAGGGATGGTTAGCGGGCTCGGGGACGGCCGGAGTGCAGCGAATCGACGGCGATGACCTCCGGTGGCCGAGGAGGGGAACGACGACGTAGGCGGCGATGCAGGGCTTCCGGAGACCCGTGGATCGGTGGGGAGGAAGAGGGGGTCGAGGCGGAGCTCCTGAGCTAGTCGGGGGAGCGAGGGGTGGCCGGTGACGGCTGCTATGGCGAACGGCGGCGAGGGTGGTGTTCGACCGTGAGAGAGAGAGAGCGAGGGAGAGGAGGGAGGAGCCGAGGGAGAGTGAAAGAGAGCAGGGGGGAGGCGTGGCGTCGTCCGGGGCATCGAGCGAGGAGGGGAGGGCAGGCAGGCAGCCGAGCAGGTGGCGTGGCGCGGTGGCGCGCGCGCGCCGGCCACACTCCCCTCCCTCTGTCGAGGACGAAGACGACAGAGGAGGGAGGCGGGCTGGGCCGCCTGCTGGCTGGGCCGGCCAGCTGGCTGGGCCGCACAGTGGAGGAGCCCAGGTAAGCTCCTCCTGTTATTTATTTTTCTGTTTTCTAATTTCTGACATTTGTTTTGATTTAAATAATATATTAAATCATTTATTTAACTTATGCCACTTTTTGCAGGAGCTAGATATATTATTCCAGAGCTCCTTTATAATTGGCATAATATTTGAACATATATTAATATATATATAATTAATATATTTCCAATGCAAATATTTATGCATTAACTCCAAATGCCCAAAATAAATACCTATGAGCTCTTAAAAATATTGGTTTGATTTTTATCTCTGTCCAATATTTTTAGAGAGCAACATGAGCATTTTCTTGGACCCTTTTGGAGAAATTTTTATTTGGATCATTTTCAGGAATGATTCTGAGGGTTTCACAATCCCCATTTCAAGTTAAATGGAAATTTTAAACATGATGCACACACTCTGATGCATGACTAGCTAGGGTGTGACACCATCCTCGCCGAGAAACCATGCCATCCAAATCAAATGTCACATCAGGTGTCAGCCGTCCTCGCTGCCTCACCGCATCGACACCTAGTGGCGCATGGCCGCCGCCAAGCAGGAGCTGACTACCTCCTCGCGTGAGAAGCGTACCCACCATGACTGTGTTGGAATTCGACCACAGGATCGATCATATCAAATCACGATGAACACACACACGCAAAACCGATCGCCAAGGGTACGTCTCGTACCCTAAAAGTTCCTCTTTTTATTTTCTCCTTTTTGGTTTTTCTCTCCACGATGATACAATAAACCTCACGGCTTGGCTGTGCTTAAATATACACAACCAAGGCAGCCGACCAGACAAACTAAACCTACTCGTATAGGACTTCTATAATCCTAGACGGACTTGACACACACACGGACACGGCAGGATAGCCTATCCGCCCCACGCTATGGACTCAAATCCTAGTACAACTCTAACTCAGACTACGGCCAGATGCGAATCCTAGCCGAACTCAACTTGCACGACTTCTACATGCACACGTGCTAGTACTCCACTAACACATGGACTACAAACTCAAGATTATCGCTAACATTCTCCTCCTATCTTGACTTATCATCTCCGCATACTTGCTTTGATCTTGACTCGTTGTAAATTCACGATTTGTCGATCCAAACTCCGACGCATGATCTGGACTACCAGCCCACACGGTCATATCTACGCGTGCAACATGCAAGACTGGACGCATCATCAGTCTTCACGTCGTTCAACTTAAACTGGTAACTGTCCCACTACACGTCAAGCTTGATCTTCAACCGTCATATCCATATACTGAGTATGACCCGCTTGGAAACATGCAAAACCTCCTTGCTCTACAATGTTGTGCCATCGCCATTGCTTGGCCGCTGCCTTGCACTCGGTCCGCACCATACTCAATATACTTGCTTGCAGTAGATCCACTCTCCACTGCTTGCACACCTCCTCGCTTTACGATGGCTTCGCCTACCATCGTCCGCCTTCGGCATCACACCGAATCCACACTGGCCGCAACCAGGACGCTCCACGAGGACATGGACATGACTCACGGAACACCGTGCACACTGCTTCTACTCCAACGAATCATCACCAAGACGAGCACTTGGACACGACGACGACTCACACACGCAACGACGACTGACCGTGCAATCTCACACGACTTCTTCACTCATCCGACTCCCTCGGACGACGATCTTGATGAGCTCCAGCACCGCACCTCGGCACCATCTCTCCCATCAACGATCTCCTTCCGCCACCTTGCAGACGACAGCCTGTCGCCTTCCTCCATGTCGCTCCGTCGAACGACGATCTCTTGATCCTCCTCGCCGCTGCACCACCCAACGGCCATATCGCCCGCCCCGAGGCGCTAGTCGGGTCGCGACCCTGGGGCAAGCGCGGCTTCAACTCGACCTAGCTCTGATACCAATTGTTGGAATTCGACTACAGGATCGATCACATCAAATCACGATGACCACGCACGCGCAAAACCGATCGCCAAGGATACGTCTCGTACCCTAAAAGTTCATCTTTTTATTTTCTCTTTTTTGGTTTTTCTCTCCACGATGATACAATAAACCTCACGGCTTGGCTGTGCTTAAATATACACAACCAAGGCAGCCGACCAGACAAACTAAACCTACTCGTATAGGACTTCTAATCCTAGACGGACTTGACACACACGCGGACACGGCAGGATAGCCTATCCGCCCCACGCTATGGACTCAAATCCTAGTACAACTCTAATTCAGACTACGGCCAGATGCAAATCCTAGCCGAACTCAACTTGCACGACTTCTACATGCACACGTGCTAGTACTTCACTAACACATGGACTACAAACTCAAGATTATCGCTAACAGAGAGCGGTGTCAGGTGTGGCGCTCGGCGTCCTTGGCGAAGATACAAGTGCCGTCGGGTTGGGTCCTCGATGACCCGAAGCTTGCGGAGGTGTGAACCTTGTACCTGTTCAAGACCACCAAGGAGATCCACACCCCGTCGTTAGTGCTGGAGCATCCAGGACCTCCTCCAGATCGCGGTCGCCGAGTTAGTGTGTGACCTCTGTGTTAAGGAGGCGTAATGACTATGGTACAAGCGCGACGCCACAACTAGCGATGGTTGGATGCAGCAGTGCCTGGCATGGGCGGAGCTTTGTAGGGGCCAAACGGGGCCATAACCCGCCCAGGAATTTGACAACTTTTCATACCTATGCATCTTCCTAGCCTAGTCCAGCAGCAGTCCAATAACTTGGCGAAGCGAAGCAACAGCTACCTGTACAAACGCACATGCACAACATCACGTAAACTAATATCTTCCCCCAATTCTCCATTTGATAATTAATAGCCTGACTTTTTTCAGTTCCTTACGTCTTATACAGTCCTGATGTTCTACATTGCAACGTACAGTAGGTAGTTATGGGCAAGAAAAATCAGACTAAGAGGATGATTGATTTGTATTTTAAAACGAAAAGTGATGATATAACTAAAATTGAGGAAGATCATGTATTGCCCTTGCTTAGAATTGGAACAACAACATAACCAAATGAAGGAATTTTAACAAATGAATTTTCCAAGGTATTGAGCTCTTGTAGAAAGACCCTAGATTCTGCTCTCAATTTGGCAATATCCACCGGAACAAAGAGATAATGTGAGTAGGGCATAATTGATGTTATGTCTTATGCAATCCCGTATATAGAATTATAAACTTTCAGGTGCACGAGGGCATTGGCACCGATTCCATTACAGTTGGTTTGGTCTTTCCCCCTCATGGCTAGAGTACTCGGAGGACTAAAATTGTGTGTATTGTTTATATGATTAAAAATTTCAGAAAGAAAAACTATCCTCTGTGTTAGTCTGGCCCGCCCAACTTTTTTTTTTCAAGCTCCACCACTGGTGCTTGGGACGCTTCTGCAACTGTGGCGACAATGATGACAATGTTGATGGTCCTAGTGGCCTCAAAGGTCATGCCGACGAGGTCACAATCCGATATTAGTCTAGTTTAGGTTTAGTTTAAGTTATGTTTGGTTATAATATATATCAAATTAGCTTAAATTTAGTATAGTTTGCATGTAATATATCAAATTCGGTAAATTTGATCAAAACTTTGTGTTTGAAATATTTGAACTAGAAATTTTTGAGAGATACCATTGTATGGCGTCTCTCCGCCTTAATGTCCATGAATATTACCTTCTTTTTAAGGAGTCCATGAACATTACTTCATTCACATATGAGGATGTCCGTTTGAGAAACACATTTTTTTCTTTGCATGTGTTTGAGAAACGTAGTCGGAGATATCCTCAAATCCTGAGGCTGCCCCTAATCCATGCAGGCATGCACACGTCACCTTCCTCTGTTCACTTGCATACATTTTGGATATCACATTGTGTGGACAAGAGAAGTCGGTCGAGCAGAGAAAGAACGAACACACCAGATACGGCTAGGTAGGTAAGCTACGGTCTATGGGTACGGGTCGGAATATCCATTCTCATTTCACCGTGGCAACCTAGTGTCCACACAAGGCTTCTGCATACTGATGGACCGTGGTCCTTCCCGCCCCTGCAAGTGCATCTCAATCTCGTGGCGACGTTGACATGAAGCCACGGACCCATCTCGAGTCCGGACAAGGCCACTGTATCTGCCACAGATCTTTTGGCCCATCGAGATCTCATGGATGGATATTTTGACGAGCTGGATTTGGTAGCCATGACTCCCTTGTCTTATTTCCAGTGCTAGACATGCGTTGTATTTAATGTGTTGCCTAGTCTTTTTCATTAGATTGGTTTTTTGATTACATTGGCTAGATCATGCATTTCTATATGGTATCAGAGCCAAGAGGCAAATAAAAATTACAGCCCATTTTCAATTCACATTTAGGCCCGAGGAAGCCACACGTGAGAAAAAGTGTTGACATATAATGTGCTGCCTAGTCTCTTCCATCAGATCGATATTTTGGTTGCATTAGTTAGAGCATACACTTCTACAATCCGTATTCATCAAAAAGTAAAAGAAAAAGTTGTACTCACCCTCTAGTTAGACTAGCTAATTGCCCTGAGTAGAAACATGGATATTTTGACGAGCTGGATTTGGTAGCCATGACTCCCCTTGTCTTCATTCCAGTGACAGGCATTGTCCTCATCCATATTCAAAACCAAACAAAAGAAGTTATACTCACCCTCTAGTTAGACTAGCTAATTGCTCTGTGTTGCAACGGGGATAAGGGTATTCTAGATAATACTTTTCTTAATTAATGTGATTTTCACGTCCGATGCACGACAATATTTTACACAATTCATGTGATCTTCCAGTTTAAAGAATGAAACTCTTCATAACTAATGTGACCCTCATCTCTAAAGGTCCATACTATTTTCCATAAACTAAAGCATGCCTAATTAACTTGCATAATTAACCAGACTAATTAGTTGCGAGATTGGGCAAGAGATAACTAGAACGATTTTTGGAGATGAATGGCTGCATACGACATGAACGAAACGGATGTGACTACAAACTCTCCTTTTATGGTAGAGATGTCATCTTGCTGTGTATGCATATCGTTTTTCTTCTCACCGATGGTTCATGTTGTCATGTGTCGTTAGATTGCACCAAAAAAGAAAAAAAGATTGCACTGCTCGCAGCACCACTCGCCCTGAACCACTCGTTGTGTTCTAGGCATTCAAATCTTGCAGTGGGGGAAAAAAAATGGAAGAACATCTACATGTGCGTACAATTAGGTAATGCCTCGTGGTTAGATATCGGCATAGGAAAATAAGTTAGTATCATACATTTTTTCGAACCAAAGGGGGTCCATAAGGACCCTGAAGTTGCATTAATATTAAAACAGTTGTACATAACAAGTTATAGATGGACCAATTAGTAAATGTAAATTGCAAACTTATCCTTGACTTTTACAACGAGACCCCCAACACATATGGAAACAAAATTGGCCCTTAAACATCCTCATCACAGACAAAACTCCGTCGTCGCCGGGGACGATACCACTTGGATGACGGAGCATCCATGACACCTCGTCGTAGATTTCATGGTGATGTTGTACCGTTTCTAATTTGAGTACATGATCGGGCTTTGGAGGTGGTTTCGTACATGGGCGAGCGGTGGTTCCTTATTCCGTCTCAAAGCTTGTGTCGCTAATAGTTGGAACGGCAGTGGCATTTTAGCAAACGTCTCCAATTTTTGTAAGTGCACGTGGTTCTTTGAGATAACGCAGTTCCAATGCTTTGAGCCCCAAGGCGGTTTCCTCCGCAGAATTGTCTTCATTACCGTCTCCATTACCCTTTTCAGGGTTGAGAATGATTTCTATTTTGTTACTAGCCCTGCAAATAAAATTGACAAAAACATACAAGCACGATACACATGCATACATCATTCATTGTACCAACACTTTGCTTTTCATAAAACACATGCATATAACTGTTGGTTTCAAAGCTACGATGGAGAATTAAACACTTCACATCCAACGTATGGACATATTTGTAAAATCTAGAAACATAAGTCTATTGTGATGTGCTTATACTACTACGTCAGCGTCCCATGTAATTACCCTTCTCGCCTCTTCATGACGTCCTCTCTACATTTCCATATGTCTTTTGTGATGTGCATAAAATATGCACATTAATGGAGATGCACAGTAGACGAGCTAGTAAGACTTTTCCATCTCGTGTAGTGTGCCTAAAATCCAATTTGATCAAAAACCAATTCACAAGGAAACTATAATTTATATAGTAATAACATATGTATTGACCTAAGTGAAATTTAACCAGAACAATTATACATGCTCCCAGGATCATAACCGCCTCTGGACAAGAAGTTGATTGAATAAATCCATAAGGCAACAATATGTCCTGAAGGCAAACTTATTACGCAAGAAGAGAAGATTCATCGTCCGGAGTAGCTAGTGCTTCCTCCCGACCCTTCCTCTTATATACTAAATACTTATGCTATGCAACTAAAATGTCGCAACATCGATGATAGTACATGTCCCCATCGATATCCCTATTAACAACAAGGAAAAAACTTGTTCATGTTTGGACATACAACTAAGTATAGCCACCTAAATAAATCAAGCCTTTCGAGAAGAGAAAATGTGGTGGTCCAAAACAACTAAGTTACAATTTTGTACGGTGTCATCAAATAATAAAGCACTTGCAAGAGACATATTTCATTGGACCTAATTGGGTATAATTACACATATGTACATATTTATTTAGACCTAGTTGGGTTTTGTTACACATGTGTACACGTTTATTTAGACCTAGTCGGGTTTCATTACACATATGTATTTCGACGAAATGTACAAAGGCAAAGATACAAGTTTCATCAGTGTTTAGTAGGCAGGTTCAAAGGCCATCAACGCGAAGGTCGGCCACACTTCAGAGCTCACCGTGCCAGAGATATGAGACAACATCAAAAGGGGTGCTCCCATGTGACGGAGTCTGCCCGGGGAGGCCTCGGTGGAGGCCGGTGGCGGTGACATACCATTGTGCCCAACGTGGATGGGTGGATTTGCCACCACGCCGCTGCGGTGGCAGTAGAACCGCCACTACACTTCCATGCTTGTCCAGGTGAACAAGGATTTTGACTAGCTAGGGTTTGGCCATGGATCAGGGAAGGGGAAGGGAGATGGACGAAAAATGAGAGGGGTTGTGGCTTGATGACAAGTGTTACTCGGGCCTTAGTAATAAGTGGGCAAAGCAAAGTCATAGCAATACCAATTCTTGAACAACCATTACACTATGGATCATTCCCACATCAATCTGAGGTCTAATACATAATCAATCTCATTCAGTTCTCATCCATCCCATGTGGCTACATCGGATTACTCACACATGGTTGGGAGAGCATGTTGATAGTGTTGGAGAAGGGGTTGACAAAGTTCATGGTGAACATTCCCCCTCTCCGGGAAAAAAAGTACAGCTTCAAGCAGCCCCCCCTCCTGGATGAAGAATTATGATGATGGCATCTCAGTATCGTACAAAAAACAAGGATAAATCACAAAGATATTTCTCATGAATATAAAGCCAACGGCACTGCAGGCTAGCCCGAGGCACCCACACCCTAGGCAGTACGCACCCGGTGGAGTTGCCTCAGGGCCATGGGTGCCTACGCACTATAGGCCTCTGTTTGGTCAAAGTCTAGGCCCCATGTCCCTTATATGTTGAAATACTTTGCCTTCTATTGTTGTTTTATTTTTTCCAACACTTTTCTGCACAGAAAGATAACACCATGTAAAATTTTGCTGACAGCAGCGTCAGTGCCGGTTAGATTTTATTCACCACAGCAATATTTTAGTTAAAAGTCAATCAAAAGTGTTCATAGAAATGGATACATTTGAGACGTATCATGTATCATAACCCGTGGACGAAAAGAAGGAAATGTGGGTGCCCCGAGCTAATCACTAGCCCTAGGCGGATTCTAAGAAGAAACCGCTTGCGGTGCTGCGAAAATGGAGGTGGTTGCTAATCACCAACCACTTTCAATCTTTGCCGCATGAGGTTTTGTGTTCCTAACCGCCTCCGATGCTTTGTGTAATAATAATAATAATAATAATAATAATAATAATAATAATAATAATAATAAGCTCCTTCGGTGTAGGTACTACATGTAGCATTGTTCTGCTTGGTCACAACTGCTTCCGAGACCCGCTACTGATACTCGTTTTTCTACTGTTGATCTTGCCCTTGAGAGGAAGAAAAGCTGCCCTTCGGTCAGACGATATAAAACCACGTCATTTATTATGTTATACGGACGGGGTACTATCTTTATAAAATGCAAAAATGTTGAAATTAAGAAAAATGCACGGTGGACTCGACTAAAGATCTCGGGATTTTTCTCCCTAGCTGTGACTGAAATGGACTTTCCGGTAGACCTACGTGGCTCCTTGGCACAACATAAACCTCTTCCACGGCTAACCGGAGCCTCATGCGTCGGTCTATCAACCGCACGACGCTCCAACCGTGGCCAGCAAGAAAATTAAAACTTGTCAAAAAAGGGAAGCAGGTACTCCGTACTAGAATTACCGACGTGGCATGTAGTGCAGCCTGTGCAGGGCAGCGGATATTTTCCCGGACAGCGACCTCCACGTACCAAAACTGGCAAGTGTCCAGATGCTACTAATACCATTTCCCTCTCCCTCCCGGCTCGCACCCTCCCAGTATCCATCCTCGAGATTTCTCTTCTCCCTCATGCACACGACGACACGGCGCATGCTCATGAAGATAGGGTGCGACGCGTGCGGGCAGGCGGAGGCCGCGGTGCTGTGCTGCGCCGACGAGGCCGCGCTGTGCCGCCGCTGCGACGCCGCCGTGCACTCCGCCAACAAGCTCGCCGGCAGGCACCACCGCGTCGCGCTCCTCTCCTCAACGCCCGCCGGCTCGTCGTCGCCCGGCGCCGGCGACGACGGCGGGAGCCACCCCGCCTGCGACATCTGCCAGGTACTTAAGCTTGAGTTTTCTTGCAAAGAAAAAGAAGAAGAGTTGTGCTTGACGTATGCTCCGTTTGGTGTTGTGGTGGATAATTATGTTTTTCTTGCTTGTTTGACAGTTTGTTTACCTGTTCTTTCGACTTTCCTTGACTACTTAGCTGTTTTCTTGTAGCGAACTACTAGTATGAAACAAGTTCAGCATTATGCAATTGCAAACTTAATTTCGTGATACTCCGTATTTGTTAAACGGGTGAGTGCAATATCAATGTTCTGCCTCAGGTTCTCTAAAGTTGCCATTTTAGACACTGACTTGATCTTCAAGATCCGCATATTTGACCATTCATTTCTATTTGAGCTCCCAGATTGCGATAAAAATAAAAACATGTTCCGAAAGTAATTTGATGAAAAAAAAATTAAACAGTGATTCTTAGGCATTCAATGCCAAAATCCGTTCTATATTATTAATACAACCAAAAAAATACTTCCTCTGTCTCATAATATAAGAGCGTTTTTGACACTACACTAGTATCAGAAAATGCTCTTATATTATGGAACCGAGGGAGTAAACATTTAGCTCTACTCTTGTGGTGCAATATTTGACGTGCCAGCTCCGCATTGGTTGTTCTTGGTAGGAGATACTCCCTCCATTATTCTAAAACAGAGGGCGTGAATGTTTCCCTCAATTATTCTAATACTTGGATTAATGTGCTCCCTGTTGCTGCTTACCGGTCCATCTTTGTCGCTCTCGTCAACAACAGGCATCACAAGGTCTTCTACATTGACTTGTGGCTCCCCCACGGTGCATTATGCGTCACCGACCCCATCCTGTTCTCGCATACGGATGTGGAGGTCGCTCTTGTTCCTCATTTGACTCGGGCTACCGAAGCCTAGCGTAATTGTCTCACCGTGGTCCTCGCTGGGTGGCATGTAGGTGCCAAACACACGCGACCTTGCCCAGTGTAGCACCCTCGACGGAGTTCCGGTCCTTGACGCTCTACTGGTGATGCCTCTGTGACGCTTCTCCCTTCCGCCTTTTCGGTTGGCTGTCTGTTTGGTTGGGATGTGGCTTTTAAAAAGCTGATTGTGGGATGTGAGCTATGAAAAAGTTGTTGTGAGCAGTGTTGTCGTTTGGTAAACCGATTGTGAGCCAGGATTTCAACATAGAGGGGGCGAGGTTTCACACTAAGTCTCATATGCAATGGTAATGTTGTAAAAAAAATTAGGGTCTGGTCTAATGGAGATGCCATGGTGTAACACACCCTTTTTGTGTCTATTCATTGCATTCACATGATCAAACTTGATTGAAAATTGACAAATGACAAAACAAATTCACAACACTAGAAATACCGGATAATCTTATGAAATAATAATTTGTAGTAAATAATATATTACCTAATCTCATTATTTATTGGAATTGATGAGATGGACCTCACTAACTCGACCCAGTCCCAAAAACGGAATCAAAAATTGATGAATCAATTCTGCTCTCTTCTTCTTCATGTTTACACAAGCACAAGTAGGAATGTTATAATTGATTCTAAATCTGTCTGATTATACTTCTATAATTTTTAAAGCAAAGAACTAATCTGATGTGAGAATCAATTACCTTTTCCCCTTGAGTGGTTGTTGTCCATCCGTGCGTCCGCTCTTCTGGGAACCAGCAACATGTGCGTGGATAGACACCTGCGTATTCCGGCGATCCCTTCCCTTCTCCGCTTCTCTCCATGGCGACCCGACGGAGAGATCTGATCGCAGCAGCCCTCAGGCGCCAGTTTCAATATCAACGGCGGCTTGGAGAAATTAGCGATACGAGAGTGCGTAATCAGGTCGTGGCTGTGTGCTGCAATTAACAGGCCTCTTTTCCTTCCACGATGGCCTGTTAGGCAATTTTCTTTTATGATGGTGGATTTTTGGATTTTAGCATGTAA
>NC_041390.1:127314834-127427206 GCF_002162155.2 Triticum dicoccoides | reverse complement strand
CGTCTCCCCTTAGATCCGTCCCTTGTCTCAATTGTGACTTTTGAATAAAATGTTTGGAAAACCCTAAAATTATGAGAGTATACATAGCAAGATATTTTAAATAGGGCAAAACTATCAAAATATCAGGATTATGGGGGTGAAAAAGGAAAATACCCTTATTTGTATAATTCTTTCTTTCTAAACGTGACATGGTGTGCAACCTACTTTATTTATCTGGGGGTTGTAATTTCTAAAATTCTTATTAAAATATAAGAAAGACGTACATATGTAAGTATTTATTGTTAAAAGGATTTTCAAAAGAATCTCCTAACATTCTAATTGATATGAGTTTTTTCATTCATAAACATGTACTATGTACTTATATATTACATTCCAGGAGAAAACAGGCTACTTCTTCTGTGTAGAGGACAGAGCCCTCCTGTGCCGAAGCTGCGACGTCGCCATCCACACCGCAACTCCCCATGCTTCCACCCACCGCCGATTCCTCATCACCGGCGTCCGCGTCGGTGCTGATCAGGACCATATCGGCGATGTCAGTGGCGCCACGGTCAGCAGCCCCAGCAACAGCAGCGCCAACGGAAGCAATAACATGCCCACCTCCGAGAACTTCGCCATTGCCAACGACCAGCGGTCGGAGGAGGGGGTGGGGCTGATCGGAGGAGGAGAAGACGACATTGGCCAGCAGCAGCAATGGCCTTGGAGCGATATTTTTGCTGATGATGGTGTTGGCATGGATCAACACCAGTGCTACCCTGGCTTCTCTGAACCTGGTTCCTCCAGCCTCACTGGATGATGAAAGCTCCACTTAAATGGATTTATTACTTCCTCCATTTCATATTACTTGCAACTGATTTAGTACAATGGATCGGAAGGAATATGTATTTGGCATGAGTTGATAGAAAAAGAAATTATAATATGTCTTTATTTTTACTTCAAAAAGAAAGCAAATAATTACAGTTAACTCTAGCCTGTATTTTCCCACACTTGGCGTGAAAGTGGCATACATATATCAAGGGAAAATATACTTTCAGCACATGCACAAAAAGAACATGAAGAGGAAGAAAAGTGAATTGGAGGATTTGCAATCATTGAATCTTCAGAAATAAAGTATACTCCTAAAGATTACAAGATGTGTATGTAATTAATAAAGGGTTGCTCTCATTTAATAAAACTATATCTCGATCTGTTTTTCTCATCACACATCCAACACGTCGACTCTTTAAAGTATTTTTACCATTCCCATCAATCCAAATTAATTGTGGCTGCTTTAGACCCTGTTTGTTTGGCCTTTTGCTTTTGCTTTTGCAGCTTTTTCATTTTGGCCAAAAACCCATAAAAGCTTCTAAATAGATGTTTTTGGAGCTTTTATGGCTTTTGAAGTCTTCAAAAGCCATAAAAGCTGCAAAAACATCTATTTAGAAGCTTTTAGCTTTTATGGCTTTTGAAGTCTTCAAAAGCCATAAAAGCTGCAAAAACATCTATTTAGAAGCTTTTATGGCTTTTTGACGAAAGTGAAAAAGTTGCAAAAGCAGAAGCAAAAACCCAAACAAACAGGGCCTTAGTACAACTACTAAAGTAGCGACAATTAATTTGGATACGAGGGAGTATAACAATATGTCTTTACAAAGAAGCTTTTTTTAGCTGAGCATTTTCATTTGAGTATACAAGCAGCATAAATACTGGCTAGAGTAACTCTCAATATACACTACCAACATTTCAGTTTCAGGTATACTTGCTTTATAAATAGACTAAATTGTGGAATGTCAAAAGAAAAACAGACTGAATTATCCTTCAGCGCCAAGTGCCCGTCTCATGAAGGCCAATGATATTAGGCCACCACAGTCAATTGGGTTACATTCTGGTCCAAGAAAGAACAATATGGCGATTCCATGGTTCTAATACTATATATCACCTTGTAATTGATGAGCATTTGTGAAGCGTCTTCCATTCCCATGGCCAGGGCTCACTATATCATCATACATATCTTCTCTACTAGAATACAATATTTCACATGCATTTGCCCCTTCACCTGTAGGGGAAATTGCACAATAAAAGATATATGCTACACAATCACACCCAACACTATGAGGATGGCAGGTAACGGCAATCTCACCGGCGAGCATAGTAGCAAAGCAACTAGGTTATACCTCCCAGCCGCAAGAATTTCTTCGAGACGATCCGCCAATCGAGAGTCGAAGTAGACGACCCCTCCGAGGTATCCACACATTTCGAAGTAGTAATCCGACAACACTTCAACGTGCAAGAAGGAAGAGCTCCGAGGAAACTGGAGAGAGAGCCTAGCGGCGTCCCGTATAATTAGGAGTCTAATTCTATTAGATAGAGACTAGAACCCATCTAATTAGGTGACGGGGTCTTGTACCCTTGGTACCTGTCCTCACCCAGTACACAGGGCCCACCGGGCCCAAGAAGGGGAGGAAGCCCTAAAGAAGCATGGGCGACCTTCGTGCTCTTCAAGTCAAGGAAACGACGGCATAACATATCTGACCTACCCTCTGTGTAAACCCTAGACATCTCCTGTCTATATAAAGGGAGGTATAGGACCTCATTATCATCCAATCTCAGATACAAACTCTCGGTAGCAATCCTGTACACCATTGTAATCCTTTGCACGAGGTATCCCCTCACCATGAATAACAAGAAGAAGCAAGATGTAGGGTAATTCTCTTCGGAGGTCCGAACCTGGGTAAACTCTGCGTGCAGACTCCGTTCTGGTACTTCTGATCTCGTCATGAACCCTACCAAGGGATCTGATAGTATTTCGCTCCGTCATTAGGAGTCTAAACTTAAGATCAACTAGTCACCCTGTGCGTTCGGTTTATTCGGTTTACATGGTTCGGTTCTATGGTTTTTCGGTTTGTACGGTATTAGTACTTTGGTAAATACGGTATGAAAATAAAATACGGTTTGGTTTCGGTATATACCAAATTATTTCGGTATGGTTTCGGTATATACCATAAAAACCAAAGTTGACGCGAATTTGAAAATGACGTATAATAATTTGCAAATTTATGACTCAAAACACATACTATTTTACACAAATAGTATATGACTACATATATAAGAATATATGAATGCTTTGATTCGTCTGTTGATGGTTATGGACGTGCTTAGCATTTTAAAAGGAGAAAAATGACTATGTTACAAGAAAAATTATGTGCTTAGTAGTGAATTTAACTCATGTACAAGAAAAATGACAACTTTTATGGTTGTTCATCTCAAGAAATATAAATTTATTTTTTACTTCGGTTTAATCGGTTAACCGTTCGGTTTTTCGGTATATACCATAAAAACCAAAGTTCAAATCGGTATGAAAAGTTCATACCATACCGAAACCTGAAACCATAAAAACCATAAAATCAGTTTGGTTTATTTTTGGTATGCTTTTTCGGTTCGGTTTTCAAATGCACGGGGTGATCAACTAGATCGGGTTGAGTGTGGAGCTATGTGGGAGAGACCCCTTAGAATTGGTGTGCCTGTAGGGGGGGGGTCTCTGGTTCTCTCTCAAAATATTTATAGGTGTAAGAGGGGGTCAAAATTCCTCGGCATTAGCGACTAGATGGGTTATGGGTGGGCTGAAAATTCCAACTTCTCCCAGTTTCTACCAGATATGATCGTAAACTGAGTTCCGATCGTCCAAGATTGCAAGCATATGAATTCGACCTAACATCTCATTCAGCAGAGTCTTCTCACTTTCATTCATGGCCTGATCGAAGGTCGCGTCCAATGGGAGTCTATCTGAGATCCTATCTGACATGACCTCGGGCTCTTCCCCGACCAGGTCTGATACCTGGATTCACAATGGTAGTGCTCGGCTCTAGACTCAAAGTTTGGTTCATGGTTGATTTTATGCCATTATCCTAGTCTGGGATTGATTCTGATGCCCGAATGGGCATGTTAGTGCGATCTTTGGCCTGACCTGATACCCAGCCCAAGAAAACGACTTCAGCACAAAAATCCATGGTGTATTCGAAGTTCTTGAATCTAACAATGTGTCCTAGAGCAAACGTATCGATCTGGCCTAGGTGGCTAGTCGCATTCGTGTGGAGAGTGATACTACCGCTTTGGTTGTATTGATGTGATGGGGTAAAAGGTACATGTGATCTACCACGAGATCGTATGTGAATGAATATGTATCCCTATGGACCTAACACCTCGCTTTATATAGATACCAGGGGTGCCTAGGGGTACACATAAGTCGGTTGCATCTAGGGGAAAACATGTCGGGGACTACCTTGACGCCTTGGAGTATGCGTCAAGTCTTCGCGTGATTCCTTCTTGATGTTCCTGGACTAGACGAACATGGCCACTAGTGGACGGGATTAGGGGGATCCTCGAACCCAACCCAAAGGACCAGTAACCGACATTATAAGAAGTAAGCATGTGCACAAAAGGACGACATAATATGTAGTTGTGAATGAAGAGAGAAAGTGACTTGGAAAACAACTATCGATAATTGAGATCGGCCCCACGAGTGTAAAACTAGGCGCCAATAAGGCCCCTTTAAGATCCACTCAAATTCTCAAGAGCTACAAAAAGATATTCCAATGGGAGCAAAAATGTTGCATGAAAAATATCAGCTATCGTAATAATTTTAAAAAATGAAAACCAACAACTTACCAACCCGGGGTAAGGTGAGCAACAAATCTTCACCATGATAAAAATCAAAACCAAGCAGCGTTCCATAGTTCTCAAGTCTAACAGTCATTGTATCATGATGACGGAGACCATAATCAGTCACTAGTTCCTCCCAGGCAGGACCCGATGACCTGCATGTTGGGGAACATAGCATGCAATTACAAAAAAAAATCCTATGCTCACACAAGATCTATCTAGGATATGCATAGCAACGAGAGGGGGAGAGTTTGTCCATGTACCCTAGTAGACCGGAAGTGGAAGCGTTAGTTTAACGCGGTTGATGTAGTCAAACGTCTTCTCGATTCAACCGATCAAGTATCGAACATACGACACCTTCGAGTTCTGCACACGTTCAGCTCGATGATATCCCTCGAACTCTTGATCCAGCAAAGTGTCGAGGGAGAGTTTCGTCAGCACTACGACATGGTGACGGTGATGGTGAAGTGATCCACGCAGGGCTTCACCTAAGAACTATGATGATACGTCTCCGTCGTATGTACTTTTCCAAACACTTTTGACCTTGTTTTGGAATCTAATTTGTATGATTTGAATGGAACTAACCCGGACTGATGCTGTTTTCAGCAGAATTACCATGATGTTGTTTTATGTGCAGAAAACAAATATTCTCGGAATGACCTGAAACTCCACGGGAGGTCTTAGAAAAAACAATAAAAAATCCTCGCCAAATATGAAAACCAGGGGTCCCACACCCTTTCCACGAGGGTGGGGGGCGCGCCCCCTACCTCGTGGGCCCCCTGTTGACCCTCCGACGCCAACTCCAACTCTATATATTTGCTTTCGGAGAGAAAAAATGAGAGAGAAGAAATCATCGCGTTTTACGATACGGAGCCGCCGCCAAGCCCTAAAACCTCTCGGGAGGGCTGATCTGGAGTCCGTTTGGGGCTCTAGAGAGGGGGATTCGTCGCCGTCGTCATTATCAACCATCCTCCATCACTAATTTCATGATGCTCACCGCCGTGCGTGAGTAATTGCATCGTAAGCTTGTTGGACGGTGATGGGTTGGATGAGATTTATCATGTAATCGAGTTAGTTTTGTTAGGGTTTGATCCCTAGTATCCATTATGTTCTGAGATTGATGTTGCTATGACTTTGCTATGCTTAATGCTTGTCACTAGGGCCCGAGTGCCATGATTTCAGATCTGAACCTATTATGTTTTCATGAATATATGTGAGTTCTAGATCCTATCTTGCAAGTCTATAGTCACCTACTATGTGTTATGATCCGGCAACCCCGAAGTGACAATAATCGGGACCACTCCCGGTGATGACCATAGTTTGAGGAGTTCATGTATTCACTATGTGCTAATGCTTTGTTCCGGTTGTCTATTAAAAGGAGGCCTTAATATCCCTAAGTTTCCAATAGGACCCCGCTGCCACGGGAGGGTAGGACAAAAGATGTCATGCAAGTTCTTTTCCATAAGCACGTGTGACTATATACGGAATGCATGCCTACATTACATTGATGAATTGGAGCTAGTTCTGTGTCACCCTATGTTATGACTGTTACATGATGAACCGCATCCGGCATAATTATCCATCGTTGATCCGGTGCCTACGAGTTTTCCATATACTGGTTCTCGCTTATTTACTTTCATGCTGCTACTGTTACAATCACTACAAAATACCAAAAATATTACTTTTGCTATCTTTACTTTTGTTACCGTTACCACCACTATCATATTACTTTGCTACTAAACACTTCGCTGCAGATACTAAGTTTCCAGGTGTGGTTGAATTGACAACTCAGCTACTAATACTTGAGAATATTCTTTGGCTCCCATTGTGACGAATCAATAAATTTGGGTTGAATACTCTACCCTCGAAAGCTGTTGCGATCCCCTATACTTGTGGGTTATCAAGACCTTTTTCTGGCACCGTTGCCAGGGAGCATAGCTCTATTCTTTGAGTCACTTGGGATTTATATCTGCTGGACACTATGAAGAACTTGAGAGATCCAAAAACCAAGATCTATCCCTCAACTACGAGGGGAGGTAAGGAACTGCCATCTAGCTCTGCACTTGATTCACCTTCTGTTATGAGTAAGTTCGCGACACCTACACCTGCTTCTGCTATTCATTCTAATATGTCGCATGATATTGATGATGCCACTTCTGCTATGCATGATACATATGATGAAACTGCTTCTATGTCTGATACTACTGTGCCCCTTGGTGATTTTCTAGAAGAACAAATTGCTAGGGCTAGAGAAAAAGAAATTATTGAATCTGAATACGATGATGATAGAGATGATGAAAACATGCTTGTTATTCCTAAAGGTTATCTTTTTGATAAAGATGCTTCTCTAGCTACTTTAGCTTGCAAAGATAGATATGAGCTTAAGAGGTTATTAATTAAATGGAACAAGGAATCACTTAGAGATAGAATGAGACCCGACCCTACTTTTGCTACTTCACCTATATGTGTTCCTGATAAAGATTATGAATTCTCTGTTGATCCTGATATAATTACTTTGGTTGAATCTGATCCGTTTTATGGCTATGAATCTAAAACTGTTGTGGCACATCTTACTAAGTTAAATGATATAGCTGCCCTGTTCACTAATAATGAGAGATCACATTACCTCTATTTACTCAAAATATTTCCGTTCTCATTAAAGGGTGATGCTAAGATATGGTTTAATTCTCTTGATCATGGTTGTGTGCGTAGTCCCTAGGATATGATTTATTACTTCTCTGCTAAATATTTCCCTGCACATAAGAAACAAGCTGCTTTAAGGGAAATATACAACTTTGTGCAAATTAAAGAAGAGAGTCTCCCACAAGCTCGGGGGAGGCTTCTCAAGCTACTTAATGCTTTGACTGACCATCCTCTTAAGAAACCTAAAATACTTGATATCTTTTATAATGGACTAACCGATGCTTCCAGAGATTACCTGGATAGTTGTGCTGGTTCTCTTTTCAGGGAAAGAACACCTGATGAAGCTGAAATTCTATTGAATAATATGTTGACAAATGAAAATAATTGGGAACCTCCTGAGCCAGCTCCTGCTCCAATTATTGAGCCTATTCCTAAACCAACTCCGAAGAAGAGAGGTGTTTTATTTCTCAGTCCCGAAGATATGCAAGAGGCAAAGAAATCTATGAAAGAAAAAGGTATTAAAGCTGAAGACGTTAAGAATTTACCTCCTATTGAAGAAATACATGGTCTTAATTCACCGCCTGTTGAAGAAACTTATGATCTCAATTATTTATTTGTTGAAGAATCTCCTGATCCCAATATCCCGACTCAGGTAGTAAAGGTAAATTCTCTCTATAGATATGATAAAGCTGAAGTTCCTCCTACTAAAATTGCTAGTCAGCGCTTGGATGAATTTGATAACTTTATGTTTAAACAAGACGACTTCAATGCTTATTTTGGTAGACAATTAAAAGAAAATGCTTATATGATTAGACGCTTGGGTGATTATATGGCTGATATTAAGGGTGAACTTAAACTTATTAGCAAACATGCTTCTATGGTTACCACTCAAGTAGAACAAGTACTTAAGGCTCAAAAAGAAGTGCTTGATGAAATGAATAGTAAGAAAAATGATTATGCTGTTAGAGAGGCTACTAGAACTGGTAGAATGACTCAGGAACCTTTGTATCCTGAAGGCCACCCTAAGAGAATCGAGCAAGATTCTCAAAGAAATAATATTGATGTTCCTAGTTCTTCTAAAAAGAAGAAGAAGAAAAATGATAGAAATGTGCAAACTTCTAGTGAACCTATTGCTGAACTACCTGATAATCCAAATGATATATCTATGTCTGATGCTGAAACACAATCTGGTAATGAGCCTGAACCTAATGAAAATATTAATGCTGATACTCATAATGATGCTCAACCTAGCAATGACAATGATGTAGAAATTGAACCTGCTGTTGATCTTGATAACCCACAATCAAAGAATCAACGTTATGATAAAAGAGACTTTGTTGCTAGGAAACATGGTAAAGAAAGAGAACCTTGGGTTCAGAAACCCATGCCTTTCCCTCCTAAACCATCCAAGAAAAAGGATGATGAGGATTTTGAGCGCTTTGCTGAAATGATTAGGCCTATCTTTTTTGCGTATGCGATTAACTGATGTGCTCAAAACAAATCCTTATGCTAAATATATGAAGGATATTATTACTAATAAAAGAAAGATAATGGAAGCTGAGATTTCCACCATGCTTGCTAATTATACTTTTAAGGGCGGAATACCAAAGAAACCTGGAGATCCCAGAGTACCTACTATACCTTGCTCCATTAAAAGAAATTATATTAAAACTGCTTTATGTGATCTTGGAGCCGGTGTTAGTGTTATGCCTCTCTCTTTATATCGTAGACTTGACTTGAATAAGTTGACACCTACCGAAATATCTTTGCAAATGGCTGATAAATCAACTGCTATACCTGTCGGTATTTGTGAGGATGTGCCTGTTGTAGTTGCAAACATTACTATTTTAAAGGACTTTGTTATTCTTGATATTCTCGAGGATGGTAGTATGTCTATTATTCTTGGAAGACCTTTTCTTAATACTGCAGGGGCTGTTATTGATTGCAACAAAGGCAATGTCACTTTTCATGTTAATGGTAATGAGCATACAGTACACTTTCCGAGGAAACAACCTCAAGTTCATAGTATCAACTCTATTGGAAAATTCCATCGATTATATTTGGAGGTTTTGAATTTCCTCTTCCTACTGTTAAGAAGAAATATGATATTCTTATTATAGGGGATGTGCATATCCCCGTTGAGGTAACTTAGTGTTATTTGAAATTTCTCCGGTTTCATGATTATCGGAATGAGTTTGTTAACAAGACTTGATCAACCTTGTTAGTGGACTCTTTTTGATGAGCATGAGATGGATGAAACTAGAAGCACAAACTTCTGTACCCTCTTTATATTTTCTGTTATTTATATTAAATAAAGTAAAAATAGTATTTTCCTGTCTGTTATCTGATTATCCATGCAATATAAAAATATCCCGAAAATAAAAGTCCTCAGAATGACATGCCAATTTAATATGATTTTTCGGGAATATTTGAGGATTTACTGTGCAAAAATCACCGCAGGAGGAGCTGCCACCTGGCCACGAGGGTGGTGGGCGCGCCCCCCTATAGGGCGCGCCCCCTGCCTCGTGGGCCCACGGTGGCCCTCCTCCACTTATCCCAGCACCCATCTTCTTCCTCTATCTCACACAAACCCGAAAAACTAACTCAAGCACGAGTTCCAGCCACTTTTGCTGTGATTTTCGATCTCCTTGCTCAAAGCACCTCTCGCAAAACTGCTTGGGGAGATTGTTCCTTGGTATGTGACTCCTCCATTGGTCCAATTAGTTTTTGTTCTAGTGCTTTATTCATTGCAAATCTAAGCTGCATAGGTGACCATGTTCTTGAGCTTGCATGTCAAATTTATATGGTTCCAAGTAGTTCTAATGCTTGATATAGGCTCTAGGCACTTGTAGGAGTAGTTGCTATGAGTTTTATTGAGTTTGGTTACTTTTATTTTGAAGTTACTAAAAATTTCAGAATTTTTCAGAGATAAACAATATGTTTAGGAAGATGTTCCAAGGTGGTTCCTCTAAGAAGCAAGGACCCAAGATTGCTATGCGCGATGCTGACGAGGATCCACCAAGAGACTCTCCAGTACGGCCTTGCGAATGGCCGTCGGAAAATTTTATGGACCATGCGGGAATTAAAGAAGAATTCAAAGCATATTTGCACAATGCCGGTCTTGAGGATTTTGAGGCTAACAAATGCCCCCAGTATCATGATCTCACAAGTTCATTTGTGAGGAGGTTTGAGTATTCATCTTCGCGTAATTCTCCTTCAGTCATGTTTGATCTTTATGACAAATCTTATACCATGGACTTAGAGGATTTCACTTCTGCTTGTAAACTTCCATCATGGGGTAGTGTTAGGGATCCCCCTAAGTCTGAATTTAGAAACTTTCTTGCTAGTATAACTGTGGGAGAATCTAGAGATATAACGCAGGCTACCATAGGGAGCATTCACTTTCCTGCTATACATTATTTTGCTCTCTTCATCGGTAGATGCATAAATGCTAAGGATGAAGCATGTCACATGTGTGTCCCTGATCTTACCATTCTTAGGAGTGCTTTGTTAGGAGACCAATCTTATCATATGGGAGCCATTGTACCTCATAGGTTGCATCATAATAGACATAATGGGGATTTCTTTGGAGGAATTTTTGCAACCCGCTTAGCTTATTTTCTTGAAATAGACATTCATGAGGGTGATACGGAGCTGCCCCCTGCATATTTAGATTATGACTCTATGGCCTCGCACCAGTTTGTCGAGAGGTCTGAATCACCTCTCTTATACCGCTTATTTTTTGATAAACGACGTGTTTTCCGTATTACTCTCCCTGCTCCTGCCTTCTTTGATTCACAGGCAAAAGGAAGATATGTTATTACCAGAGAGGAGGCAGAAGAGTACGAGAGGAGAGCAGAGGCAGCTCGACTCCACGCTGCAGCTCAGCAGGCGATAACCGCTGCACATCAGTATGATCCCAACTATCCTTCCTCATCACAGTACGACCCCAACAACTATTATTATGGATATCCGCCAGGCCAGCCGTGGCCATAGACCAACTTAGGCCAAAAGCCTAAGCTTGGGGGAGTACGTATTTCTCACCGACATTACATTTATGTACACACACTCATTGCTAGATGTCGGTGCTCATACTTTTTCATTGTAATATCCATGCTAGTTTATTTTCCTTCTCCTGCTTTCTTCTTGTGTGATTGTTAAACCTTAAAAAAACCAAAAAATAGTAGTAGTTTATTTTTCTGCTGTAGTAGTAATAATCAAAAAGAAAACCCAAAAATATTTCCCGTTCTTCTTTTACTTGTTGGGAGCTTTCCCGTGTAAATAGTTTTATTTCTTTTCTTTTCTTTGGGGGTCAGTAGGAGAAGACCATAATTAAACTGTTGAAGTGGCTCTTATATGCATTATTGTTGAATTAACCCAAGAGCCCACATTGCCTTGTCTTCTCCTGTTTATTGAATGCTCGCAGGTTCCAGCTTAGTTCAATGCACGTGCACTCTTATTATTATTCACACCGTTCGGTCGTGCAAGTGAAAGGCAATTATGATGATATATGATGGACTGACTGAGAGGAGAAAAGCTGGTATGAACTCGACCTCTTTTGTTTTTGTAAATATGATGAGTCCCTCTTTCTTGATTTAGCTTATTATGAATAAACATGTTTGCAATGACAATTAGAGATCATAGTTGCTTGTGCCATGCTTGATTAGCTATGAGTTATAATGGTTTGCCTTGCGTGCCAACATGCTATTGAGATGGTTATGATGTGGTATGATGGGGTGGTATCCTCCTTTGAATGATTTAAGTGACTTGACTTGGCACATGTTCATGCATGTAGTTGAAACAAAATCAACATAGCCTTCACGATATTTATGTTCATGGTGGATTATATCCTACTCATGCTTGCATCCAATGTTTATTAGTTTTAATGCATGTGCATGGCTGTTGTCGCTCTCTAGTTGGTCGCTTCCCAGTCTTTTGCTAGCCTTCACCTGTACTAAGCGGGAATACTGCTTGTGCATCCAATCCCTTAAACCCCAAAGTTATTCCAGATGAGTCCACCATACCTTACTATATGCGGTATCTACATGCCGTTCCAAGTAAATTTGTATGTGCCAAACTCTAAACCTTCAAATAAACATTCTGTTTTGTATGCTCGAATAGCTCATGTATCAACAAAGGCTGTCCTTATCTTCCGTGTTAGGCGGGTTATTCTCAAGAGGAGTGGACTCCGCTCCTCACTCACGAGAAAATGGCTGGTCACCGGGATGCCCAGTCCCATGCTTTATGCAAACTAAATCAAAATTAATTGCAAACAAAACTCCCCCTGGGACCTGATGTATGTTGGAGGCACTCGTTGTTTCGAGCAAGCCATGGATTGATGCTTGTTGGTGGAGGGGGAGTATAAACTTTACCATTCTGTTTGGGAACCGCCTATAATGTGTTTAGCATGGAAGATATCGCCATCTCATAGTTGTTACGTTGACAATGAAAGTGTACCGCTCAAAATACAATTTATCTCTATTTCAAAACCGAGCTCTGGCACCTCTAAAAATCCCTACTTCCCTCTACAAAGGGCATATCCATTTACTTTTATGTTGAGTCATCACCCTCTTATTAAAAAGCACTAGCTGGAGAGCACAACTGTCATTTGCATTCATCACTATTAATTTATGTTGGGTGTGACTATGATTGGATCTCTTTTACCATGAATTACAATGTCTAGTCAGTCCTTGATCTTTAAAGGTGCTCTGCATTTATATTTTGCGGTCTCAGAAAGGGCTAGCGAGATACCATCTTGTTACATCATATTATGATTGTTTTGAGAAAGTGTTGTCATCCGAGATTTATTATTATGACTTGCTAATTGATTATGCTATTGATACGAGTAGTTATGAGACCTGAGAGTTATTGCAAATGTGGTTAGTTATGATTTATGCTGAAAACTTGAATGCTGGCTTGACAAAGTTGCAACAACAAGAGCAAACAGAGTTTGTAAAAGTTTTTCTTTCTTTCTTTCAGTTTGTCAACTGAATTGCTTGAGGACAAGCAAGGGTTTAAGCTTGGGGGAGTTGATACATCTCCGTCGTATCTACTTTTCCAAACACTTTTGCCCTTGCTTTGGACTCTAATTTGTATGATTTGAATGGAACTAACCCGGACTGACGCTGTTTTCAGTAGAATTACCATGATGTTGTTTTATGTGCAGAAAACAAATATTCTCGGAATGACCTGAAACTCCATGGGAGGTCTTAGAAAAAACAATAAAAAATCCTCGCCAAATATGAAGACCAGGGGGGCCACACCCTTTCCACGAGGGTGGGGGGGGGGAGCGGGGGCGCGCCCCCTACCTCATGGGCCCCCTGTTGACCCTCCGACGCCAACTCCAACTCTATATATTTGCTTTCAGAGAGAAAAAAATGAGAGAGAAGAAATCATCGCGTTTTACGATATGGAGCCGCCGCCAAGCCCTAAAACCTCTCAGGAGGGCTGATCTGGAGTCCGTTCGGGGCTCTGGAGAGGGGGATTCATCGCCGTCGTCATCATCAACCATCCTCCATCACCAATTTCATGATGCTCACCGCCGTGCGTGAGTAATTGCATCATAGGCTTGCTGGACGGTGATGGGTTGGATGAGATTTATCATGTAATCGAGTTAGTTTTGTTAGGGTTTGATCCCTAGTATCCATTATGTTCTGAGATTGATGTTGCTATGACTTTGCTATGCTTAATGCTTGTCACTAGGGCCCGAGTGCCATGATTTCAGATCTGAACCTATTATGTTTTCATGAATATATGTGAGTTCTAGATCCTATCTTGCAAGTCTATAGTCACCTACTATGTGTTATGATCCGGCAACCCCGAAGTGACAATAATCGGGACCACTCCCGGTGATGACCATAGTTTGAGGAGTTCATGTATTCACTATGTGCTAATGCTTTGTTCCGGTTGTCTATTAAAAGGAGGCCTTAATATCCCTAAGTTTCCAATAGGACCCCGCTGCCACGGGAGGGTAGGACAAAAGATGTCATGCAAGTTCTTTTCCATAAGCACGTATGACTATATACGGAATACATGCCTACATTACATTGATGAATTGGAGCTAGTTCTGTGTCACCCTATGTTATGACTGTTACATGATGAACCGCATCCGGCATAATTATCCATCGCTGATCCAGTGCCTACGAGTTTTCCATATACTGGTTCTCGCTTATTTACTTTCCCGCTGCTACTGTTACAATCACTACAAAATACCAAAAATATTACTTTTGCTGTCTTTACTTTTGTTACCGTTACCACCACTATCATATTACTTTGCTACTAAACACTTTGCTGCAGATACTAAGTTTCCAGGTGTGGTTGAATTGACAGCTCAGCTGCTAATACTTGAGAATATTCTTTGGCTCCCCTTGTGTCGAATCAATAAATATGGGTTGAATACTCTACCCTCGAAAGCTGTTGCGATCCCCTATACTTGTGGGTTATCATACGACAATATGACCGGAGGAGTAAACGGTGGTGGGGGGCACCACACACGACTAAGAACAATTGATGTGTCTTAGAGGTGCCCCACCCACATATATAAAGGAGGGAGAGGGGAGGAGGCCGGCCGAGGGCGCGCCAAGTGGGAGAGAGTCCCACTTGGACACCTTGTCCAATTCGCCCCCTTTCCTTTTACCGGAAGGGGAAAGGGGGAAGGAGAGGGAGGAGGAGAAGGAAAGGGGTCCGCGCCCCCTCCCCTAGTCCAATTCAGACTCCTTCCCTGGGGGAGGGGGCACCGCCCCTTGTGGGCTGCCTTGCCTCCCTCCTATGGCCCATATGGCCCATATCTTCCCCGGGGGGTTCCGGTAACCCCCCGGTACTCCGATATGTACCCGATACTTTCTGAAACACTTCCGGTGTCCGAATACTATCGTAAAATATATCAATCTTTACCTCTCGATCATTTCGAGACTCCTCGTCATGTCCGTGATCTCATCCGGGACTCCGGACAATCTCCGGTCACCAAAACACATAACTCATAATACAAATTGTCATTGAACGTTAAGCGTGCGGACCCTATGGGTCCGAGAACTATGTAGACATGACCGAGACACCTCTTTGGTCAATAACCAATAGCGGAACCTGGATGCTGATACGTCCATTTTGTATCATGTTTTCCTACTATTATTTATGATGTTTTTATCCATAATAATGCTTTTTGGAGTAATTCTAATGCCTTTTCTCTCATAATATGCAAGGTATACACAAAGAGGTAGAATTCTGGCAGCTGGAAATCTGGACGTGGAAAAGCTACGTCAGGCCACCTAATCTACACAACTCCAAACAAGCTGAAACTTCACGAAGATTTTTTTATCAAATATATGATGAATAGTGGAGCAAATAACTACCAGAGGGGCCCCACCAAGTGGGCACAACCCACCTGGGCGTGCTAGGGAGCCCAGGCGCGCCCTGGTGGGTTGTGCTCACCCAGGCCCACCTTCGGTGCCCATCTTCTGGTATATAAGTCATATTGACCTAGAAAAAAATAAGGAGAGGACTTTCGGGACAGAGCGCCGCCGTCTTGAGGCGGAACTTGGGCCGGAGAACTTTTGCCCTCCAGCGGAGCGATTCCGCCGGGGGAACTTCCCTCCCGGAGGGGGAAATCATCGTCATCATCATCACCAACAACTCTCCCATCTTGGGGAGGGCAATCTTGATACGTCTTCGTCGTATCTATAATGTTTGATTATTTCATGCCAATATTATATCACTTTCACATACTTTTGGCAACTTTTTATATGATTTATTGGACTAACCTATTGATCCAGTGCCCAGTGCCAGTTCCTATTTTCTACATGTTTTTTGTATCGCAGAGTATCCATATCAAACAAAGTTCAAATGCAATAAAATTTTACGAAGAATTATTTTGGAATATATGTGATTTTTGAGAGCTGGAATCACCGCAAACGGAGGCCCACAAAGGGCACAAGACACCAGGGTGCGCCAGAGGCCCCTGGCGCGCGGTGGTGGGTTGTGCCCACCTCATATGTCGGTTGGAGCTCTACTTCGGGCGCAAGTAAGCTTATATCCGAAAAAATCATGTTAAAATCTCAATGCAATCGGAGTTACGGATCTCCGGGAATATAAGAAGCGGTTTTCGGCCAGATCTGGAGAAGGCGAAACAGAAGAGAACAGAGAGGGGGAGCCCCTCCGCCGCCATGGAGACCAAGGACTAAAGGGAAAACTCTCCTCCCATCTAGGGGGAGGCCAAGGAATAAGAAGAAGGAGGGGGGCTCTGTGCCCCTCGCTTCCAGTGGCGCCGGAGTGCCACCGGGGCAACGATCGGGAGGATGATCTACATCAACAATCTTGCTATCGTCAACACCAACTCTCTCCCCCTCATTGCAGCGGTGTAACACCTCTTCCCCCCGCTGTAATCTCTACTTAAACATGGTGCTCAACTCCATATATTATTTCCCAATGATTTATGGTTATCCTATGATGTTTGAGTAGATCCGTTTTGTCCTGTGGGTTAATCGTGATCTTGGTTGGTATGGTTGTATATTTTATTTATGGTGATTTCCTACAGTGCCCTCCGTCTCGCGCAAATGTGAGGGCCCCTCGCTGTAGGGTGTTGCAATATGTTCATGGTTCGCTTACGGTGGGTTGCGAGAGTGACAGAAACTTAAACCCGAGTAACTGGGGTATGATGTATGGGAGTAAAGAGGACTTGATACTTAATGCTATGGTTGGGTTTCACGACCTTAATTATCTTTAGTAGTTGAGGATGATTGCTAGAGTTCCAATCATAAGTGCATATGATCCAAGTAGAGAAAGTATGTTAGCTCATGCCTCTCCCTCATATAAAATTGCAAGAATGATTACCGGTACTTGTTATCGATTGCCTAGGGACAAATAACTTTCTTGTTGAGAAAAGCTCTCTACTAAAACTAACTTAGTTGTGTCTTTATCTAAACAACACCTAAATTTTGTTTACGTGCTCTTTATTATCTTGCAAATCTATCCTATCACACCTACAAAGTACTTCTAGTTTCATACTTGTTCTAGGTAAAGCGACGTCAAGCGTGCGTAGAGTTGTATTGGTGGTCGATAGGACTTGAGGGAATATTTGTTCTACCTTTAGCTCCTCATTGGGTTCGACACTCTTATTTATCGAAAAAGGCTACAAACGATCCCCTATGCTTGTGGGTTATCAAGACCTTTTCTGGCGCCATTGCCAGGGAGCAATAGCGTGGGGTGAATATTCTCGTGTGTGCTTGTTTGCTTTATCACTAAGTAGTTTTTATTTCTCGTTCTAAGTTGTTCGCTATCTTTAGTTATGGATATGGAACACAAAACACCAAAAAAAATTAGTTGTACTTGCTACTCATGGAAATGGGGAACCTCCTAAAACCCTCGATGCTCGTTATGTGAAAAATATTATGCACTACTTTGATAATCCTGAGAAAACCCCATTCAACTTGATAATGGGAGTAACGTTGGATCAACGTGAATACTTTAGGGATTATCGCTTGACTCAAAAGGGAAAACTTTTATGGGATCAAATTGAAATGTTGCAATGGTATGCTTGGGATTTATGCCAGAGATATGATTATACTTGTTGCTCTAGGATGAATGCTCCACATCTTCCCTTTTCATGTGAATTTAATGATAATAAAACCTTGGCTTATTATGCTAGAGGTGTATATGATTACTATGATGTGGAACGAATAGAATAATTTTTTTGCTTTTAAGGGTGCTTATGAAATTGAATCTTTGTTTAAAGTTTGAAGATTTTGATGATTCAGTTTATAGACTTGAAATTATTTCTATCCTTAAATATTGCTATGATAATTATAAATACAATTCCGATATTGATGCATTTATTGAGAAAGTCTTCGTTATGCAAGAAGAAACTAATATTTTGCAGGAGTCTATGGAAGAAGGAATTGATGAAACTGTGAGCTCATTGGATGAAAAAGATGATGAGGAGAGCGAAGAACAAGCGAAGGAAGACCGGATTGATCACCCGTGCCCGCCTTCTAATGAGAGTAACCCTCCAACTCATACATTTTTTAATGCCCCTTCATTCTTACCGAAGGATGAATGCCATGATAATTGCTATGATCCCGTTGATTCGTTTGAAATATCCCTTTTTAATGATGCTTGCTATGCTTGTGGCCATGATGCCAACTTAAATTATGCTTATGGAGATGAACTTGCTATAGTTCCTTATGTTAAGAATGAAATTATTGCTATTGCACCCACACATGATAGTCCTATTATCGTTTTGAATTCTCCCAACTACATTATATCGGAGAAGTTTGCTGTTGTTAAGGATTATATTGATGGGTTGCCTTTTACCGTTGCACATGATGATTTTGATGAATATAATATGCATGTGATTGCTGCTCCTACTTGCAATTATTATGAGAGAGGAATTACATCTCCGCCTCTTTATGTTTCCAACACGAAAGAATTGCAAAAAAACTGCTTATGCTATGTATTGGCCTTTACTTGATGTGCATGAATTGTTCCTGTATGACATGCCGATGCATAGGAAGAGAGTTAGACTTTGTCATTGCTTGATATATGTTGCTTTGTGCTCACTACTAAATTCCAAATCATTGCTAATTAACATTGTCTTTGATATACCTTGGGATCCGGGTGGATCCATTACTTGAGCACTTTATGCCTAGCTTATTGGCTTTAAAGAAAGCGCTGCCAGGGAGACAACCCGGAAGTTTTAGGGAGTCATTTATTTCTGTTGAGTGCTTTTATAAAGTTTAAAAACAAAAAAATATAGAGGGGAACACAAAACTTTTCAAAAAGGAAAGTGAAAGTGAAAGAGACAAGCATTGTTGAAGTGGGGGAGCTCCTTGAACTTTGTTCATGCTCACAGAAACTTTGTGAATCTTAATTACAGAAACTTTTCAACAAAAAAAATTATCCCCTTATACAATTCCATTGTATTATAAAAATAATGTGCCAGGATTTGCCTTTAGGATGATTAGACTGCTTGTTGGTTCTTGCGGTGCAAAACATAAACTTTATCTGTAGTGCGCGATTTTACATTTTTTTACTGGAACGTCAAACGGTTCTGAAACTTTTAGCAATGTCTTGATACACGAAATGTTTATTTTTCCTAATTTTTTCAGAGTGTTTGGAGTACCATAAGTATGGTTAATGTTCAGATTACTATCGACTGTCCTGTTTAAGACAGATTCTGTTTTTGATGCATTGTTTGCTTGTTTTGATGAAACTATCGATTTCTTTCAGTGGATTAAGCCATGGAAAATTTATATTACAGTAGCTACAATGCAAAAACAAAATATGAATTGTTTTGCAACTGTACTTAGAGTAGTGATTTGCTTTATTATACTAACGGATCTTAGCAAACTTTCTGTTGAGTTTTGTGTGGATGAAGTGATCAAAGATCGAGAAGGTCTCGATATGAGGAGAAGGAGGAGAGCAAGAGCTCAAGCTTGGGGATTCCCAAGGCACCCCAAGTAAATATTCAAGGATACTCAAGATTCTAAGATTGGGGATGCCCCGGAAGGCATCCCATCTTTCTTCAACAAGTATCGGTATGTTTTCGTCTTTGTTTCGTTCACATGATATGTGCAAATCTTGGAGTATCTTTTGCATTTAGCTTTTCCATTTTTCTTTTATGCACCATGCTGGTATGAGATAGTCCATGGTTGATTTATAGAATGCTCATTGCACTTCACTTATATCTTTTGAGTGTGGCTTTATAGAATGCTTCATGTGCTTCACTTATATCATTTGAAGTTTGGATTGCCTGTTTCTCTTCACATGGAAAACTGTTGTTTGAAGAATGCTCTTTTGCTTCACTTATATTTGTTAGAGCATGGTATTTTGTGGAAAGAATTAAACTCTCATGCTTCACTTATATCTATTTAGAGAGTCAAAAGGAATTGGTCGAGTGCATGGTTAGTCATAAAATCCTACATAAAACTTATGGATCACTGAATATGATATGTTTGATTCCTTGCAATAGTTTTGCGATATGGAGATGGAATATGTGGGAGGTACTAGCAAATGGTTGTGTTTAGTAACAATATTGGTGTTAAGGTTTGTGATTCCCGAAGCATGCACGTATAGTCTCTCGTTATGCTATGATGTTGGAGCATGATTTATTATTGATTGTCTTCCTTATGAGTGGCGGTTGGGGACGAGCGATGGTCTTTTCCTACCAATCTATCCCCATAGGGGCATGCGTAGTAATACTTTGCTTCAAGGGCTAATAAACTTTTGCAATAAGTATATGAGTTCTTTATGACTAATGTGAGTCCATGGATTATACGCACTCTTACCTTTCTGCAAATTGCTAGCCTCAACGGTACTGTGCATTGCCCTTTCTCACATCGAGACGTGGTGCAAACTTCGCAAGTGCATCCAAACCCCGTGATATGATAACTCTATCACACATAAGCCTTATTATATCTTCCTCAAAACAGCCACCATACCTACCTATTATGGCTTTTCCATGGCCATTCCGAGATATATTGTCATGCAACTTCCACCACTTCCGTTTCATGACTTGAGCATTCATTGTCATATTGCTTTGCATGATCATATAACTAACATAATAGTTGTGGCTCAGCCACCATTCATCATTTTTCATACATGTTACGCTAGATCACTGCACATCCTGGTACATGCCAGAGGCATTCATATAGAGTCATATTTTTTCATAGGTATCGAGTTTAATTATTATTTCTTTTGAGTTATAAGTAAATAGAAGTGTGATGATCATCATTATTCATTTTTAGAGCAGTGCCCCAGTGAGGAAAGGATGATGGAGACTATGATTCCCCCACAAGTCGAGATGAGGCTCCGGACAATGAGAGAAAAAAGTATATAAAAAGAAAAAAGAAAAAAGAAAGAAAAAAGAAAAAAGAAAAAAGAAAGAAAAAAAGAAGAAAAAGAAAAAGAAAAAATAAGGAAAAAAACAAAGAGAGAAGGGGCATTGTTAGTACCCTTTACCACACTTGTTTTTCAAAGTAGCACCATGTTTTTCATATGGAGAGTCTCCTATGTTGTCACTTTCATATATTAGTGGGAATTTTTCATTATAGGATTAGATGCACACCCACTTAGTTTTCATATGGAGCTTTCATACACTTATAGCTCCTAGTGCATTCATTGGATGGCAATCCCTACTCCTCACGTTGATATCAATTGATGGGCATCTCCATAGCCTGTTGGTTAGCCGCATCGATGTGAGACTTTCTACTTTTTTGTCTTCTCTATATTTACCCCTATCATTATACTCTATTCCACCCCTAGTGCTATATCCATGGCTCACGCTCATGTATTGCGTGAGGGTTGAAAAAGCTGAAGCATGTTAAAAAGTATGAACCAATTGCTCGGCTTGTCATTGGGGTTGTGCTGGGGAACACAGTAATGTCAAAAAAAAATCCTACGCACACTCGTAAGATCTATCATGGTGATGCATACCAACGAGAGGGGAAGAGTGTTGTCCATGTACCCTCGTAGACCGTAAGCGGAAGCGTTATGAAAACGTGGTTGATGTAGTCGTACGTCTTCACGATCCGACCGATCCTAGTACCGAAAGTATGGCACCTCAGCGATCTGCACACGTTCAGCTCGGTGACGTCCCACGAACTCCCGATCTAGCTGAGTGTCGTGGGAGAGCTTCATCAGCACGCCGGTGTGATGACGGTGATGATGAAGCTACCGGCGCAAGGCTTCGCCTAAGCACTACGACGATATGACCGAGGTGGATTATGGTGGAGGGGGGCACCGCACACGGATTAGAGATCAATGATCAACTTGTGTGTTCTAGGGTGCCCCTGCCCCCGTATATAGTAGGAGTAGGACTCCTCCTTTCCTAGTCCAACTAGGAGGAGGAAGGGGGAAGGAAGGAGAGGGAGAGAGGGAAGGAAAGAGGGGGCGCCACCCCCTCCTTGTCCAATTCGTACTCCTCAAGGGGGGAGGGGGCAGCCAGCCCTAAGGCCCCTTCCTCTCTCTCTCACAACGCCCATGTTGGCCCATTAGTTCCCCCGGGGGTTCCGATAACCCCCCGGCACTCCGATAATTATCCGGTGACCCTCGGAACTCATCCGGTGTCCGAATATAGTCATCCAATATATCAATCTTTATGTCTCGACCATTTCGAGACTCCTCGTCATGTTCGTGATCACATCCGGGACTCTGAACTATCTTCGGTACATCAAAACACATAAACTCATAATACCGATCGTCACCGAGCGTTAAGCGTGCGGACCCTACGGGTTCAAGAATTATTTAGACATGACCGAGACACGTCTCTGGTCAATAATAGCGGAACCTAAATGTTCATATTGGCTCCCACATATTCTACGAAGATCTTTATCGGTCAAACCGCATAACGATATACCATTGTTCCCTTTGTCATCAGTATGTTACTTGCCCAAGATTCGATCGTCATATCTCAATACCTAGTTCAATCTCGTTACCGGCAAGTCTCTTTACTCGTTCCGTAATGTATCATCCTGTAACTAACTCATTAGTCACATTGCTTGCAAGGCTTATAATGATCTGCATTACCGAGAGGGCCCAGAGATACCTCTCTGATAGTCGGAGTGACAAATCCTAATCTCGATCTATGCCAACTCAACAAGCACCATCGGAGACACCTGCAGAGCATCTTTATAGTCACCCAGTTACGTTGTGACGTTTGATAGCAAACTAAGTGTTCCTCCAGTATTCGGGAGTTGCATGATCTAATAGTCATAGGAACATGTATAAGTTATGGAGAAAGCAATAACAACAAACTAAACGATCATCATGCTAAGCTAATGGATGGGTCAAGTCAATCACATCATTCTCTAATGATGTGATCCCGTTAATCAAATGACAACTCATGTCTATGGTTAGGAAACATAACCATCATTGATTCAGCGAGCTAGTCAAGTAGATGCATACTAGTGACATTCTGTTTGTCTATGTATTCACACATGTACTAAGTTTCCGGTTAATACAATTCTAGCATGAATAATATACATTTATCATGATATAAGGAAATATAAATAACAACTTTATTGTTGCCTCTAGGGTGTATTTCATCCAGTCTCCCACTTGCACTAGAGTCAATTATCTAGATTACGGTGTAATGATTCTAACACCCATGGAGTCTTGGTGCTGATCATGTTTTGCTCATGAGAGAGGCTTAGTCAATGGTTCTGCAACATTCAGATCCGTATGTATCTTGCAAATTTCTATGTCTCCCTCCTTGACTTGATCGCAGATGGAATTGAAGTGTCTTTTGATGTGCTTGGTTCTCTTGTGAAATCTGGATTCCTTTCCCAAGGCAATTGCACCAGTATTGTCACAAAAGATTTTCATTGGACCCGATGCACTAGGTATGACACCTAGATCAGATATAAACTCCTTCATCCAGACTCCTTCATTTGCTGCTTCTGAAGCATCTATGTACTCCGCTTCACACGTAGATCCTGCCACGACGCTCTGCTTGGAATTGCACCAATTGACAGCTCCACCATTTAATAAAAACACGTATCCAGTTTGTGACTTAGAGTCATCCGGATCAGTGTCAAAGCTTGCATCGACGTAACCATTTACGACGAGCTCTTTGTCACCTCCATATACGAGAAACATATCCTTAGTCCTTTTCAGGTATTTCAGGATGTTCTTGACCGTTGTCCAATGATCCACTCCTGGATTACTTTGGTACCTCCCAGCTAAACTAATAGCAAGGCACACATCAGGTTTGGTACACATCATTGCATACATGATAGAACCTATGGCTGAAGCACAGGGAATGACTTTCATTTTCTCTCTATCTTCTGCAGTGGTCGGGCATTGAGTCTGACTCAACTTCACACCTTGTAACAGGCAAGAACCCTTTCTTTGCCTGATCCATTTTGAACTTCTTCAAAACTTTATCAAGGTATGTGCTTTGTGAAAGTCCAATTAAGCGTCTTGATCTATCTCTATAGATCTTGATGCCCAATATATAAGCAGCTTCACCGAGGTCTTTCATTGAAAAATTCTCATTCAAGTATCCTTTTATGCTATTCAGAAATTCAGTATCATTGCCTGTCACACCCTCGATGCAACTATAGCTCCCACGTGTCGACGCACGACTTAGAGATATAATCGCATTGAAGGCATATGTCGCAAGTTAGGCAATCTTCACAACATCCCATGTAATATAAATAATAAAGGGGAGATAACATAGTTGGCTTACACTCGCCACATCAACCAAGTACATAAATAACATTACATCATCCAAACACTCATGGCCCGACTACGGCGCCAAAATAAAAGAGAACCCAACATGCGACAACGGTCCCGTTCACCCCCAACCGGGCACCACTACTGATCATCGGGAAAGGAAACATAGTAACGCTGAGAGTCTTCGTCGAACTCCCACTTGAGCTCATACGCGTCTGCTGGAGCGGAATCATCAGGCCCTGCATCTGGTGTAATAGTAATCTATGAGCCACAGGGACTCAGCAATCTCGCACCCTCGCAATCAAGACTATTTAAGCTTATAGGTATGGCAAGGTAAGTATAAGTGGAGCTGCAGCAAGCGACTAGCAAGTATGGTGGCTAACTTATTCGCAAAAGAGAGCGAGAAGAGGAGGCAAAGCGCGAGCGAGAATCTAGAGAGCAACCTACGCAAACATTACTCCAACACCGTGTCCACTTCCCGGACTCCGCCGAGAAGAGGCCATCACGGTAACACACTCAGTTGATTCATTTTACTTAATTAAGGTTCAAGTTATCTACAACCAGACATTAACAAATTCCCATCTGCCCATAACCGCGGGCACGGCTTTCGGAAGTTCAAATCCCTGCAGGGGAGTCCCAACTTAGCCCATGACAAGCTCTCACGGTCAACGAAGGAATAGACCTCCTCCCAAGACGTTCCGATCAGACTCGGTATCTTGGTTACTCAAGACATTTTGACAGGTTAAAACAAGACCAGCAACACCGCCCGAATGTGCCGACAAATCCCGATAGGAGCTGCACATATCTCTTTCTCAGGGCACACTCAGATTGTCTTAGGTACGGGTAGGCCAGCCCAGAGTTGCCCCTGGTGGCCACCGGTAGCTGACAGGTGGACCAACACTCAGAGGAGCACTGGCCCGGGGGGGTTAAATAAGATGACCCTTGAGTCTGCAGAACCCAAGGGAAAGAAAAGGCTAGGTGGCAAATGGTAAAACCAAGGTTGGGCATTGCTGGAAAAGATTTAATCAAGGTGAACTATCAAGGGGTTCCCATTATAACCCAACCGCGTAAGGAACGCAAAATCCGGGAACATAACACCGATATGACGGAAACTAGGGCGGCAAGAGTGGAACAAAACACTAGGCGAGAGGCCGAGCCTTCCACCCTTTACCAGGTATGTAGATGCATTAAGATAACATAGCAAGATAATGATATCCCAACAAGTAAATAAATGTTCCAACAAGGAACGGCCTCCAATCTTCACCTGCAACTAGCAACGCTATAAGAGGGGCTGAGCAAAGCGGTAACATAGCCAATCAACGGTTTGCTAGGACAATGGTGGGTTAGAGGTTTGGCATGGCAATTTGGGAGGCTTGAAAGCAAATGGTAGGCATCGTAGCATTGGCATAGCAAAAGAGCGAGCAAACTAGCATAGCAAAGATAGTAGTGATTTCGAGGGTATGATCATCTTGCCTGCACAGTTGTCAGAGTTGACTGGATCCTCAAAAGCAAACTCAACGGGCTCCTCGTTAGCGAACTCGTCTCCTGGCTCTACCCAAACAAGACAAACAAGCAACAAGGATACAATCAACCACGTGCAAACTCAAACAACGCAATGCAAAGATGGTATGCTATGCGGGATGCGATGCGGGATGCGAAATGCAAGATATGACAGGAAATGCATGACCCTGGCCTCAACTTGGAAATCCAAGTGTGCCACTGGAAAGATGAGACGAAATCGCTTGAAAACGATATAAAGAACGCCGGAATCAGAGTTACGGTTTGGAAACGGCAAGCGATTCAAAAATGACACCGGTCTGCGATTTACAGCAAGTAGGCATCTAAATGCAATGAGATGAACATGCTACAGCAACCAAACACGACAACAAAATACATGGCAGGGATGCACACAAGATGCTTAACAAAAGTCTAGCACTGAGCCACAACCAATTCATCCATTAACAGGTTCAAACAAGCATGGCAAAAATGCATATGGCAAACAGATCTCAGACTTAGTGAAATTAACACTTGTCTGGAATTTCAGATCAGGTAGCCCTCTTCGGAGCAACAACACTACATGCTACAGGATCTGATCATGGCAAAGTAAAGCATGGCATGGAGCTACTCAAAGAGCTTAACAAAAGTCCCTTAGTGACCTTGAGCCAAAAGGGATCAGAAAATACAGTTGCAAGCAAGTGAACATAGCAAAAACATAATCAGTTTTCAGACTTAGTGAAAAACTGACACATGCTGAAATATAACTCAAGTAGGCATGTTTACAAGCTCGATGCACTCACTACGGTGCAAGTCATGGCAAGACAAGCATACACCCATCAAGAAGGCACAAAAATCAATCTAGGCATGGCAAGAACAATAGCATAGCATGCACGGATCAACTACAACATCATCGGCAAAATTGCAAACAAGTTGACAATCTGCCCAGATTCACAAAGTAGCAAAAGAAGAGCTCGATTGACTCAAGCTAGGGTGCTCCATAATTGCAAAAAAAGACATGGATAGATAGAGCACTAAAATATTAACAAAACATCCTTACTGATCATCCTCAAAATAGGCACGGATCACTAGGAAACATCATGAACATATGGCATCATGAAATAAACAGCTCCAGGACTTAGTGAAATTACTAAGTCCCTGAAAACAGAATTAGCAAGTGCACCACTTTGCAAGCTTGCACTAGTCACCACACACATCCTAAAAATATATGGGTTGCACCTCTGGAAAGATGACAAAACCCTTAACAAAACACATGTAGAGCATCAGGGCATATCATGCACACAATAATCATGGCAAAAATGGCAAAAGCCTAAATGGAGTAGCAGATCTGACAATTAACTCAAGTAGCCCTCTTCTAACAGCATTTCGGGCACCAAAATGAGCTCAAATGAAAATGATGCAATGATATGAAATGATGTACTCTCTGAGATGAACATTTTGATATGCTATATGCATGAATCGGAGCTACGGATGCAAAGTTACGGAGCCGTGAACATGAGCACTTGAACTGAAAAATCTTCGGGACTTAGTGAAAAATGCAACCTCCCAGATCTAGGGTTTCGGAGGCACGCGGCCCGAGGTTCGCCGGCGCGAGCTCGAGGTCGCCGACGAGGTGGGTTCGTCGGCCGGGAGAAGAGGGGAGGCGAGGCCGGGGCCGGATCCGGCAGAGGAGGGAGGAGGCGGCGCCGGCGGTGGCCGGACCTGGCGGCGGCGGCGGGGAGCATGCGGGGCGCGGCGCGAGGCGGCTGCCGGCGTCGATGGCGGCGGTGATGGCGCGCGGCGGCGGCCTGCGGTGGCGGGGAGGCGGCGCGAGGAGGCGGGCGCGCGCGGCGAGGTGGGCGGCGGTGCGGGCCGGGGGGGCCTGGCCTGGGCTGCGGCGGGCCCGCGCGGCGATATGGGTGCCCGGGCGGACGAATCCCGGGGCGCCACGTGGCGGCGAACGGCGGACCGGACGTGTCCGTCGGCAGGAATTTTGTCCGGCGGCGCGCGGTGCTGAGATCTAGGGTTAGGGACGAGGGAGAGATCCGGATTTGGAGGGGGTGTTTAAATAGGCATAGAGGGAGCTAGGAGAGTCCAAATGAGGTGCGGTTTTCGGCCACGCGATCGTGATCGAACGCTCTAGATGATGGAGCAGAGTTAGGTGGGTTTTGGGCCAAATTGGAGGGGTGTTGGGCTGCAACACACACGAGGCCTTTTCGGTCCCTCGGTTAACCGTTGGAGTATCAAACGAAGTCCAAATGTTACGAAACTTGACAGGCGGTCTACCGGTAGTAAACCAAGGCCGCTTGGCAAGTCTCGGTCCAATCCGGAAATGTTTAATCCCCACACACGAAAGAAAGCTAGAAATGACCACCGGAGGAGAACGAAGCGCCGGAATGCAAAATGGACAACGGGGAAAATGCTCGAATGCATGAGACGAACACGTATGCAAATGCAATGCACATGATGACATGATATGAGATGCATGACAACGACAACAACACACGGAGACAAAAACCCGAACCCGAGGAAATAAATATAACTTAACGCCGGAAACGGCAAGAGTTGGAGTACAAATAGGGAAAGTTATATCCGGGGTGTTACATTGCCGATCAACAATATGTCATCTACATATAATATCAGAAATGCTACAGAGCTCCCACTCACTTTCTTGTAAATACAAGCTTCTCTAAAAGTCTGTATAAAACCATATGCTTTGATCACACTATCAAAGCGTATATTCCAACTTCGAGAGGCTTGCACCAGTCCATAAATGGATCACTGGAGCTTGCACACTTTGTTAGGACCTTCTGGATCAACAAAACCTTCTGGTTGCATCATATACAACTCTTCTTTAAGATATCCATTAAGAAATGCAGTTTTGACATCCATTTGCCAAATTTCATAATCATAAAATGCGGCAATTGCTAACATGATTCGGATGGACTTAATCATCTCTACGGGTGAGAAGGTCTGATCGTAGTCAATTCCTTGAACTTGTCGAAAACCTTTTGCAACAAGTCGAGCTTTGTAGATAGTAACATTACCGTCAGCGTCAGTCTTCTTCTTGAAGATCCATTTATTCTCTATGGTGTGCCGATCAACGGGCAAGTCAACCAAAGTCCACACTTTGTTCTCATACATGGATCCCATCTCAGATTTCATGGCCTCAAGCCATTTTGCGGAATCTGGGCTCATCATCGTTTCCTCATAGTTCATAGGTTCGTCATGGTCAAGTAACATGACCTCCAGAACATGATTACCATACCACTCTGGTGCGGATCTCACTCTGGTTGACCTACAAGGTTCGGTAGTAACTTGATCACAAGTTTCATGATCATCATCATTAGCTTCCTCACTTACTAGTGTAGGAATCACTGGAACTGATTTCAGTGATGAACTACTTTCCAATAAGGGAGAAGGTACAATTACCTCATCAAGTTCTACTTTCCTCCCACTCACTTCTTTCGAGAGAAACTCCTTCTCTAGAAAGGATCCATTCTTAGCAACGAATATCTTGCCTTCGGATCTATGATAGAAGGTGTACCCAATAGTCTCCTTTTGGTATCCTATGAAGACACATTTCTACGACTTGGTTTCAAGCTTATCAGGTTGAAGCTTCTTCATATAAGCATCGCAGCCCCAAATTTTAAGAAACGACAACTTGGGTTTCTTGCCAAACCACAGTTCATAAGGTGTCGTCTCAACAGATTTAGATGATGCCCTATTTAACGTGAATGCAGCCGTCTCTAAAGCATAACCCCAAAACGATACCGGTAAATTAGTAAGAGACATCATAGATCATACAATATCTAGTAAAGTACGATTACGACGTTCGGACACACCATTATGCTGTGGTGTTCCGGGTGGCGTGAGTTGTGAAACTATTCCGCATTGTTTCAAATGAAGACCAAACTCGTAACTCAAATTTTCTCCTCCATGATCAGATCGTAGAAACTTTATTTTCTTGTTATGATGATTTTCCACTTCACTCTGAAATTCTTTGAACTTTTCAAATGTTTCAGACTTATGTTTCATTAAGTAGATATACCCATATCTGCTCAAATCATCTGTGAAGGTGAGAAAATAACGATATCCGCCGCGATCCTCAATGTTCATTGGACCACATACATTAGTATGTATGATTTCTAATAACTCTGTTGCTCGCTCCATTGTTCCGGAGAATGGAGTTTTAGTCATCTTGCCCATGAGGCATGGTTCGCAAGTACCAAGTGATTCATGATCAAGTGATTCCGGAAGTCCATCAGAATGGAGTTTCTTCATGCACTTTACAACAATATGACCCAAACAGCAGTGCCACAAATATGTTGCACTATCATTATCAACTCTGCATCTTTTGGCTTCAATACTATGAACATGTGTATCACTACTATCAAGATTTAGTAAAAATAGACCACTCATCAAGGGTGCATGACCATAAAAGACATTACTCATATAAATAGAACAACCATTATTCTCTGATTTAAATGAATAACCGTCTCACATCAAACACAATCCAGATATAATGTTCATGCTCAACGCTGGCATCAAATAACAATTATTTAGGTCTAAAACTAATCCCGAAGGTAGATGTAGAGGTAGCGTGCCGACGGCGATCACATCGACTTTGGAACCATTTCCCACTCGCATCGTCACCTCGTCCTTAGCCAATTTTCGCTTAATCCGTAGCCCCTGTTTCGAGTTGCAAATATTAGCAGCAGAACCAGTATCAAATACCCAGGCGCTACTGCGAGCATTAGTAAGGTACACATCAATAACATGTATATCAAATATACCTTTCACTTTGCCATCCTTCTTCTCCACCAAATACTTGGGGCAGTTCCACTTCCAATGACCAGTCCCTTTGCAGTAGAAGCACTCAGTCTCAGGCTTAGGTCCATACTTGGGTTTCTTCACTTGAGCAGCAACTAGCTTGATGTTCTTCTTAAAGTTCCCCTTCTTCCCTTTACCCTTTTTCTTGAAATTGGTTGTCTTGTTGACCATAAACACTTGATGCTCCATCTTGATTTCTACCCCCAGCCATTAGCATTGCGAAGAGCTCAGGAATCGTCTTATCCATCCTTGCATATTATAGTTCATCACGAAGCTCTTGTAGCTTGGTGGCAGTGATTGAAGAACTCTATCAATGACACTATCATCAGGAAGATTAACTCCTAGCTGAGTCAAGTGGTTTTGGTACCCAGACATTCTGAGTATATGTTCACTGACAGAGTATGACAAGACTATATGATTTTGTAGGAATAACTTTCTTTAGCATTGATATTTTGAAAGACATGATTGTTTGTTGGGATACCTGAGTATTGATGTCTTTATGTCAAATTATAGACTATTGCTTTGAATCACTTATGTCTTAATATTCATGCCATGATTAGATATATGATCAAGTTTATGCTAGGTAGCATTCCACATCAAAAAATATCTTTTTCATCATTTACCGACTCAAGGACGAGCAAGAATTAAGCGTGGGGATGCTGATACATCTCCGTCGTATCTATAATTTTTGATTGTTTCATGCCAATATTATATCACTTTCACATACTTTTGGCAACTTTTTATATGATTTACTGGACTAACCTATTGATCCAGTGCCCAATGCCAGTTCCTATTTTCTGCATGTTTTTTGTATCACATAGTATCCATATCAAACGAAGTCCAAATGCAATAAAATATTACGGAAAATTATTTTGGAATATATGTGATTTTTGAGAGTTGGAATCATCGCAAACGGAGGCCCACACAGGGCACAAGACACCAGGGCACGCCAGAGGCCCCTGGCGCGCGGTGGTGGGTTGTTCCCACCTCGCACGTCGGTTCGACATCTAGTTCAGGCGCAAGGAAGCTTATATTTGGAAAAAATCCTGTTAAAATCTCAGCGCAATCGGGGTTACGGATCTCCGGGAATATAAGAAACGGTTTTTGGCTATATCTAGAGAAGGCGAAATAGAAGAGAACAGAGAGGGAGATCCAATCTCAGAGGGGCTCCCGCCCCTCCGCCGCCATGGAGACCAAGGACCAGAGGGGTAACTCTCCTACCATCTAGGGGGGAGGCCAAGGAAGAATAAGGAGGGGGCTCTCTCCCCCTCGCTTCCGGTGGCGCCGGAGTGCCACCGGGGCAACGATCGGGACGGTGACCTACATCAACAATCTTGCTACCGTCAACACCAACTCTCTCCCCCTCATTGAAGCGGTGTAACACCTCTTCCCCCTGCTGTAATCTCTACTTAAAAATGGTGCTCAGCTCCATATATTATTTCCAAATGATCTATGGTTATCCTATGATGTTTGAGTAGATCCGTTTTGTCTAGTGGGTTAATCGTGATCTTGGTTGGTATGATTGTATATTTTATTTATGGTGTTGTCCTATGGTGCCCTCCGTCTTGTGCAAACGTGAGGGGCCTCGCTGCAGGGTGTTGCAATATGTTAATGGTTAGCTTACGTTGGGTTGCGAGAGTGACAAAATCTTAAACCCGAGTAACTGGGGTATGACGTATGGGAGTAAAGAGGACTTGATACTTAATGCTATTGTTGGGTTTCACGACCTTAATGATCTTTAGTAGTTGCGGATGCTTGGTAGAGTTCCAAGTAGAGAAAGTATGTTAGCTCATGCCTCTCCCTCATATAAAATTGCAAGAATGATTACCGGTACTTGTTATCGATTGCCTAGGGACAAATAACTTTCTTGTTGAGAAAAGCTCTCTACCAAAATTAACTTTGTCATGTCTTTATCTAAACAACGCCTAGATTTTATTCACGTGCTCTTTATTATCTTGCAAATCTATCCTATCACACCTACAAAGTACTTCTAGTTTCATACTTGTTCTAGGTAAAGCGAACGTCAAACATGCGTAGAGTTGTATCGATGGTCGATAGAACTTGAGGGAATATTTGTTCTACCTTTAGCTCCTCGTTGGGTTCGACACTCTCATTTATCGAAAAAGGCTACAAACGATCCCCTATACTTTTGGGTTATCAAATCTCCATCAACATATTCAATAGCACCATCTCATCTCAAACCCTAGTTCATCTCTTGTGTTCAATCTTGTTACCGGAACTATAGATTGGTGCTTGTGGGTGACTAGTAGTATTTATTACATCTTGTAGTTGCTTACTATATGGTTTATTTGATGGAAGATTATATGTTCAGATCCAATATGCTATTTAATAACCCTCTAATCTTGAGCATGATTATCATTTGTGAGTAGTTACTTTTGTTCTTGAGGTCACGGGAGAAATCATGTTGTAAGTAATCATGTGAACTTGATATGTGTTCGATATTTTGAGAGTATGTATATTGTGATTCCCTTAGTGGTGTCATGTGAACATCAACTACATGACACTTCACCATATTTGGGCCTAAGGGAATGCATTGTGGAGTAGCAATTAGATGATGGGTTGCGAGAGTGACAAAAGATTAAACCCCAGTTTATGCGCTATTCCGTAAGGGACCGATTGGATCCAAAAGTTTAATGCTATGGTTAGAATTTATTCTTAATACTTTTCTCGTAGTTGCGGATGCTTGCGGGAGGGTTAATCATAAGTAGGAGGTTTGTTTAAGTAAGAACAGCACCTAAGCACCGGTCCACCCACATATCAAATTATCAAAGTAGCGAACACGAATTAAACCAACATGATGAAAGTGACTAGATGAAATCCCGTGTATTCTCAAGAACGCTTTGCTTATCATAAGAGACCGTTTTGGCCTATCCTTTGTGTCAAAAGGATTGGGCTATCTTGCTGCACTTTTGTTACTACTATCGTTACTTGTCCGTTACAAATTATCTTGCTATCAAACTACTCAGTTACTTACAATTTCAGCACTTGCAGACATTACCTTACTGAAAACTACTTGTAATTTCCTTCTGCTCCTCGTTGGGTTCGACACTCTTATTTATCAAAAAGAGCTATAATTGATTTCCTATACTTGCGGGTCATGAAGGCTATTTTCTGGCGCTGTTGCCGGGGAGTGAAGCGCCTTTGGTAAGTGGAATTTGGTAAGGAAACATTTATATAGTGTGCTAAAATTTGTTGTCACTTGTTACTATGGAAGACAGTCCTTTGAGGGGTTTGTTCGGGGTATCTTCACCTCGATCGGAACCACAATTAGCTACCCCTCAACCTACTGCACCTACTGAAAATATTGAATATGAAGTTCCTTCGGGTATGATAGAACAACTACTAGCTAATCCTTATGCAGGAGATGGAACCGAACATCCTAATATGCACTTGATATATGTAGAACAAATTTGTGGATTGTTCAAGCTTGCAGGTTTACCCGGGGATGAAGTTATGAAAAAGGTTTTCCCTTTATCTTTGAAGGGAAAAGCATTGGCATGGTATAGGCTATGCGATGATATTGGATCTTGGAATTGGAATCGTTTGAAATTGGAGTTCCACCAAAAAATTTATCCTATGCATCTAGTTCATCGTGATCAAAATTATTCATGCCCAAATCATGCCCCAATCACGAGCTCTCAATTATCCAAAACTTTTATGCTCGGCTTTCTCGTAATGATCAAACCATGCTCGATACTTCTTGTGCTGGTTCTTTTATGAAGAAGACTATTGAATTCTGGTGGGATTTTTTGGAAAGAATTAAACACAACTCTAAAGATTTGGAACTCGACGAAGGTAAAGAGTCGGGTATTAAGCTTAAGTATGATTGTGTTAAATCTTTTATGAATACCGATGCTTTTCAAAAGTTTACCACTAAATATGGACTTGACTCTGAGATAATAGCTTCCTTCTGTGAATCATTTTCTACTCATGTTGATCTCCATAAAGAGAAGTGGTTTAAATATCACCCACCTATTAAAGAAGAAATCAAAGAGTCGGTACTAGTTAAAGAAGAAACTATACTTTACAATGTTGATCCAGTTGTTCCTTCTGCTTATATTGAGAAACCACCTTTCCCTATTAGGATAAAGGAACATGCTAAAGTTTCAACTGTGGTCAACAAGAGTAACATTAGAACACCTAAACCTGATGAACAAATTAAAGTGGAACCTAGTATTTCTATGGTTAAAGATCTCTTGGAAGAGAATGTAGATGGGCATGTTATTTACTTCTGTGAAGAAGCTGCCAGAATTGCCAAACCTGATAAAAGGGATAAACATAGACCTGTTGTTGGCATGCCCGTTGTCTTAGTTAAAATAGGAGATCACTGTTATCATGGTTTATGTGACATAGGTGCTAGCGTGAGTGCTATTCCATATTCCTTATATCAAGAAATTATAAATGACATAGCACCCATAGAGATAGAAGACATAGATGTTACTATTAAACTTGCTAATAGAGACACTATTTCACCAATTGGGATTGTTAGAGATGTTGAAGTCTTGTGTGAGAAAATAAAATACCCTACTGATTTTCTTGTTCTTGGTTCCCCACAAGATGATTTTCCCCCATAATCTTTGGTAGACCTTTCTTGAACACCGTCAATGCTAAAATAGACTGTGAGAAACAAACTGTCGGTGTTAGTTTTGGTGTTGAGTCTCATGAGTTTAATTTTTCCAGGTTTAGTAGAAAGCTTCATGAAAAAAAATTGCCTAGTAAAGATGAATTAATTGGCCTTACTTCTATTGGTGTGCCTCCTACTGATCCACTAGAACTATATTTGCTAGACCATGAAAATGATTTGCATATGCATGAAAGAAATGAAATAGATAAGATTTTCTTTGAACAACGTCCTGTGCTTAAACACAACTTGCCTATCGAAACTCTAGGAGGTCCTCCTCCACCTAATGGTGATCCTGTGTTTGAATTAAAACAATTGCCAGACACTTTGAAATATGCTTATCTTGATGAAAAGAAGATACATCCTGTTATTATTAGTGCTAACCTTTCAGAACATGAAGAAGAAAGATTATTGAAAGTTCTAAGGAAGCACCGAGCTGCTAATGCATATACTCCTGATGATTTAAAGGGCATTAGTTCCACTCTATGTCAGCTCAAAATTAATATGGAACCTGATGCTAAACCCGTTGTTGATCACCAACGTCGATTAAATCCAAAGATGAAAGAAGTGGTAAGAACGGAAATATTAAAACTTCTGGAAGTAGGTATAATCTATCCTATAGCTGATAGTAGATGGGTAAGTCCTGTTCATTGTGTCCCTAAGAATGTAGCGACCAGACCTCAAACAGTCTGATCTCTGTGCTCCGGTGTCATCCTTGGATCAGTAATGCTGACACCACACAGTACTCGGAGGATTTATAACAGAGTAGCAATCACACACTTATTACATCGAGTGTCTCAATAGAGAAACTATTACAATAAATATGGCTTAAGGCCATCTAATAACGATAACAGCGGAAGGCTTGGAAGATAAGTGAGTCCATCAACTCCAACGACATCACTGAGTATAGAACCACGACCTAAAACTCCTTAATCGTCGTCTAAAAAGTCTGCAACATTAACGTTGCAGCCTGAAACGGGTCAGCACATGGAATATGCTGGCAATGTAACACATAGAGAGTAATGGAATGAAACAACTATTCTATATGCATATTTGGCTGGTGGAAAGCTCTATGGTTATAAGGTTTTTGTGAAAAGCCAATTTTTCCCTACTGCAAAGGAATAAATTTTATTTAACTATCATGGTGGTTGTTGAACATGGAGAATGGTTGACAGCATTCTCAATCCCAATTAAGTAACATCATTAAACCCAACAAACTTAATTTAAAGTAACATGATGAGATTCACATGATAATCCAGGTACTAGATACTCAAGATGTCCATAACCGGGGACACGGCTAACCATGATTAGTTTAATACACTATGCAGAGGTTTGCGCACTTTTCCCCACAAGACTCGATTGCCTCCGTTTGGTTTCTCGCACTACATGGTGTTTGAGAAGACGGATGACCGAGACATAGTCTTTCAGAAGCGCTCGCACCTTATGATCGGGTAGACCGTACCACCTACATCCCCTACATCTGCTAGTCTACCACTGTAAGAGTTCGCACGACTTAGTCAACTATGCTAGAGCCCATAATAGCTTGTGGCTGCACACGGAAGTTTCTAGTATGAATAGTCTCATGATCCCTTTGAGGCTGGGTGGCGGTCCAAAATAAAACAGGCAAATTCTGGATTACCTAGGTGCCTCAATCCACCCAGATGTGTGTTTAAGTTGCCACCTTAGATAAACCATTAATTAACAATACTCACATCTGTCATGGATATCACTCACCCAATCCACGTCTACTAGCATAGCATGGCACAATAAGCAAACATAGAAGTAACTCCCAAAGGTTTGACATATAACAGGTGATAGGTACTACCTCAACTACTTCTCATCCCACAATTTAATTAGATCCTAATCATGCAATGTTTGAGGATTGATCTAATGCAATAAAACTGGGTAGTAGAAAAGGTATGATCAAAGTGTTACTTGCCTTGCTGATGATCCGCGAAACCTAGAGATTCGAAGTAACAGGCGACGCACTCCGAGTATTCTATCACAGACAAACAAACAAGCATACAATAAGTACTCATCTAATGCACAGGTAAAACTCGAATAATAGATCTAACCAGAAGGTTCAACTTAAGAACTCCGGTTTGCAAAAAGAATCAAATCGAACGAAGCAACGAAAGTCAAACGGCGAAAGAAATCAACTTCGTTCTACTAATCTGGATCTAAAGCAATTTTTACAGTGGCAAAAGCTTGTTTAAGTTGGTTAAACAGATAGAGGGTTTCGAGACGAAACTCCAGGCGCTTGAATCGCCTGATTCCGATAAACGAGCGAAAAGTTATACTAAAACGAAAATCAGATCAGGAATCGCGATCAGAAAAATCGCGGGTTTAATCCGAGAAAAAGAAAAACGACGAAACGGACGAACGCTCGCTAATTAAAGAAATCGGAAAAACCGATCTATTTTAAAAAACCGAAACTAACTAAAAAACTGACGGAAAAACCAAACGGTTTTTCGAAAAAAATAAAAAAAACCGGCACGGATTTCGAGGCGAACCTCGGGCTGTGTGCGGCGAGGCAGCGGCGTCCGGCGGCGGCGACGGCGCTGGTGGTGGCGGCGGGCGGGGCTGGGGTGGCTCGGGCTAGGGTTTGGCTTCGGCTGGGCCTCCCCCCGGCTTATAAGGGCGAGTCGGCCCGGAGTCCAGGTCGGACACGGCCCGTAGGTCGGTTCGTTTTTTTATAAATAATTACGTGCGGAAGAAAAATAAAAAGGAATACTAAATGGACTCCAAAAATCCCGATATAAATTTTCCCGGGCTTCTAAAATCAAGCCGCACAAGGTGAACATTTATTTGGGGCCTAAATGCAATTTTGGAAAACGCACATTTTTCCTAAATTCAAATAAAATAATGAAAAACTCTGAAATAAAATCTTATTTGATTTTTTTATTAAATCCTCAATATTTCTTTATTTTGGGAAAGTTATTTTATTCCCTCTCTCATATTTTTGTAATAGAAATAATTGATGATAAAATAAATAAAATTAAATGATCCTATTCTCAAAATTTGAGAAAACTCAAATATGAAAATAACGAAATCCCCAACTCTCTCCGTGGGTCCTTGAGTTGCGTAGAATTTCTAGGATCAAAACCAAAAGCAAATAAAATATGATATGCATTGATGATCAAATGTATAACATTCCAAATTGAAAATTTGGGATGTTACAAACCTACCCCCTTAAGATGAATCTCGCCCTCGAGATTCGGGTTGGCTAGAAAATAGGTGAGGGTGGTCCTTGAGTAAATCTTCCTCTCGTTCCCAGGTGGCTTCGTCCTCCGTGTGGTGGCTCCGCTGAACTTTGCAAAACTTGATAACCTTGCTGCGAGTGACTCGACTGGCATACTCTAGAATCTTAATTGGTTTCTCCTCATAGGTCAAATCGTTATCCAATTGAATTGTTTCCAATGGCACTGTATCTCTCAAAGGTATGTCAGCTATCTCCGTTTGGCACTTCTTCAACTGAGAAACATGGAACACATCATGAACTCCTGACAATTCTTCGGGCAATTCCAACTTGTAGGCCACTTCTCCCATACGCTCCAAAACTCGTTATGGTCCTACAAATCGTGGCGCTAACTTTCCTTTAACCCCAAAACGCTTTGTTCCCCGAAGTGGTGATACTCGAAGATAAGCTCTATCTCCAACTTCGTAAACTGTCTCCTTGCGTTTAGAATCTACATAACTCTTCTGTCTGGACTGGGCTATCTTGAGCCTATCGCCAATCAATTTCACCTTCTGTTCAGACTCTTTAATCAGGTCAGGTCCAAACAACTGGCGGTCTCCAACTTCATCCCATGACAACGGTGTCCTGCACCTCCTTCCGTACAAGGCTTCAAAAGGGGCCATCTTTAAACTGGTTTGGTAACTGTTGTTGTAAGAGAACTCTGCATATGGCAAATTGTCGTCCCCACTAGATCCATAATCTAGCGCACAAGCTCTCAGCATATCCTCCAAAATCTGATGGACTCTCTCGGTCTGTCCATCTGTCTGTGGATGAAAAGCTGTACTGAATTCTAGCCTGGTTCCCAAAGTTTCATGCAACTGCTTCCAGAACTTTGAGGTAAATTGGGTTCCTCTATCTGATACGATACTCCTCGGAACTCCATGCAGACATACGATCCTGGTCATGTATATCTTTGCTAACTTAGCACTGGTGTAAGTGGTCTTTACCGGGATGAAATGAGCTGCCTTCGTCAATCGATCAACTACAACCCAAATCGAGTCATAGCCTGAACGAGTCCTGGGTAATCCCGTGATAAAATCCATGCCTAACTTATCCCACTTCCATTCGGGTATCGGCAATGGCTGCAGCAATCCTGCTGGCTTCTGATGCTCCGCCTTCACTCTCTAACATACATCACAAACTGCTACGTACTCTGCAATATCCTTCTTCATTCCGGTCCACCAGAAAATATCCTTCAAATCCAAATACATCTTGGTATTTCCTGGGTGAATCGAATATGGCGAATCATGTGCCTCTTGCAGTATCAACTTCCTGATCTCCGGGTCATTGGGCACGTAAACACGGTCTTCAAACCATAGGGTATCGTGCTCATCCTCACGAAATCCCTTAGCCTTTCCTTTGCTAAGTTTCTCCTTAATAGAAGCAATCTCCTTGTCAGTCCTTTGGGCTTCTCTGATTTTATCCATCAATGTAGACTGAATCTCCAATGATGCTACATAGCCTCTCGGGACTATTTCTAAGCATAACTCTTGAAGATTTTCGGCTAACTCCCTTGCTATTTCTCCCGTCATTAACGTATTGACATGGCTCTTACGGCTTAATGCGTCAGCTACTACATTAGCCTTCCCGGGATGATAATGCAATTTCATATCATAATCCTTGATGAGCTCCAACCATCTCCTTTGTCTGAGGTTTAACTGCTTCTGTGTGAAAATATACTTCAAACTCTTATGATCCGTATACACCTCGCAATGGTTTCCAATCAGAAAATGTCTCCAAGTTTTCAGTGCATGCACTACGGCTACTAACTCCAAATCATGCATAGCATAATTCAACTCATGGGGCTTAAGCTGTCGTGAGGCATATGAAACAACTCTCCCTTCCTGCATAAGCACTGCTCCAAGTCCTCGATGTGAATCGTCGCAATACACCTCATAATCCTTGGTCTGGTCTGGCAAAATCAACACTGGTGAGGTCCAAACATTTCTTCAACTCCTGGAAACTAGCCTCACATTCCTCCGTCCATATGAACTTGGTATCTTTCTTCAACAACTCAGTCATAGGTTTCGCAATCTTTGAGAAATTCTCAATAAATCTCCGGTAGTATCCTACGAGTCCAAGAAAACTCCGGATCTCTCCCACGGTGGTTGGTGCTTCCCACTTGGTCACGGTATCAACTTTAGTGGGATCAACTGCTATACCTTCTCCAGATATAACATGTCCGAGGAATCCTACTTCCTTCAACCAAAACTCACATTTGCTAAACTTGGCATATAATTGATGTTCTTTGAGTTTTCCAAGAACCAAACGCAAATGCTCCTTATGCTCCTCTTCACTCTTCGAGTAAACCAGGATATCATCAATGAACACTACGACGAACTTATCCAAGAACTCCATAAACACTTTGTTCATCATGTTCATAAAGTATGCAGGTGCGTTAGTCAGACCAAATGACATAACGGTATACTCGTACAACCCATACCTGGTGGTAAAAGCTATCTTAGGTATATCCTATTCCCGAATCTTCAACTGGTGGTATCCTGATCGCAGATCGATCTAGGAAAATACCTTAGCTCCTTGCAATCGATCAAACAAATCATTGATCATCGGTAGTGGGTACTTGTTCTTGATTGTTACTTCATTCAATCCTCGATAATCAACAACCATCCTTAATGATCCATCCTTCTTCTCCACTAGAAGTACTGGCGATCCCCAAGGCGAAGAACTTGGGCGAATATATCCTTTATCCAGTAACTCCTTAATCTGCTTCTTAATTTCCACCAAATCCTTTGCAGGCATTCTGTATGGTCTCTTCGATATTGGCCCTGTGCCTGGCAATAGCTCAATCAAGAACTCAATATCTCTATCCGGTGGCATGCCTGGCAACTCTTCTGGAAATACATCAGGGAAATCCTTCACTACTGGTACTTCCTCCTGCACAACTCCTGTTAAGCAATTTACTTGAGTCCTCTTTGGCACATGTCGGGATACATACTTGATCCTTCTCCCTTCTGGGGTGGTAAGTAAAATTGACTTACTGGCACATTCAATGTTCCCTTCATATTTTGACAACCAATCCATGCCTAATATCACATCCAATCCTTGGGATTCCAATACTATTAGGTCTAAGGGAAAAACATAGTTACCAATCCTTAATGGTAACCGATCACACCATCGACTAGCCATATATTCTGCTCCAGGCGAGGTTACTAACATGGGTGACCTAAGGGCTTGGGTTGACAGGTTATACTTATCCACAAATCCCCTTGAGATGTATGAATGCGATTCACCAGTATCAAAAAGAACGACTGCAGTAAATGACTTAACCAAAAACTTACCTATTACTGCATTAGGCTGAGCTTCAACCACCTCCACGCTAACGTGGTTCACCTGTCCCCTGTTGAAAGGGTTCGGCTTCTTCCCAGAGCTTCCATTGCTATTTCCATTTTGTAATTCAGGACATTCATTGGCATAATGTCTGGTCTTTGAACATTTAAAGCAAGTGACTTGGCTCAGGTCCTTCTTGGCTGGGGTTGATGGGTTGGTGCGATTCTGGCCGTTGCTTCCTCCATTCCCATTACCATTCCTGGGGCCATTGTGATTGTGCGAGCTACCTCCTCCATGGGTATGCTGAAAATGTCCTCCCGGTCTACGGGTAAAACGTGGCTTCTGCTGAGCTCCTGAATTGTACTTCCCTTGTCCATACTTCCTTTTACGATTTTTAAATTGCTGCTGCTTCCCTTCAATCATAAGAGCACGATCTACCAACTCCTGGTAGTTGTTGAAGGTTGCTACCGTCAACTGCATGCTCAACTCATCATTCAGTCCTTCCAGAAACTTCTCCTGCTTAGCTGCATCCGTAGCAACGTCATCTGGGGCATAACGTGCTAACTTACTAAAGTCCTCCACATACTGGCCAACTGTCCGGCCTCCTTGGCGCAAGTTGCGAAACTCACGCTTCTTCATGGCCATAGCTCCTACTGAAACGTGGGCAGTGCGAAAAGCCTGCTGAAACTGGTCCCATGTGACAGTGTCGACAGGGAAAGTGGCTGTGAAATTCTCCCACCATGATGCTGCGGGTCCTTCAAGCTGATGTGCGGCAAACTTCACCTTCTCCACATTTGTGCATCCTGCTGTGGTCAACTCTCTAGCTGTCTTGCAGAGCCAATCATCTGCTAATATCGGCTCGGTGCTACTAGAAAACACCGGCGGATTCAGCCTAGGAAAACGGGCTAAATGATCAACAAGTGGTGGTGGTGGTGGTGGGTTGTTGTTTTTGTTCCCCTGGTTCTGATTCTGGACTAGCAACTGCATCAATGTGTTCTGCTGCTGGATCAACTGGGTGAGCTCTGGTGGAAAGGTAAATCAGGGGTCACGTCTCGGAGGCATCTGAGGGTTTAGAAAAGATGAGATGTAAGAATAGAGGGGGTCTAAAGAGAAAACACTACCCATATGCACATGAGACAAAGGCAACAATTCACTTCATTCAATTAAACAACGGCATACAATCGATCTAACTATCGCAAAAGTGCTCGGACTACTTTATTTACATGGTGGACTACTACTACTGATGAGGTGGTCTACTAAAAATATTCTTCGGTTGCAGACTCCATGATATCTGCTCCAGCTTCATCAATGTAGTCATCATCGCTATCTTCTGAATCCGAATCGGTGTCGTCGATGATGATGTAGTCTTCCGGGCGTATCTCCTTGGGTTCTTCGTCTTCATCTATTGGTGTAGGGCCTCCCATAAATATCCCGATCTTCATTGTTAGGTCGGCATTCTTGTCCACCAATACTTCAATTTCTTCTTCATAATCTTCACATGTAGCCTTGAGTTCTTCCTCTAGTTCCTTGATCCTTGTCCTTGCCTTTTTCAGGTCTATCATGTTGGCACACATCTGGTTCTCCTGTCGTCGAATGTGCTGGTTTAACTCCTGGATAAAAGCTGCAATTGATCTATCCTTCCTGGTGCTGATCATCTCCCAGTGCTCATCTCGGCGTCCAAAAATCTGGTAGATAGTATCCTTGAGATCATTGCGGTAGACTTCTCCAATGCGTCCCATGGCAATGTGAGCTGCCATGCTCTTTCCTAGATTCCAAGTTGGTGCATCAAAAGAAAACTCTATGGGCTCAGTGACTGGCATGAACGTCCTTCCTGGAACTTGAACTTGAATCATCCAGCGCTCTTCTTCAGGTAATGTGGCGTTGTAGGTTCCCGTGAAGCTTGGTACTCCTATGTTCAGGTATCTAGTGACTTCCTTCAAGTGGCGTCCAAAGGGTGTATCTTCATCCAGTTGCGTGAACTTGTTCCTTGCATCCGCCATCCTAAAAGAGTAGAAAAGATGAGGAGTCAGAAGAGAAGAGAGTGAGTAGTGATTTAGGTCTTTAGCTTAGTGGTCGTGTCCTACAGTCAGCGTGTGCTTTGATACCATCTCTGTAGCGACCAGATCTCAAACAGTCTGATCTCTGTGCTCCGGTGTCATCCCTGGATCAGTAATGCTGACATCACACAATACTCGGAGGATTTATAACAGAGTAGCAATCACACACTTATTACATCGAGTGTCTCAATAGAGAACCTATTACAATAAATATGGCTTAAGGCCATCTAATAACGATAACAGCGGAAGGCTTGGAAGATAAGTGAGTCCATCAACTCCAACGGCATCACTGAGTATAGAACCACGACCTAAAACTCCTTAATCGTCGTCTGAAAAGTCAGAAACATTAACATTGCAACCCGAAACGGGTCAGCACATGGAATATGCTGGCAATGTAACACATAGAGAGTAATGGAATGAAACAGCTATTCTATATGCATATTTGGCTGGTGGAAAGCTCTATGGTTATAAGGTTTTTGCGAAAAGCCAATTTTTCCCTACTGCAAAGGAATACATTTTATTTAACTATCATGGTGGTTGTTGAACATTGAGAATGGTTGACAGCATTCTCAATCCAAATTAAGTAACATCATTAAACCCAACAAACTTAATTTAAAGTAACATGATGAGATTCACATGATAATCCAGGTACTAGATACTCAAGATGTCCATAACCGGGGACATGGCTAACCATGATTAGTTTAATACACTCTGCAGAGGTTTGCGCACTTTTCCCCACAAGACTTGATTGCCTCCGTTTGGTTTCTCGCGCTACATGGTGTTTGAGAAGACGGATGACCGAGACATAGTCTTTCAGAAGCGCTCGCACCTTATGATCGGGTAGACCGTACCACCTACATCCCCTACATCTGCTAGTCTACCACTGTAAGAGTTCGCACGACTTAGTCAACTATGCTAGAGCCCATAATAGCTTGTGGCTGCACACGGAAGTTTCTAGTATGAATAGTCTCATGATCCTTTTGAGCCTGGGTGGCGGTCCAAAAGAAAACAGGCAAATCCTCGATTACCCAGGTGCCTCAATCCACCCAGATGTGTGTTTAAGTTGCCACCTTAGATAAACCATTAATTAACAATACTCACATCTGTCATGGATATCACTCACCCAATCCACGTCTACTAGCATAGCATGTCACAATAAGCAAACATAGAAGTAACTCCCAAAGGTTTGATATATAACAGGTGATAGGTACTACCTCAACTACTTCCCATCCCACAATTTAATTAGATCCTAATCATGCAATGTTTGAGGATTGATCTAATGCAATAAAACTGGGTGGTAGAAAAGGTATGATCAAAGTGTTACTTGCCTTGCTGATGATCCGCGAAACCTAGAGATTCGAAGTAACAGGCGGCGCACTCCGGGTATTTTATCATAGACAAACAAACAAGCATACAATAAGTACTCATCTAATACACGGGTAAAACTCGAATAAGAGATCTAACCAGAAGGTTCAACTTATGAACTCCGGTTTGCAAAAAGAATCAAATCGAACGAAGCAACGGAAGTCAAACGGCGAAAGAAATCAACTTTCTTCTACTAATCTGGATCTATAGCAATTTTTACAGTGGCAAAAGCTTGTTTAAGTTGGTTAAATAGATAGAGGGTTTCGAGATGAAACTCCAGGCGCTTGAATCGCCTGATTCCGATAAACGAGCAAAAAGTTATACTAAAACGAAAATCGGATCAGGAATCGCGATCAGAAAAATCGCGGGTTTAATCCGAGAAAAAGAAAAACGACGGACGTTCGTTAGAACGAACGGACGAACGCTCGCTACTTAAATAAATCGGAAAAACCAATCTATTTAAAAAAAACCGAAACTAACTAAAAAACCGACGGAAAAACCGAACGGTTTTTTGAAAAAAATAAATAAAAAAAACCGGCGCGGATTTTGAGGCGAACCTCGGGCTGCGTGCGGCGAGGCGGCGGCGTCCGGCGGCGGTGGCGGCGGGCGGGGCTGGGGCTGCTCGGGCTAGGGTTTGGCTTCTGCTGGGCCTCCCCCCCGGCTTATAAGGGCGAGTCGGGCCGGAGTCTGGGTCGGACACGGCCCATAGGTCGGTTCGTTTTTTTATAAATAATTACGTGCAGAAGAAAAATAAAAAGAAATACTAAACGGACTCCAAAAATCCCGAAATGAATTTTCCCGGGCTTCTAAAATCAAGCCGCACAAGGTGAACATTTATTTGGGGCCTAAATGCAATTTTGGGAAACGCACATTTTTCCTAAATTCAAATAAAATAACGAAAAACTCCGAAATAAAATCTTATTTGATTTTTTTATTAAATCCTCAATATTTCTTTATTTTGGGAAAGTCATTTTATTCCCTCTCTCATATTTTTGTAATAGAAATAATTGATGATAAAATTAATAAAATCAAATGATCCTATTCTCAAAATTTGAGAAAACTCAAATATGAAAATAACGAAATCGCCAACTCTCTCCGTGTGTCCTTGAGTTGCGTAGAATTTCTAGGATCAAAACCAAAAGCAAATAAAATATGATATGCATTAATGATCTAATGTATAACATTCCAAATTGAAAATTTGGGATGTTACAAAGAAAGGAGGTATAACTGTGGTTCCTAATGATAAGAATGAACTTATTCCACAAAGAATTGTTACAGGCTATAGAATGGTAATTGATTTTAGAAAATCAAACAAAGCAACTAGAAAAGATCATTACCCTCTGCCTTTTATTGATCAAATGCTTGAAGGATTATCTAAGCACACACATTTTTGCTTCCTTGATGGATATTCTGGGTTTTCACAAATACATGTTTCTCAACCTGATCAAGAAAAGACCACTTTTACTTAACCCTTTGGAACCTATGCTTATATATGTATCCCTTTCGGTTTATGTAATGCACCTGCTACCTTTCAAAGATGTATGACTGCTATATTCTCTGACTTTTGTGAAAAGATTGTTGAGGTTTTCATGGACGACTTCTCTGTTTATGAGAAGTCTTTTGATGATTGTTTGATCTATCTTGATCGAGTTTTGCAGAGATGTGAACAAACAAATCTTGTCTTGAATTGGGGGAAGTGCCACTTTTTGGTTAATGAACGCATAGTCTTGGGTCATAAAATTTCTGAAAGAGGTATTGAAGTGGACAAAGCTAAGGTTGATGAAATTGTGAAAATGCCATGTCCTAAATATATAAAAGGTATTCGTAGTTTCTTAGGGCATGCTGGTTTCTATAGGAGATTTATCAAAGACTTTTCTAAAATTTCTAGGCCTCTTACGAATCTTTTGCAAAAGGATATTCCTTTTGTTTTTGATGATGGTTGTTTAGAAGCCTTTGAAACACTCAAGAAAGCCTTAATTTTTGCACCTATTGTTCAACCACCTGATTGGAACTTGCCTTTTGAAATTATGTGTGATGCTAGTGACTATGCTGTTGGTGCTATTCCAGGACAAAGAGTTGATAAGAAACTGAATGTTATTCATTATGATAGTAAAACTCTGGATAGTGCTCAACGAAACTATGCTACTACTGAAAAAAATTCTTAGCAGTGGTGTTTGCTTGTGACAAATTTAGACCTTACATTGTTGATTCAAAAGTAATTGTTCACACCGATCATGATGCTATTAAATGTCTTATGGAAAAGAAAGATGCTAACCCTAGACTTATTCGATGGGTTCTCTTGTTACAAGAATTTGATTTACATATCATTGATAGAAAAGGAGCTGAGAACCCCGTAGTTGATAATTTATCTAGGATTGAAAAATGTGCCTGATGACCCACTACCTATTGATGATAGTTTTCCTGATGAGCAGTTGGGTGCAATAAATGTTGCTCACAACACTCCTTGGTATGCTGACTATGCTAATTACATTGTTGCTAAATATTTACCACCTAGCTTTACATACTAACAAAATAAAAAATTCTTCTATGATTTAAGACATTACTTTTGGGATGACCCACATCTTTATAAAGAAGGAGTAGATGGTATTATTAGACTGTGTGTACCTGAGCATGAATAGGGACTATGGAAATGTCACTCCAAAGCTTATAGAGGACATCATGCTGGAGATAGAACTGCTCACAAGGTATTGCAATCTGGATTTTATTGGTCTACTCTCTTCAAGGATGCCCGTAAGTTCGTCTTATCTTGTGATGAATGTCAATGAATAGGTAATATCAGTAAGCGTCAAGAAATTCCTATGAACTATTCACTTGCTATTGAACCATTTGATGTTTGGGGATTTGATTACATGGGACCTTTTCCTTCCTCTAATGGGTATACACATATTTTGGTTGCTGTTGATTATGTTACTAAATGGGTAGAAGCTATTCCAACCAGTAGTGCTGATCACAACAGCTCTATTAAAATGCTTAAGGAAGTTATTTTCCCAAGGTTTGGAGTCCCTAGATATTTAATGACTGATGGTGGTTCACACTTTATTCGTGGTGCTTTCCGTAAAATGCTTGCCAAGTATGATGTTAACCATAGAATTGCATCACCTTATCATCCTCAGTCTAGTGGTCAAGTTGAACTTAGCAATAGAGAAATAAAATTAATTTTGCAAAAGACTGTCAATAGGTCCAGAAAGAATTGGTCTAAGAAATTAGATGATGCACTTTGGGCTTATAGAACATCATATAAAAATCCTATGGGCATGTCTCCTTACAAAATGGTTTATGGAAAGGCTTGTCATTTGCCTCTAGAGTTAGAACATAAAGCATATTGGGCAATCAAAGAGCTCAACTATGATTTCAAACTTGGTGGAGAAAAGAGGCTATTTGATATTAGCTCTTTAGATGAATGGAGAACCCAAGCTTATGAAAATGCTAAGTTGTTTAAAGAAAAAGTTAAAAGATGGCATGATAAAAGAATCCAAAAATGTGAGTTTAAAATCGGAGAATATATTCTTTTGTACAACTCTCGTTTCAGATTCTTTGCAGGAAAACTCCTCTCAAAATGGGAAGGACCCTATGTTATCAAGGAGGTTTATCAGTCTGGAGCCATCAAAATAAATAATGCCGAATGTACTAACCCGAAGGTTGTTAATGGGCAACGAATAAAACATTATATCTCAGGTACGCCCATTAATGTTTAAAGTAATATTATCCAAACTTTGACACCGGAAGAACATATAAAAGAGTCCTTCCGGAACACTCGAGAATCGTGAAAATAAGGAGGTACATGATACGGTAAGTAAACGGACTCCAAAAAATCCGCAAAAATATTTTTTTGTCAGTTTTGGAATATTAAGAAAAATAGGAAAATAAGAAACTTCCAGGAAGCGTGCCCTGGTGGGCACAAGACACCACCCGGGGTACCTTCCGGACTCCATTTTTCTATAGTTTGCTTGTTCCCCATGATAAAAATCTTTATATACTCCCCGAACTTGTTGACCATCGTATTGCGGAGAAATCCTATGTTCTCTTTTCTTGCTATTTTCGGTCAGATCCATCAAGCCTGGCATCAGGTCTTCCTCCTCCTCCAACAACATGGAAGAAGATGCTTGGTTGATGAAGATCGAGCTGAAGAGAGAGGAGCTTACGGACGCTGTCAAGGGAGACAAGGGCAAGGAGGCTACCATAGATCCACCTTCGGTGGCAGAACAAGCACTGTTGGTCGAGAAGGAGGAAGAAGATATCCTTAAGTTTTACCTTGCTCATCTTACCCCTACTGAGATTGAAGCCTTTCGCATCATTGAAACAGTCCACGTGCAAAATAAGTATCTCACTCGTGAAAATATTCTGCATCAAGAGCATATCATCCATCTCCGGAGCGTCATCCATCGATTGGAGAATCTCTTGATCCTTAAGGATAGGATCGCTTCATCACCACCATCATCTTCTTCACCGCCAGAAGAGAATTGAGTATCAGGTATGGGCACTCCCTTGGCTTCCGCCAAGCTTGGGGGAGGTGCCCCGGTATCGTATCATCCCATTATATTTTGCCTTTACTTATTTTGGTTTGATCTTTTGCTTTAAATGAATACAAGTTTAGTTCGATCCTTTCTTTTTGAGAGTTTGCTTAATGATCTATCCTTGTAATCGTGTGCAAGATATATAATAAATTTTAGTTTAAATTTTGCTTTCTTTACTTTCATGTTGCAATTAAAAGAAAAGAAATAAGGAAGAACAAGAGAAATGAAATAAGTCAAGGGAAAGAAATTATGAAAAAGATCATATACTAATATTATGGTAGGTGGTGCAACCACATAAAGAAAAGTACAAGTAGAAATTTTATTAGAGATTGAAAAACATAGCATTAGTCAATTGTGCAACTCATGAAAGAATTATTAAAGTAAGAGAAGATTCACATATAAATATACTATCCTAGAAATCTTTTGTGATTGTGAGCCCTCAACAAAATATTATATGCCAAAATTGTTGACGTTTGACAAGGAAGACAACTTAATGGTTTATGTTTGTTTATATTCACATAGAAGTATATTGTCATGGATCCTTTAACATGTGGTGCTTGCCCCCTATCTTTGCTAGCCAAAAATTCCGCACTAAGTAGAGATACTACTTGTGCATCCAAAAACCCTTAAAACCCAATTCTTATTTTCAAGTGTCCACCATACCTATCTAGGGATTGAGCAAGATCCCTCAAGTAAGTTGTCATCGGTGCAAAAAGGCAATAAAAATTGCTTCTAAAAGTGTGAGATCATTTAGTGCAAGAGAAAATTGAGCGTTGTATGAACTTGTGATGGTGAAGAATAAAAATGATAGACTGCATAATAAAGGTTGCTATCACAAGGGGAAATACAACATGACATTCTTTTGCACTAAGGGGTTGAGCATACAAACAAATAAGCGCATGGCAACCTCTGCTTCCCTCTGCGAAGGGCCTATATTTTAATTTTATGTATTTACTTTTATGCAAAGAGTCAAAGTTTTCCTTCTATTCCTTTTTATTTTTCTCCCTTGGCAAGCATCATGTGGTGAGGAAAGATCTAGGCACATATGTCAGTTGAATACAGATAGCATGAGTGATTATTGTTGACATCACCCTTGAGGTGAATACGTTGGGAGGCGAAACTATAAGCCCCTATCTTTCTATGTGTCCGGTTAAAACATTTTGCTCATATGTACGCGGTGAGTGTTAGCAATCATAGAAGACTATATGATGGTTGACTATGTGGACTTGCCTAAAGGCTCCGATACGCGACCCTTCCTTAAAAGATGATGAATTTTAGTTGCAAAGTTGACCGAGAACATAGTTTGTTTGTTTCTAATAGAGTTTTTGCTTTATACTTCGATTGTGTGATGAACTGTTACTTATTCATGAGAAGTATATGATAAAAGTTCTATGACAAGAGTCTTATGTTTAAGTTTGTTGTTGTTATAATAATGAACATGATGCTTCTATGTCCATATTTTGTTTTTATCGACACCTCTCTCTCTAAGCATGTGTACATGTTTTTCGATTTCGGTTTTTTGCTTGAGGACAAGCGAGGTCTAAGCTTGGGGGAGTTGATACGCCCATGATACGTCTCCAATGTATATATAATTTTCGATTGCTCCATGCTATGTTATATTCGGTTTTAGATGTTTATTGGGCTTTATTATACACTTTTATATTATTTCTGGGACTAGCCTATTAACCGGAGGTCCAGCCCAAATTGCTGTTTTTTTTCCTATTTCGGTGTTTCGAAGGAAAGGATATCAAACGGAGTCCAAACGGAATAAAACCTTTGAAAACGTGATTTCCTCAACAAACATGATCTAGGAGACTTGGAGTGGACGTAAAGCAATCAACGAGGAAGGCACGAGGCAGGGGGGCGTGCCTACCCCCCTAGGCGCGCCCTCCACCCTCGTGGGCCCCTCGTTGCTCCACCGACGTACTTCTTCCTCCTATATATACCCATGTACCATGGAAACATCAGATACGGAGCCAAAACCCTAATTCCACCGCCGCAACCTTCTATAACCGCGAGATCCCATCTTGGGGCCTTTTTCGGCGCTCCGCCGGAGGGGGCATTGATCACGGAGGGCTTCTACATCAACAGCATAGCTTCTCCGATGATGTGTGAGTAGTTTACCTTAGACCTTCGGGTCCATAGTTGTTAGCTAGATGGCTTCTTCTCTCTTTTTGGATCTCAATACAATGTTCTCCTCGATCTTCTTGGAGATCTATTCGATGTAATCTTCTTTTGCGGTGTGTTTGTCGAGATCCGATGAATTGTGGGTTTATGATCAAGTTTATCTATGAACAATATTTGAATCTCCTCTGAATTCTTTTATGTATGATTGGTTATGTTTGCAAGTCTCTTCGAATTATCAGTTTGGTTTGGCCTACTAGATTGATCTTTCTTGCAATGGGAGAAGTGCTTAGCTTTGGGTTCAATCTTGCGGTGCTCGATCCCAGTGACAGAAAAGGAAACGACATGTATTGTATTGTTGCCATCGAGGATAAAAATATGGGGTTTATATCATATTGCATGAGTTTATCCCTCTACATCATGTCATCTTACTTAAAGCATTACTATGTTTTATGAACTTAATACTCTAGATGCATGCTGGATAGCGGTCGATGTGTGGAGTAATAGTAGTAGATGGAGAATCGTTTCGGTCTACTTGTCTCGGACGTGATTCCTATATACATGATCATACCTAGATATTCTCATAACTATGCTAAATTCTATCAATTGCTCGATAGTAATTCGTTTACCCACCGTAATACTTATGCTCTCGAGAGAAGCCACTAGTGAAACCTATGGCCCCCGGGTCTATTTTCCATTATATTAATCTTCCAACACTTAGTTATTTCTATTTCCATTTATTTTACTTTGCATCTTTATTTCTCTTTATCATAAAAATACCAAAAATATTATCTTATCATATATATCAGATCTCACTCTCGTAAGTGATTGTGAAGGGATTGACAACCCCTTTATCAAATTGGTTGCGAGGTTCTTATTTGTTTGTGTAGGTGCATGGGACTCGAGCGTAGTCTCCTACTGGATTGATACCTTGGTTCTCAAAAACTGAGGGAAATACTTACGCTACTTTACTGCATCACCCTTTCCTCTTCAAGGGAAAACCAACGCTGTGCTCAAGAGGTATCAAGAAGGATTTCTGGCTCCGTTGCTGGGGAGATCTACGCCAAGTCAAGACATACCAAGTACCCATCACAAACTCTTATCCCTCGCATTACATTATTTGCCATTTGCCTCTCGTTTTCCTCTCCCCCACTTCACCCTTGCCATTTTATTCCCCCTCTCTTTTCCGTCCGCCTCTTTTTCGCTTGCTTCTTGTTTGCTTGTGTGTTGGGTTGCTTGCTTGTCATGATGGTCAAGATAATACTAAATTGTGTGACTTTACCAATACCAACAACAATGATTTTCTTAGCACTCCGATTGCTCCTCTTACCGATGTTGAATCTTGTGAAATTAATGCTACTTTGTTGAATCTTGTCATGACAGATCAATTCGCCGGCCTTCCTAGTGAAGATGCCGCTACCCATCTAAATAGCTTTGTTGATTTGTGTGATATGCAAAAGAAGAAAGATGTGGACAATGATATTGTTAAATTGAAGCTATTTCCTTTTTCCCTTAGAGATCGTGCTAATGCTTGGTTTTCGTCTTTGCCTAAAAATAGTATTGATTCATGGAATAAGTGCAAAGATGCTTTTATCTCTAAGTATTTTCCTCCCGCTAAGATCATCTCTCTTAGAAACGGTATTATGAATTTTAAGAAACTTGATCATGAACATGTTGCACAAGCTTGGGAGAGGATGAAATTAATGATACATAATTGCCCTACATATGGTTTTAATCTTTGGATGATTATACAAATTTTTATGCCGGATTTAATTTTGCTTCTAGAAATCTTTTAGATTCGGCCGCGGGAGGCACTTTTATGGAAATCACTTTAGGAGAAGCCACTAAACTCCTAGATAATATTATGGTTAATTATTCTCAATGGCACATCGGAAGATCTACTAATAAAAAAGTGCATGCTATAGAGGAAATTAATGTTTTGAGTGGAAAGATGGATGAACTTATGAAATTGTTTGCTAATAAGAGTGCTCCTACTGATCCTAATGATATGCCTTTGTCTACTTTGATTGAGAATAATAATGAATCTATGGATGTGAATTTTGTTGGTAGGAACAATTTTGGTAATAATGCGTATAAAGGTAATTTTAATCCTAGGCCGTTTCCTAGTAATTCCTCTAATAATTATGGTAATTCCTACAAAAATTCTTATGGAAATTTTAATAAGATACCCTCTGATTTTGAATCTAATATTAAAGAATTTATTACTTCACAAAAGAATTTCAATGCTTTGATTGAAGAAAAAATGCTTAAGATGGATGAATTGGCTAGGAACGTTGATATAATTTCTGTTGATGTTGATTCTTTAAAACTTAGATCTATTCCACCTAAGCATGATATCAATGAGTCTCTCAAAGCCATGATAATTTCCATTGATGAGTGCAAAGAAAGAACCGCTAGGATGCGTGCTAAGAAAGATTGCTTTGTGAGAGCGTGTTCTTCTAGTTTTCATGATAATAAAGATGAAGATCTAAAAGTTATTGATGTGTCCCCTATTAAATATTTGTTTTTGCAATATGAATCTTGATAATTATGGTACTGAAGATGAGCCACCTTTACCTAGAAGGCGTTCCAAAAATTCGGAGTTTTTAGATCTTGATGCTAAAATTGATAAAAGTGGGATTGAAGAAGTTAAAACTTTAGATATCAATGAACCCACTTTCTTGGGTTTCAAGGAATTTAATTATGATAATTGATCTTTGATAGATTGTATTTCCTTGTTGCAATCTGTGCTAAATTCTCCTCATGCTTATAGTCAAAATAAAGCTTTTACTAAACATATCGTTGATGCTTTGATGCAATCTTATGAAGAAAAACTTGAGTTGGAAGTTTCTATCCCTAGAAAACTTTATGATGAGTGGGAACCTACACTGAAAATGAAAATTAAAGATCATGAATGTTATGCTTTGTGTGATTTGGGTGCTAGTGTTTCCACGATTCTGAAAACTCTATGTGATTTGTTAGGTTTCCGCGATTTTGATGATTGTTTTTTAAACTTGCACCTTGCGGATTCCACTATTAAGAAACCTATGGGAATAATTAATGATGTTCTTATTGTTTCAAATAGGAACTATGTGCCCGTATATTTCATTGTTCTTGATATAGATTGCAATCCTTCATGCCCTATTATTCTTGGTAGACCTTTCCTTAGAACGATTGGTGCAATTATTGATATGAAGGAAGGGAATATTAAATTACAATTTCCATTAAGGAAGGGCATGGAACACTTTCCTAGAAAGAAAACTAAATTACCATATGAATCTATTATGAGAGCCACTTATGGATTGCATACCAAAGATGGCAATACTTAGATCTATCCTTGCTTTTATGCCTAGCTAGGGGCGTTAAACGATAGCGCTTGTTGGCAGGCAACCCAATTTTATTTTTTCCTTTATTTTTGCTCCTGTTTAGTAATAAATAAATTATCTAGTCTATGTTTTGGTTGTGTTTTTTATGTTTAATTAGTGTTTGTGCCAAGTAGAACTGTTGGGAAGACTTGGGGAAAGTCTTTTTAATCTTGCTGTAAAAAACAGAAACTTTAACGCTCACGAGAACTTCTCCCATTTTTTATTGGACAGTTATATTTAGTTAATTATTTTTGAATATGATTAATAGATAAATTTCTCACGTCAAGAATCTTAGTTTAGATTTTTTTGGGTTCCAGAAGTGGTCGAAACCTAAAGATTACTACAGACTGTTCTGTTTTTGACAGATTCTATTTTTCGTGTGTTGTTTGCTTATTTTGATGAATCTATGGCTAGTAAAATAGTTTATACACCATAGAGAAGTTGGAATACAGTAGGTATAACACCAATAAAAAAAAATAATGAGTTCATTACAGTACCTTGAAGTGGTGTTTTGTTTTCTTTCGCTAACACAGCTCACGAGATTTTCTGTTAAGTTTTGTGTTGTGAAGTTTTCAAGTTTTGGGTAAAGATTTGATGGATTATGGAACAAGGAGTGGCAAGAGCCTAATCTTGAGGGTTCCCATGGCACCCCAAGATAATATAAGGACACCAAAAAGCCAAAGCTTGGGGATGCCCCGGAAGGCATCCCCTCTTTCGTCTTCATCCATCGGTAACTTTACTTGGAGCTATATTTTTATTCACCACATGATATGTGTTTTGCTTGGAGCGTCTTGTATGATTTGAGTATTTGCTTTTTAGTTTACCACAATCATCCTTGCTGTACACACCTTTTGAGAGAGACAGACATGATTCGGAATTTATTAGAATACTATATGTGCTTCACTATATCTTTTGAGCTATATAGTTTTTGCTCTAGTACTTCACTTACATCTTTTAGAGAATGGTGGTGGATTTGCTTTATAAAATTATTGTTCTCTCATGCTTCACTTATATTATTTTGAGAGTCCTACAAAACAGCACAGTAATTGCTTTAATTATGAGATGAGTCCTAATATGCTAGGTATTCAAGATTAGTAAAAACTTTCTTATGAGTGTGTTGAATACTAAGAGAAGTTTGATGCTTGATAATTGTTTTGAGATATGGAGGTAGTGATATTAAAGTTGTGCTAGTTGAGTAGTTGTGAATTTGAGAAATACTTGTGTTGAATGTTGCAAGTCCCGTAGCATGCACGTATGGTAAACGTTATGTAAAAATTTGAAACATGAGGTGTTATTTGATTGTCCTCCTTATGAGTGGCGGTCGGGGACGAGCGATGGTCTTTTCCTACCAATCTATCCCCCTAGGAGCATGCGCGTAATGCTTGGTTTTTGATGACTTGTAGATTTTTGCAATAAGTATGTGAGTTCTTTATGACTAATGTTGAGTCCATGGATTATACACACTCTCACCCTTCCATCATTGCTAGCCACTTCGATACCGTGCATTGCCCTTTCTCACCTTGAGAGTCGGTGCAAACTTCGCCGGTGCATCCAAACCCCGTGATACGATACGCTCTATCACACATAAGCCTCCTTATATCTTCCTCAAAACAGCCACCATACCTACCTATTATGGCTTTTCCATGGCCATTCCGAGATATATTGCCATGCAACTTTGCACCGTTCTGTTTATCATGACACGTTCATCATCGTCATATTGCCTTGCATGATCATGTAGTTGACATCGTATTTGTGGCAAAGCCACCATGCATATTATTTCATACATGTCACTCTTGACTCATTACCCATCCCGGTACACCGCCGTAGGCATTCATATAGAGTCATACTTTGTTCCAGTATCGAGTTGTAATCATTGAGTTGTAAATGAATAGAAGTGTGATGATCACCATTCATAGAGCATTGTCCCAATAAAAAAAGGAAAAAGGAACAAAGGAAAAAAAGAGAAAGGCTAAAAGAAAAAAAGAAAGCCCCCCCAAAATAAAATAAATAAAAAGGGGCAATGCTACTATCTTTTTCATACTTGTGCTTCAAAGTAGCACCATGATCTTTATGATAGACAGTCTCTTGTTTTGTCACTTTCATATACTAGTGGGAATTTTTAGTTATAGAACTTGGCTTGTATATTCCAACAATGGGCTTCCTCAAATGCCCTAGGTCTTCGTGAGCAAGCAAGTTGGATGCACACCCACTTAGTTTCTTTTGTTGAGCTTTCATACATTTATAGCTCTAGTGCATCCGTTGCATGGCAATCCCTACTCCTCACATTAACATCAATTGATGGGCATCTCCATAGCCCGTTGATTTTCCGCGTTGATGTGAGGCTTTCTCCTTTTTGTCTTCTCCATATAACCCCCATCATTATATTCTATTCCACCCATAGTGCTATATCCATGGCTCACGCTCATGTATTGCGTGAAAGTTGAAAAAAGTTTGAGATTACTAAAGCATGAAACAATTGCTTGGCTTGTCATCGGGGTTGTGCATGATGAGAGCATTCTTGGGTGACGAAAATGGAGCATGACCAAACTATATGATTTTGTAGGGATGAACTTTCTTTGGCCATGTTATTTTGAGAAGACATAATTTCTTAGTTAGTATGCTTGAAGTATTATTACTTTTATGTCAATATTAAACTTTTATCTTGAATCTTTCGGATCTGAATATTCATTCCACAATTAAGAGGGTTACATTGAAAATTATGCCAAATAGCATTCCACATCAAAAATTCTGTTTTTATCATTTACCTACTCGAGGACGAGAAGGAATTAAGCTTGGGGATGCTTGATACGTCTCCAACGTATCTATAATTTTTGATTACTCCATGCTATGTTATATTCTGTTTTAGATGTTTATTGGGCTTTATTATACACTTTTATATTATTTTTGGGACTAACCTATTAATCAGAGGCCCAGCCCAAATTGCCGTTTTTTGCCTATTTCAGTGTTTCGAAGGAAAAGGATATCAACGGAGTCCAAACGGAATAAAACCTTCGGAAACGTGATTTCCTCAACAAACGTGATCCAAGAGACTAGGAGTGGACGTAAAGCAATCAACGAGGAAGGCACGAGGCAGGGGGGCACGCCTACCCCCCAGGTGCGCCCTCCACCCTCGTGGGCCCCTTGTTGCTCCACCGACATACTTCTTCCTCCTATATATACCCATGTACCATGGAAACATCAGATATGGAGCCAAAACCCTAATTCTACCGCCGCAACCTTCTATACCGCGAGATCCCATCTTGGGGCCTTTTTCAGCGCTCCGCCGGAGGGGGCATTGATCAAGGAGGGCTTCTACATCAACACCATAGCCTCTCCGATGATGTGTGAGTAGTTTACCTCAGACCTTCGGGTCCATAGTTGTTAGCTAGATGGCTTCTTCTCTCTTTTTGGATCTCAATACAATGTTCTCCTCAATCTTCTTGGAGATCTATTCGATGTAATCTTCTTTTGCGGTGTGTTTGTCGAGATCCGATGAATTGTGGGTTTATGATCAAGTTTATCTATGAACAATATTTGAATCTCCTCTGAATTATTTTATATATGATTGGTTATCTTTGCAAGTCTCTTTGAATTATCAGTTTGGTTTGGCCTACTAGATTGATCTTTCTTGCAATGGGAGAAGTGCTTAGCTTTGGGTTCAATCTTGCGGTGCTCGATCCCAGTGACAGAAAGGGAAACGACAAATATTGTATTGTTGCCATCGAGTTTAAAAGATATGGGGTTTATATCATATTGCATGAGTTTATCCCTCTACATCATGTCATCTTACTTAAAGCATTACTATGTTTTTATGAACTTAATACTCTAGATGCATGCTGGATAGCGGTCGATGTGTGGAGTAATAGTAGTAGATGCAAAATCGTTTCGGTCTACTTGTCTCGGACATGATTCCTATATACATGATCATACCTAGATATTCTCATAACTATGCTCAATTCTATCAATTGCTCGACAGTAATTCGTTTACCCACCGTAATACTTATGCTCTCGAGAGAAGCCACTAGTGAAACCTATGGCCCCGGGGTCTATTTTCCATTATATTAATCTTCTAACACTTAGTTATTTCTATTGCCGTTTATTTTACTTTGCATCTTTATTTCTCTTTATCATAAAAATACCAAAAATATTATCTTATCATATCTATCAGATCTCACTCTCGTAAGTGGCCGTGAAGGGATTGAAAACCCCTTTATCGTGTTGGTTGTGAGGTTCTTATTTGTTTGTGTAGGTGCGTGGGACTCAAGCGTAGTCTCCTACTGGATTGATACCTAGGTGCTCAAAAACTAAGGGAAATGCTTACGCTACTTTACCGCATCACCCTTTCCTCTTCAAGGAAAAACCAACGCAGTGCTCAAGAGGTAGCAGTCCATTTTGCATCATGTCTTCCTACTGTTATTTATGATGTTTTTATCCATCATAATGGTTTTTGGAGTAGTTCTAATGCCTTTCTCTCATAATATGCAAGGTATACACAAAGAGGGAGAATTTTGGCAGCTAGAAATCTGGACCTGGAAAAGCTACGTCAGGCCACCTATTCTGCACAACTCCAAATAAGCTGAAACTTCATGGAGTATTTTTTATAAAATATATGATGAATATTGGAGCAAATAACTACCAGAGGGAGCCCACCAGGTGGGTACAACCCTCTCCCTGGCGCGCCACTACAAAAAAAGACACATCCATGACATTTCGGGCCGAACGAAATTTTTTCTGTCATACTTATGACACTTCTATGACAATAATTGTGAAAAAACCCGGTATCATCTTAGATGTGGTGGGGTCCTACTTCTATGACAAAAAATCATGACAAAAATGGGCTTTTTGTCCTGGCGGGCCGGAGACGCAGCTGCATGACATTCTTTGGGCCGCCAATGACGGAAAAAACCGTGGTAGAAGCAAGGGCGAGGAAAATATCGGGGAGTTCCCGGTTACGGTGAGTGGTCGGGGGCCGAGCGATGCACGTTTCTCTCGTACGTACGCGCGTGTGTGCGAGGCATTGGGCTCTAACTGAACCCGAGTGAGGCGTTGGGCTCTAATTGAACCCGAGCAATTGCACTACAGGCTACGCGTTACTGAACCCGAGTGAGGTGTTGGGCTCTAACTGAACCCGAGCAATTGCACTACAGGCTACGCGTTACTGAACCCGAGCGACCGATCGATCCCTTGCTATTAACTGAACCTGAGTGATTCCTTCGCTACTGCTGCTAACTGAAGCCAATCGATGCTGCCTCTGGATGAACAGTGAGCATTGTTGGGGGGTTTGGATGAACAGTTCCCGGTGGGGGGTTGGATGAATAGGACCCTGTGGTAGTAGAGGCCATTGCCGCTGGATGAACAGTACCCCGATCGATCGAGCCGGTGGATGAACAGGACCCCGTGGAGGGCTGGATGAACAGGACCCCATGGAGGGCTGGATGAACAGGACGACCCCGTGGAGGGCTGGTTGAACAGTAGCCGGTGGAGGGCTGGATGTGTCGGATTTCGGGTTCCGGCAAAACCCTTGAGGTTCGAACTCTGGGGTGCGCACGAAGATCTCTCCCCCTAGCTCACGCTCTCACCACAATCTCTAAGCTTAGCATGTCGAACTCGCAAAACGAAGGACATAGGGTTTATACTGGTTCGGGCCACCGATGTGGTGTAATACCCTACTCCATTGTGGTGTGGTGGATTGCCTCTTGGGCTGAGGATGAACGAGTACAAGGGAAGAACAACCTCCTGAGGAGAGGTGTTCTTGAGCTCGGTGAGCTTGTGTGGTTGAGGATGATCTGAATGATCCCCCCTGCTGTGGTGGCTAGTCCTATTTATAGAGGCCCTGGTCCTCTTCCCAAATGTAGGCGGGAAGGGATCCAACAATGGCCAAATTTGAAGGGAGAAAATGATACATCTCCGTCGTATCTACTTTTCCAAACACTTTTGCCCTTTTTTGGACTCTAACTTGCATGATTTGAATGGAACTAACCCGGACTGACGTTGTTTTCAGCAGAATTGCCATGGTGTTATTTTTGTGCAGAAATAAAAGTTCTCGGAATGACCTAAAAATCAACAGAGATTATTTTTGGAATATATAAAAAATACTGGAAGAAGAATCCACATCAGGGGGCCCACACCCTGTCCACGAGGGTGGGGGGCGCGCCTACCCCCCTGGGCGCGCCCCCTGCCTCGTGGGCCCCCTGATGCTGCACCGACGTCCATCTTGACTCCATATATTCACTTCCGGGGAGAAAAAAAATCAGAGAGAATGATTCATCGCGTTTTACGATACGGAGCCGCCGCCAAGCCCTAAACTCTCTCGGGAGGGCTGATCTGAAGTCCGTTCGAGGCTCCGGAGTGGGGAATCCGTCGCCATCGTCATCATCAACCTTCCTCCATCACCAATTTCATGATGCTCACCGCCGTGCGTGAGTAATTGCATCGTAGGCTTGCTGGATGGTGATGGGTTGGATGAGATTTATCATGTAATGGAGTTAGTTTTGTTAGGGTTTGATCCCTAATATCCACTATGTTCTGAGATTGTTGTGGCTATGACTTTGCTATGCTTAATGCTTATCACTAGGGCCCGAGTGCCATGATTTCAGATCTGAACCTATTATGTTTTCATGAATACATGTGAGTTCTTGATCCTATCTTGCAAGTCTATAGTCACCTATTATGTGTTATGATCCGTTAACCCCGAAGTGACAATAATCGGGATACTTATCGTTGATGATCGTAGTTTGAGGAGTTCATGTATTCACTATGTGTTAATGCTTTGGTCCGATACTCTATTAAAAGGAGGCCTTAATATCCCTTAGTTTCCAATAGGACCCCGCTGCCACGGGAGGGTAGGACAAAATATGTCATGCAAGTTCTTTTCCATAAGCACGTATGACTATATTCAGAATACATGCCTACACTACATTGATGAACTGGAGCTAGTTCTATGTCACCCTATGTTATAACTATTGCATGATTGATCGCATCCGACATAATTATCCATCACTGATCCATTGCCTAAGAGCTTTTCATATATTGTTCTTCACTTATTTACTTTTCCGTTGCTACTATTACAATCACTATAAACCCAAAAATATTACTTTTGCTACCGTTACCACTATTATCATATTACGTTGTTACTAAACACTTTGCTACAGATATTAAGTTTCCAGGTGTGGTTGAATTGACAACTCAGCTGCTAATACTTGAGAATATTCTTTGGCTCCCCTTGTGTCGAATCAATAAATTTGGGTTGAATACTCTACCCTCGAAAACTATTGTGATCCCCTATACTTGTGGGTTATCAAGACGATTTTCTCGCGCCGTTGCCGGGGAGCATAGCTCTATTCTTTGAGTCACTTGGGATTTATATCTGCTTATCACTATGAAGAACTTGAAATATCAAAGAACCAATATTTTCCCCTCAACTACGAGGGGAGGTAAGGAACTACCATCTAGCTCTGCACTTGATTCACCTTCTGTTTTGAGTAAACTTGCGACACCTACACATGCTATTGATTTTGATAGGTCGCATGTTATTGATGATGCCACTTATGCTTTGCATGATACTACTGTGCTTGATACTACTGTGCCACTAGGTGAATTTCTTGATGAACAACTGGCTAGGGCTAGAGAGAATGAAATTATTGAAACTGATAATATTGATGAAAGTGATGATGAAGATTCTCCCCCTAGATATGAATTGCCTATTGTGCCTGAGGGTTATGTTATGGATGAAGAAACTGCTAGAGACTTCTTAGCTTGCAATGATAGATCTGATCTTAAGAAATTATTAGCTAAGCTTAAAAAAAGTCTTTAAATGCTAGAATGAAATATGACCCTGCTTTTGCTACTTCACCTATCTTTATTACTATTAAGGATTATGATTTCTCTATCGATCCTGAGTTAATTACTTTGGTTGAATCTGATCCTTTTTATGGCTATGAATCTGAAACTGTTGTGGCACATCTTACTAAATTAAATGATATAGCCACCCTATTTACTCATGATGAGAAAACTCGTTATTACTTTATCCTTAAGTTGTTTCTGTTCTCATTAAAGGGTGATGCTAAAACATGGTTTAATTCTCTTGATCCTGGTTGTGTGCGTAGTCCCCAGGATATGATTTATTACTTCTCTGCTAAATATTTCCCCACTCATAAGAAACAAGCTACTTTAAGGGTAATATATAATTTTGTGCAAATTGAAGAAGAGAGTCTCCCACAAGCTTAGGGGAGGCTTCTCCAATTACTTAATGCTTTGCCTGATCATCCTCTCAAGAAAAATGAAAATACTTGATATCTTTTATAATGGACTAACCGATGCTTCTAGAGACCATCTAGATAGTTGTGCTGGTTGTGTTTTCAGGGAAAGAACTGTTGATCAAGCTGAATTGCTATTGTATAATATGTTGACTAATGAAAATAATTGGACACTTCCTGAACCAACTCCTAAGCCAACTCCGAAGAAAAGGGGTATTCTATTTCTCAGTCCTGAAGATATGCAAGAGGCAAAGAAATCTATGAAAGAAAGAGGTATTAAAGCTGAAGATGTTAAGAATTTACCACCTATTGAAGAAATACATGGTCTTCATAACTCAACACAGATGGTAAAGGTAAATTCTCTCTATAGATTTGATGAAGGTGATATTCCTCGTTATAAGTCTCTAGCCAATGCTTAGATGGTTTGATAATTTTATTTTTAAACAAGAAAACTTCAATGCTTATGTTGGTAGACAATTGAAACATAATGCTCAGATGCTTGAACACTTGAGTGATTATATGTCTAGAGTAAAAGGTGAACTTAAACTTATTAGTAAACATGCTTCTATGGTTACCACTCAAGTAGAACAAGTACTTAAGGCTCAGAATGATTTGCTCAATGAATTAAATAATAAGAAGAATGATAATGTTGTTAGAGTTATGACTAGAGGGGGTAAAATGACTCAGGAACCTTTGTATCCCGAGGGCCACCCTAAGAGAATTGAGCAAGATTCTCAGAGAACTAATATAGATGCACCCAGTCATTTTAAGAGGAAGAAAAGAAAAATGATAGGACTTTCCATGCTTCTAGTGAACCTGTTGTTGACACACCTGAGAATCCCAATGATATTTCTATTTCTAATGCTGAAACACAATCTGGTAATGAACATGAACCTAGTGATAATGTTAATGATGATGTTCATGTTGATGCTCAACCTAGCAATGACAGTGATTTAGAAATTGAACCTACTGTTGATCTTGATAACCCACAATCAAAGAATCAACGTTATGATAAGAGAGTCTTTGTTGCTAGGAAGCACAGTAAGGAAAGAGAACCATGGGTTCAGAAACCCATGCCTTTTCCTCCTAAACCATCCAATAAACAGGATGATGACGATTTTGAGCGCTTTGCTGAAATGATTAGACCTATCTTTTTGCGTATGCGTTTGACCGATATGCTTAAAATGAATCCTTATGCTAAATACATGAAAGATATTGTTACAAATAAAAGAAAGATACTGTAAGCTGAAATTTCCACCAAGCTTGCTAATTACACTTTTAAGGGTGGAATACCAAAGAAACTAGGAGATCTAGGAGTGCCAACTATACCATGCTCCATTAAAAGAAACTATGTTAAAACTCCTTTATGTGATCTAGGAGCCGGTGTTAGTGTTATGCCTCTCTCTTTATATCGTAGACTTGATTTGAATAAGTTGACACCTACTGAAATATCTTTGCAAATGGCTGATAAATCAACTGCTATACCTGTCGGTATTTGTGAGGATGTGCCTGTTGTGGTTGCACACGCTACTATTTTAATGGACTTTGTTATTCTTGATATTCCCGAGGACGATAGTATGTCGATTATCCTCAGAAGACCCTTTTTGAATACTGTAGGGGCTGTTATTGATTGCAACAAAGGCAATGCCACTTTTTATGTTAATGGTAATGAGCATACGGTACACTTTTTGAGGAAACAACCTCAAGTTCACAGTATCTATTCTATTGGAAAAATTTCAGCAATTACTATTGGAGGTTTTGAATTTCCTCTTCCTACTATTAAGAAGAAATATGATATTCTTATTGTTGGGGATGTGCATATCCCCGTTGAGGTAACCTAGTGTTATTTGAAAATTCTCTAGTTTCATGTTATTCGAAAAGAGTTTGTTAACAAGACTCTATCAACCTTGTTAGTGGATTCCTTTTGATGAGCAGGAACCGGATGAAGTTAGAAAGCACAATCTTCTGTACCCTCTTTTTACCTGCTGTTATTTATATTAAATAAAGCAAAAATAGTATTTTCTGTCTGTTTTTTGAATTATCCATGGAATTGAAAATACCCGGAAAATAAAAGTTCTCCAAATGCCCTGAAAATGAAATATGATTTTTTCTAGAATATTTAAGAATTTTAGGCACTGAGAACACAGCAGGGGGAGTAGCCACGTGCCCACGAGGGTGGAGGGCGCGCCCACCCCCCTGGGCACGCCCCCTGCCTCGTGGACCCCACGTGGGTCCACTCCACTTATCCTTGCACCCACATGCTTCGTCTTGCTCTAGAAAAAAAAAATCACTAGCCAGCTCAAACCCGAGTTCTAGCTCATCTTGCTGCCATTTTCGATCTCCTTGCTCAAAGCTCCATTCACAAAACTGCTTTGGGGAATTGTTCTTTGGTATGTGACTCCTCCAATGGTCCAATTAGTTTTTGTTCTAGTGCTTTATTCATTGCAAATTTTTGCTGCTTAGGTGACCCTGTTTTTGAGCTTGCATGTCAAATTTATGTGGTCAAAAGTAGTTTTAATGCATGATATAGCCTCTAGGCACTTGTAGGAGTAGTTCCTATCAGTTTTGTTGAGTTTGGTTCACTTTTATTTTTGAGTTACTAAAACTTTTAGAAATTTTTAAGAGGAAGAAATATGTTTAGGAAAATGTACCAAGGTGGTTCCTCAAGGAAGCAAGGCCCAACGCCCGCAATACGCGAGCCGGACAATGAACTACCAAGAGATGCTCAAGTGAGGCCTTGTGAATGGCCGTCAGAGGACTTCATGGATCGAGCAGGAATTAAGGAGGAATTTGAAGCATATGTGTGTAATGCCGATCTTGAGAGCTTCGTGGTAGATAAGTGCCGTTAGTACCTCTATTTAACTGATTCATTTGTGAGAAGGTTTAAATTTACATCATCACACAATTCTCAAACTGTCCTATTTGATCTTTATGATAAATCTTATACCATGGACATAGAAGATTTTAATACTTCTTGTAAACTCCCACAGTGGGGTAATGTTAGTGAACCTGGCAAATCTGAATATAAAGACTTTCTTGCTAGTATAACTGTGGGGGAATCTAGGGAAATCACGCAAGCTACCATAGGGAGCATTCATTTTCCTGCCATACATTATTTTGCTCTCTTCATGGGTAGATGCATTAACGGTATGGATGAGTTATGCCACATGTGTGTTCCTGATCTTAGTGTTCTCAAGAGTGCTGTATTAGGTGATAGGCAATATAATTTGGGGGCCATTGTTGCACGTAGGTTGCATAATAATAGTATTGATGGAGATTTCTTTGGTGGAATTTATGCAACCCGTTTATCTGATTTTCTTGAGATACCCATACGTGGAGATGATATTGAGTTGCCTCCTGCTTATTTAGATTATAATGCCATGGTTCGTCATCAGTTTGTTGAGAGGAACAATCAGTTCCTCCAGTACCGACTAATCTTTGATAGACGACGCACCTATCACGTCGCTCTCCCTGCTCCTACTTTCTTTGACTTTCAGGAAAAAGGGAGATATGTTATAACCAGGTAGGAGGCGACTGAGTACGAGAGGAGGGCGGAGGCAGCTCGCCTCCAAGCTGCACCTCATCAGGCAATTGTCGTTGCATCTCAGTACGACCCCAGCTACAACTTTGATCCATGGGCATAGACCAACTTAGGCCAAAAGCCTAAGCTTGGGGGAGTACGTATTTCTCACCGACATTGCACTCATGTTCACACACTCATGCCAATTGTCGGCGCTCATACTTTTTCATTGTATCATCCATGCTAGTTTATTTTCTTTTTAAGCTTTCTTCTTGTGTGTTTGAAAAACCTTAAGAAAAACCAAAAAAATTAGTTGTAGCTTTTAGCTACTTTACTTTCCATGCCTGTAGTAGTAGTAATTAAAAAGAAACCCCCAAAAGATTTCTCGTTCTTCTTTTTGCTTGTTGGGAGCTTTCCCGTGTAAATAGTTTTATTTCTTTTCGTCGGGGGTCGAGAGGAGAAGATCATGATGAAATTGTTGAGTGGCTCTCATATGCATTATTGTTGATCTAAGAAAGAGCCCATATTTCCTTGTCTTCTCCCTTGAATTGAATGCTTGCAGATTCCACCTTAGTCCAATGCACGTGCACTATTATTATTATTATTATCCACACTATTCGGTCGTGCAAGTGAAAGGAAATAATGAAGATATATGATGAATTCATTGAGATGAGAAAAGCTGGTATGAACTCGACCTCTCTTGTTTTTGTAAATATGATTAGTCCATTGTTCCTGATTCAGCCTATTATGAATGAAACATGTTTGCAATGACAATTAGAGATTATAGTTGCTTATGCCATGCTTAATTTGCTAGGAGTTTATAATGGTTTACCTTGCGTGCCAACATGCTATTAAAATAGTTGTGATGTGGTATGATGGGGTGGTATCCTCCTTTGAACGATTCGAGTGGCTTGACTTGGCACATGTTCACGCATGTAGTTGAAACAAAATCAACATAGCCTCTACGATATTTATGTTCATGGTGAATTATATCCTACTCATGCTTGCATTCGGTGTTGATTAATTTTAATGCATGTTCATGACTGTTGTCGCTCTCTAGCTGGTCGCTTCCCAGTCTCTTGCTAGCCTTCACTTGTACTAAGCGGGAATAGTGCTTGTGCATCTAACTCCATGAACCCCAAAAGTTATTCCATATGAGTCCACCATACCTTCCTATATACGGTATCTACCTGCCGTTCCAAGCAAATTTGTATGTGCCAAACTCTAAACCTTCAAATAAACATTCTGTTTTGTATGCTCGAATAGCTCATATATCAACTAGGGCCGTCTATATCTTCCATTCTAGGAGGGTTATTCTCAAGAGGAGTGGACTCTACTCCTCACTCACGAGAAAATGGCTGGTCACCGGGATGCCCAGTCCCATGCTCAAACCAAATCAAAATAATTCCAAACAACACTCCCCCAGGATTGTTGTTAGTTGGAGGCACCCGTTGTTTTGGGCAAGCAATGGATTGATGCTTGTTGGTGGTGGGGGAGTATAAACTTTACCATTCTTCTTGGGAACCGCCTATAGTGTGTGTAGAATGGAAGATACCGAGATCTCTCGGTTGTTATGTTGACAATGAAAGTATACCACTCAAAATATTATTCATCTCTATTTCAAAATCGAGCTCTGGCACCTCTACAAATCCCTGCTTCCCTCTACGAAGGGCCTATCTATTTACTTTTATGTTGAGTCATCATCCTCTCATTAAAAAGCACCAGTTGGAGAGCACCCCTGACATTTGCATGTATTACTGTTAGCTTACATAGAGTATGACTTGACTGGATCTCTTTTACCATGAATTACAATGTCTAGTTAGTCCTTGATCTTTAAAGGTGCTCTGCATTTATGTTTTGCGGTCTTAGAAAGGGCTAGTGAGATACCATCTTGTTATATCATATTATGATTGTTTTGAGAAAGTGTTGTCATCCGAGATTTATTATTATTGCTCGCTAGTTAATTATGCCATTGATATGAGTAAACATGAGACCTAAATATTATTGCGAATATGGTTAGTTCATAATCTTTGCTGAAAACTTGAATGTTGGCTTTATATATTTACAACAACAAGAGCAAACAGAGTTTGTAAAAGTTTTTCTTTATCACTTTCAGTTTATCAACTGAATTGCTTGAGGACAAGCAAAGGTTTAAGCTTGGGGAGTTGATACGTCTCCATCGTATATACTTTTCCAAACAATTGTGCCCTTGTTTTGGACTCTAACTTGCATGATTTCAATGGAACTAACCCGGACTGGCGCTGTTTTCAGCATAATTGCCATGGTGTTATTTTTGTGCAAAAATAAAAGTTCTCAGAATGACCTCAAAATCAATGGAGAATATTTTTGGAATATATAAAAAATATTGGAAGAAGAATCCACGTCAGGGGGCCCACACCCTGTCCACAAGGGTGGGGGCGTGCCTACCCCCTGGGCGCGCCCCCTGCATCGTGGGCCCCCTGATGCTCCACCCACGTCCATCTTGACTCCATATTTCACTTTTGGGGAGAAAAAAAAACCAGAGAGAAGTATTCATCGCGTTTTATGATACGGAGCCGCCGCCAAGCCCTAAACTCTTTTCGGGAGGGCTGATCTGGAGTCCGTTCGGGGCTCCGGAGAGGGGAATCCATCGCCATCGTCATCATCAACCTTCCTCCATCACCAATTTCATGATGCTCACCGCCGTGCGTGAGTAACTCCATCGTAGGCTTGCTGGACGATGATGGGTTGGATGAGATTTATCATGTAATTGAGTTAGTTTTGTTAGGTTTTGATACCTAGTATCCACGATGTTCTGAGATTGATGTTGTTGGAAATATGCCCTAGAGGCAATAATAAAAGTATTATTATTATATTTCCTTGTTCATGATAATTGTCTTTTATTCATGCTATAACTGTATTATCCGGAGATCGTAATACACGTGTGAATACATAGACCACAATATGTCCCTAGTGAGCCTCTAGTTGACTAGCTCGTTGTGATCAACAGATAGTCATGGTTTCCTGGCTATGGACATTGGATGTCGTTGATAACGGGATCACATCATTAGGAGAATGATGTGATGGACAAGACCCAATCCTAAGCCTAGCACAAAGATCGTGTAGTTCGTTTGCTAGAGCTTTGCCAATGTCAAGTATCTCTTCCTTTGACCATGAGAGCGTGTAACTCCTGGATACCGTAGGAGTGCTTTGGGTGTATCAAACGTCACAACGTAACTGGGTGACTATAAAGGTGCACTACAGGTATCTCCGAAAGTATCTATTGTTTTATGCGGATCGAGACTGGGATTTGTCACTCCGTGTAAACGGAGAGGTATCTCTGGGCCCACTCGGTAGGACATCATCATATGCGCAATGTGACCAAGGAGTAGATCACGGGATGATGTGTTACGGAACGAGTAAAATGACTTGCCGGTAACGAGATTGAACAAGGTATCGGTATACCAACGATCGAATCTCGGGCAAGTAAAATACCGCTAGACAAAGGGAATTGAATACGAGATTGATAAAGTCCTTGACATCGTGGTTCATCTGATGAGATCATCGTGGAACATGTGGGAGCCATCATGGGTATCCAGATCCCGCTGTTGGTTATTGACAGGAGAACGTCTCGGTCATGTCTGCATGTCTCCCGAACCCGTAGGGTCTACACACTTAAGGTTCGATGACGCTAGGGTTATAAAGGAAGTTTGTATGTGGTTACCGAATGTTGTTCGGAGTCCCGGATGAGATCCCGGACGTCACGAGGAGTTCCGGAATGGTCCGGAGGTAAAGATTTATATATAGGAAGTCCTGTTTCGGCCATCGGGACAAGTTTCCGGGTCATCGGTATTGTACCAGGACCACCGGAAGGGTCCCGGGGGCCCACCGGGTGGGGCCACCTGCCCCGGGGGGCCACATGGGCTGTAGGGGATGCGCCTTGGCCTGCATGGGCCAAGGGCACCAGCCCCTAGAGGCCCATGCGCCAAGATATAGGAAAAAGGGGAGAGTCCTAAAGGGGGAAGGCACCTCCGAGGTGCCTTGGGGAGGATGGACTCCTCCCCCCCTCTTAGCCGCACCCCTTCCTTGGAGGAAGGGGCAAGGCTGCGCCTCCCCCCTCTCCCCTGCCCCTATATATAGTGGAGGGGAGGGAGGGCATCCATACCTGAGCCCTTGGCGCCTCCCTCCCTCCCGTGACACCTCCTCCTCTCCCGTAGGTGCTTGGCGAAGCCCTGCAGGATTGCCACGCTCCTCCATCACCACCACGCCGTTGTGCTGCTGCTGGATGGAGTCTTCCTCAACCTCTCCCTCTCTCCTTGCTGGATCAAGGTGTGGGAGACATCGTCGAGCTGTACGTGTGTTGAACGCGGAGGTGCCGTCCGTTCGGCACTAGGATCATCGGTGATCTGAATCACGACGAGTACGACTCCATCAACCCCGTTCACTTGAACTCTTCCGCTTAGCGATCTACAAGGGTATGTAGATGCACTCTCCTTCTACTCGTAGCTGGTTTCTCCATAGATAGATCTTGGTGACGCGTAGGAAAATTTTGAATTTCTGCTACGTTCCCCAACAGTGGCATCATGAGCTAGGTCTATTGCGTAGATTCTTTGCACGAGTAGAACACAAAGTAGTTGTGGGCGTTGATGTTGTTCAATATGCTTACCGTTACTAGTCCAATATTGTTTCGGCGGTATTGTGGGATGAAGCGGCCCGGACCGACCTTACACGTACTCTTACGTGAGACAGGTTCCACCGATTGACATGCACTTGGTGCATAAGGTGGCTAGCGGGTGCCAGTCTCTCCCACTTTAGTCGGAACGGATTCAATGAAAAGGGTCCTTATGAAGGGTAAATAGCAATTGGCATATCACGTTGTGGTTTTGCGTAGGTAAGAAACGTTCTTGCTAGAAACCCATAGCAGCCCGTAAAACATGCAAACAACAATTAGAGGACGTCTAACTTGTTTTTGCAGGGTATGCTTTGTGATGTGATATGGCCAAGAAGGATGTGATGAATGATATATATGTGATGTATGAGATTGATCATGTTCTTGTAATAGGAATCACGACTTGCATGTCGATGAGTATGACAACCGACAGGAGCCATAGGAGTTGTCTTTATTTTTTTTGTATGACCTGCGTGTCATTGAAGAACGCCATGTAAACTACTTTACTTTATTGCTAAACGCGTTAGCCATAGAAGTAGAAGTAGTCGTTGGCGTGACAACTTCATGAAGACATGATGATGGAGATCATGATGATGGAGATCATGGTGTCATGCCGGTGACAAGATGATCATGGAGCCCCGAAGATGAAGATCAAAGGAGCTATATGATATTGGCCATATCATGTCACTACTCTATTTGATTGCATGTGATGTTTATCATGTTTATGCATCTTGTTTGCTTAGAACGACGGTAGTAAATAAGATGATCCCTTACAAAATTTCAAGAAGTGTTCTCCCCTAACTGTGCACCGTTGCTACAGTTCGTCGCTTCTAAGCACCACGTGATGATCGGGTGTGATGGATTCTTACGTTCACATACAACGGGTGTAAGACAGTTTTACACAGCGAAAACACTTAGGGTTAACTTGACGAGCCTAGCATGTGTAGACATGGCCTCGGAGCACGGAGACCGAAAGGTCGAGCATGAGTCATATGGTAGATACGATCAACATGAAGATGTTCACCGATGATGACTAGTCCGTCTCACGTGATGATCGGACACGGCCTAGTTGACTCGGATCATGTAATCACTTAGATGACCAGAGGGATGTCTATCTGAGTGGGAGTTCATAAGATGAACTTAATTATCCTGAACATAGTCAAAAGACCTTTTGCAAATTATGTCGTAAGCTCGCGCTTTAGTTCCACTGTTTAGATATGTTCCTAGAGAAAATATAGTTGAAAGTTGAAAGTAACAATTATGCGGACAGTAGAAAGCTTATGTCCTTGATGCACTGCTCAATGTGCCGAACCCCAAACGTCGTTTGTAGATGTTGCGAACATCGGACATACACGTTTTGATAACTACGTGATAGTTCAGTTAAACGGTTTAGAGTTGAGGCACTAAAGACGTTTTTCGAAACATCGCGGAACATATGAGATGTTTCAAGGGCTGAAATTGGGATTTCAGGCTCGTGCCCACGTCAAGAGGTATGAGACCTCCGACGATTTTCTTAGCCTGCAAAATAAGGGAGAAAAGCTCAATCGTTGAGCTTGTGCTCAGATTGTCTGAGTGCAACAATCACTTGAATCGAGTGGGAGTTGATCTTCCAGATAAGATGGTGATGTTTCTCCAAAGTCATTACCACCAAGCTGCTAGAGCTTCGTGATGAACTATAATATATCAGGGACATATATGATGATCCTTGAGATATTCGCGATGTTTGACACCGCGAAAGTAGAAATCAAGAAGGAGCATCAATTGTTGAGGGTTGGTGAAACCACTAGTTTCAAGAAGGGCAAGGGCAAGAAGGGATACTTCATGAAACGGCAAATCAGCTGCTGCTCCAGTGAAGAAACCCAAGGTTGAACCCAAACCCGAGACTAAGTGCTTCTGTAATAAGGGGAACAGTCACTAGAGCAGAATTACCCTAGATACTTGGTAGATAAGAAGGCTGGCAAGGTCGATAGAAGTATATTGGATATACATGATGTTAATGTGTACTTTACTAGTACTCCTAGTAGCACCAGGGTATTGGATACCGGTTCGGTTGCTAAGTGTTAGTAACTCGAAATAAAAGCTACGAAATAAACGGAGACTAGCTAAAGGTGAGCTGACGATATATGTTGGAAGTGTTTCCAAGGTTGATATGATCAAGCATCACACGCTCCCTCTACCACCGAGATTGGTGTTTGCGTTGAGCATAGACATGATTGGATTATGTCTATCGCAATACGGTTATTCATTTAAGGAGAATAATGGTTACTCTATTTTGAATAATACCTTCAATGGTCTTGCACCTAAAGGAATGGTTTATTGAATCTCGATCGTAGTGATACACATTTTCATGCCAAAAGATATAAGATAGTAATGATAGTACCACTTACTTGTGGCACTGCCATGTAAGTCATAATGGTATAAAACGCATGAAGAAGCTCCATGTTGATGGATCTTTGGACTCACTCGTTTTTGAAAAGTTTGAGACATGCGAACCATGTCTATTGGTGTATATGCATGAAGAAACTCCATGCAAATGGACCGTTCGGACTCACTTGATTTTGAATCACTTGAGATATGCAAATCATACCACATAGGCAAGATGACTGAAAAGCCTCGGTTTCAATAAGATGGAACAAGATAGCAACTTGTTGGAAGTAACACATTTTGATGTGTGCAGTCCAATAAATGCTGAGGCATGCAGTGAATATCGTTATGTTCTTACTTCACAGATGATTCGAGTAGATGTTGAGAATATTTACTTGATGAAACACAACTCTGAATTATTGAATGGTTCAAGTAATTTCAGAGTGAAGTAGAAAATCATTGTGACAAGAGGATAAAATGTCTATGATACGATCATAGAGATGAATATCTGAGTTACGAGTTTTGGCACACAATTAAGACATTGTGGAAATTGTTTCATAATTAATACCGCCTGGAACACCATAGTGTGATGGTGTGTCCGAACATCATAGTTGCACCCTATTGGATATGGGGCGTACCATGATGTCTCTTATCGAATTACCACTATCGTTCATGGGTTAGGCATTAGAGACAACCACATTCACTTTAAATAGGGCACCACGTAATTCCGATGAGATGACACCGTATGAATTATGGTTTAGAGAAACCTAAGTTGTCGTTTCTTAAAAGTTTGGAGCTGCGACGCTTATATGAAAAAGTTTCAGGTTGATAAGCTCGAACCCAAAGCGGATAAAATGCATCTTCATAGGAAACCCAAAACAGTTGGGTATACCTCCTAATTCAGATCCGAAAGCAATATGAATTGTTTCTAGAGGAAAAGTTTCTCTCGAAAGAATTGAGTGGGAGGATGGTGGAGACTTGATGAGGTTATTGAACCGTCTCTTCAACTAGTGTGTGACAGGGCACAGGGAGTTGTTCCTGTGGCACCTACACCAATTGAAGTGGAAGCTTATGATATTGATCATGAAACTTCGGATCAAGTCACTCCCAAACCTCGTAGGATGACAAGGATGCGTACTACTTCAGAGTGGTACGTAATCCTGTCTTGAAGGTCATGTTGCTAGACAACAATGAACCTACGAGCTATGGAGAAGCGATGGTGGGCCCGGATTCCGATAAATGGCTTGAGGCCATAAAATCCGAGAGAGGATCCATGTATGAAAACAAAGTGTAGACTTTGGCAGAACGGCTCGATGGTCGTAAGGCTAATGAGTACAGATGGATTTCAAAAGGAAGACGGACAATGATGGTAAATGTCACCATTAAGAAAGCTCGACTTGTCGTTAAGATGTTTTCCGACAAGTTCAAGGAGTTGACTACGATGAGATTTTCTCACTCGTAGCGATGCTAAGAGTCTGTTGGAATTATATTAGCGATTACTGCATTATTTATGAAATCTTGCAGATAGGATGTCAAAACATTGTTTCCTCGACGATTTTAATGAGGAAAGATTGTATGTGATACAACCGGAAGGTTTTGTCAATCCCGAAAGATGCTAATAAGTATGCAAAGCTCCAGCAATCCTTCTAAGGACTGGAGTGAGCATCTCGGAGTTGGAATGTATGCTTTGATGATGGTCAAAAATTTTGGGTTTGTACAAAGTTTATGAGAAACTTGTATTTCCAAAGAAGTGAGTGGGAGCACTATAGAATTTCTGATGAATACATGTTGATCAGAAATGATGTAGAATTTCTGGAAAGCATATAGGGTTATTTTGAAAGTGTTTTTCAATAGAAAGCCTGTATTAAGCTACTTGAACATTGAGCATCAAGATCTATAAGGATAGATCAAAATGCTTAATAATACTTTCAAATGAGCATATACCTTGACATGATCTTGAAGGTGTTTCAAGATGGATCAGTCAAAGAAGAAGTTCTTGCCTGAGTTGTAAGGTACGAAGTTAAGACTTAAAGACTCGACCACGGCAGAATAGAGAGAAAGGACGAAGGTCGTCCCCTATGCTTAAGACGTAGGCTCTTCAGTATGCTATGCTGTGTACCGCACCTGAAGTGTGCCTTGCCATGAGTCAGTCAAGGGGTACAAGAGTGATCCAAGAATGGCTCACAGGACAGCGGTCAAAGTTATCCTTAGTAACTAGTGGACTAAGGAATTTTCTCGATTATGGAGGTGATAAAAGAGTTCGTCGTAAAGGTTACGACGATGCAAGCTTGACACCTATCCGGATAGCTCTGAGTAGAGAGACCGGATACATATAATGGAGCAATAATTTAGAATAGCTCCAAGTAGAACAGTTATTTGGAATGGCTCCAAATAGAGCGTGGTAGCTACATCTAGGAGATGACATAGAGATTTGTAAAGCACACACGGATCTGAAAGGTTCAGACCCGTTGACTAAAACCTCTCTCACAAGCAACATGATCAAACATAAAACTCATTGAGTGTTAATCACATAGTGATGTGAACTAGACTACTGACTCTAGTAAACTCTTGGGTATTAGTCACATGGCGATGTGACCTGTGAGTGTTAATCACATGGCGATGTGAACTGGATTATTGACTCTAGTGCAAGTGGGAGACTGTTGGAAATATGCCCTAGAGGCAATAATAAAAGGGTTATTATTATATTTCTTTGTTCATGATAATAGTCTTTTATTCATGCTATAACTGTATTATCCGGAAATCGTAATACACGTGTGAATACATAGACCACAATATGTCCCTAGTGAGCCTCTAGTTGACTAGCTCGTTGTGATCAACAGATAGTCATGGTTTCCTGGCTATGGACATTGGATGTCGTTGATAACGGGATCACATCATTAGGAGAATGATGTGATGGACAAGACCCAATCCTAAGCCTAGCACAAAGATCATGTAGTTCGTTTGCTAGAGCTTTGCCAATGTCAAGTATCTCTTCCTTTGACCATGAGAGCGTGTAACTCCTGGATACCGTAGGAGTGCTTTGGGTGTATCAAACGTCACAACGTAACTGGGTGACTATAAAGGTGCACTACAGGTATCTCCGAAAGTATCTATTGTTTTATGCGGATCGAGACTGGGATTTGTCACTCCGTGTAAACGGAGAGGTATCTCTGGGCCCACTCGGTAGGACATCATCATATGCGCAATGTGACCAAGGAGTTGATCATGGGATGATGTGTTACGGAACGAGTAAAGTGACTTGCCGGTAACGAGATTGAACAAGGTATCGGTATACCGACGATCGAATCTCGGGCAAGTAAAATACCGCTAGACAAAGGGAATTGAATACGGGATTGATAAAGTCCTTGACATCATGGTTCATCCGATGAGATCATCGTGGAACATGTGGGAGCCATCATGGGTATCCAGATCCCGCTGTTGGTTATTGACAGGAGAACGTCTCGGTCATCTGCATGTCTCCCGAACCCGTAGGGTCTACACACTTAAGGTTCGATGACGCTAGGGTTATAAAGGAAGTTTGTATGTGGTTACCGAATGCTGTTTGGAGTCCCAGATGAGATCCCGGACGTCACGAGAAGTTCCGGAATGGTCCGGAGGTAAAGATTTATATATAGGAAGTCCTGTTTCGGCCATCGGGACAAGTTTCGGGGTCATCGGTATTGTACCGGGACCACCGGAAGGGTCCCGGGGGCCCACCGGGTGGGGCCACCTGCCCCGGGGGGCCACATGGGCTGTAGGGGATGCGCCTTGGCCTGCATGGGCCAAGAGGCCCATGCGCCAAGATATAGGAAAAAGGGGAGAGTCCTAAAGGGGGAAGGCACCTCCGAGGTGCCTTGGGGAGGATGGACTCCTCCCCCCCTCTTAGCCGCACCCCTTCCTTGGAGGAAGGGGCAAGGCTGCGCCTCCCCCCTCTCCCCTGCCCCTATATATAGTGGAGGGGAGGGAGGGCATCCATACCTGAGCCCTTGGCGCCTCCCTCCCTCCCGTGACACCTCCTCCTCTCCCGTAGGTGCTTGGCGAAGCCCTGCAGGATTGCCACGCTCCTCCATCACCACCACGCCGTTGTGCTGCTGCTGGATGGAGTCTTCCTCAACCTCTCCCTCTCTCCTTGCTGGATCAAGGCGTGGGAGACATCGTCGAGCTGTACGTGTGTTGAACGCGGAGGTGCCGTCCGTTCGGCACTAGGATCATCGGTGATCTGAATCACGACGAGTACGACTCCATCAACCCCGTTCACTTGAACGCTTCCGCTTAGAGATCTACAAGGGTATGTAGATGCACTCTCCTTCTACTCGTAGCTGGTTTCTCTATAGATAGATCTTGGTGACGCGTAGGAAAATTTTGAATTTCTGCTACGTTCCCCAACAGATGTTGCTATAACTTTGCTATGCTTAATGCTTGTCACTAGGGCCTGAGTGCCATGATTTCAGATCTGAACCTATTATGTTTTCAGGAATATATGTGAGTTCTTGATCCTATCTTGCAAGTCTATAGTCACCTATTATGTGTTATGATCCGTTAACCCTGAAGTGACAATAATCGGGATACTTACTGATACGTCTCCAACGTATCTATAATTTTTGATTGCCCCTTGCTATATTATCTACTGTTTTTAATGTTTATGGGCTTTATTATACACTTTTATATCATTTTTGGGACTAACCTATTAACCCAGAGCCCAGTGCCAGTTTCTGTTTTTACCCTATTTTAGGGTTTCGAAGGAAAGGAAAATCAAACGGAGTCCAATTGACCTGAAACTTCACGGAACTCATTTTTGGAAGGAAAGAACCCAGAAGACTTGGAGTGCACGTCGGGGGACCTGCGAGGAGGTCACGAGGAAGGGGCGCGCGCCCACCCCCTGGGCGCGCCCTCCACCCTCGTGAGCCCCTCGTGGCCCCCCTGACGTACTTCTTCCGCCTATATATCTCCATATACCCTAAAAACATCCGTGAGCATAATAGATCACGAGTTCCGCCGCCAGAAGCCTCCATAGCCACCGAAAGCCAATCTAGACCCGTTCCGGCACCCTGCCGGAGGGGGCAATCCCTCTCCGGTGGCCATCTTCATCATCCCGGTGCTCTGCATGACGAGGAGGGAGTAGTTCTCCCTCGGGGTTGAGGGTATGTACCAATAGCTATGTGTTTGATCTCTCTCTCTCTCTCTCTCTCTCTCTCTCTCGTGTTCTTGAGGTGATACGATCTTGATGTATCGCGAGCTTTGCTATTATAGTTGGATCTTATGTTTCTCCTCCCCCTCTTCTCTCTTGTAATGAATCGAGTTTCCCCTTTGAAGTAATCTTATCCGATTGAGTCTTTAAAGACTTGAGAACACTTGATGTATGTCTTGCTGCGGATATCTGTGGTGACAATGGGATATCACGTGATTCACTTGATGTATGTTTTGGTGATCAACTTGCGGGTTCCGCCCATGAACCTATGCATAGGGGTTGGCACACGTTTTCGTCATGATTCTTCGATAGAAACTTTGGGGCACTCTTTGAGGTCCTTTGTGTTGGTTGAATAAATGAATCTGAGATTGTGTGATGCATATCGTATAATCATACCCACGGATACTTGAGGTGACATTGGAGTATCTAGGTGACATTAGGGTTTTGGTTGATTTGTGTCTTAAGGTGTTATTCCAGTACGAAATCTAGGGCTGTTTGTGACACTTATAGGAATATCCCAACAGATTGATTGGAAAGAATAACTTTGAGGTGGTTTCGTACCCTACCATAATCTCTTTGTTCGTTCACCGCTATTAGTGACTTTGGAGTGACTCTTTGTTGCATGTTGAGGGATAGTTATGTGATCCAATTATGTTATTATTGTTGAGGGAACTTACACTAGCGAAAGTATGAACCCTAGGCCTTGTTTCAACACATTGCAATACCATTTACGCTCACTTTTATCATTAGTTACCTTGCTGTTTTTATAATTCAGATTACAAATACCTTTATCTACTATCCATATTGCACTTGTATCACCATATCTTCGCCGAACTAGTGCACCTATACAATTTACCATTGTATTGGGTGTGTTGGGGACACAAGAGAATCTTTGTTATTTGGTTGCAGGGTTGCTTGAGAGAGACCATCTTCATCCTACGCCTCCTACGGATTGATATACCTTAGGTCATCCACTTGAGGGAAATTTGCTACTGTCCTACAAACCTCTGCACTTGGAGGCCCAACAACGTCTACAAGAAGAAGGTTGTGTAGTAGACATCACTTACCGGTGATGACCGTAGTTTGAGGAGTTCATGTATTCACTATGTTTTAATGCTTAATTTGGTCCGGTACTCTATTAAAAGGAGGCCTTAATATCCTTCAGTTTCCAATAGGACCCCGCTACCACGGGAGGGTAGGACAAAAGATGTCATGCAAGTTCTTTTCCATAAGCATGTATGACTATATTCAGAATACATGCCTACATTACATTGATGAACTAGAGCTAGTTCTGTGTCACCGTATGTTATAATTGTTGCATGATTGATCGCATCCGACATAATTATCCATCACTGATCCATTGCCTACGAGCTTTTCATCTATTGTTCTTCGCTTATTTACTTTTTCGTTGCTACTGTTACAATCACTATAAACCCAAAAATATTAATTTTGCTACCATTACCACTATTATCATATTACTTTGCTACAAAACACACTTTGCTGCAGATATTAAGTTTCCAGGTGTGGTTGAATTGACAACTCAGCTGCTAATACTTGAGAATATTCTTTGGCTCCCCTTGTGTCGAATCAATAAATTTGGGTTGAATACTCTACCCTCGAAAACTATTGCGATCCCCTATACTTGTGGGTTATCAGACAACTAGTACAAGTTATCCTGACAAAAGGTGGTCTTCGCCTGCCAAAGGCTCTGGTGGTGACACTGTCCTGGGCTCCATGGTGACCTCTGTCCTGCTGGTCTTGGTCTTCTTGCACTGATATGAAAACATTTTCCTGATGCCTCGGGACTCCTCGCCTGCGCTTGCTTCTCTAGCACCAAAGAGGAAACGAGTACGCTGCGCGCGCTGGCGCCCGCCTGGCCTTGGTCGTCATGACTTGCGTCACAGGAACTTCGCGAGGTGCACTTCGCCTTGATCTCTCCGCCCCTCGCGAGTGAGGCCGCCCCCGAGGAGGTCTTGCGTCGTCCGCCTCGCGAGGCTTGGCCCCTCGCGAGGGTCTTGAGTGTTCACTGATGAAGATGGGCTGTAGAGGGCCGCTGGTCGAGCCACGTCATGGGCCGCAGGCGGGCAAGTCTAGGGACCCTCGTTCCTAGGACGCCGACAATAGCCCCCGGGCCCAAGGCACGCTAGGACTTGGCTTCAAGGCGAAGCCAGAGGGGTATTGCAGAGCGACGCGGGCCCCAACAGCATGTGGCCTCAGTTGACGCGTGGCGATTGACGGGACGTGGGCGCCCCCGCCTCATCATGCGGCCTTGATATCCGCCTGGCTAGGTGGCCACCGTGACCTACACAGTTATTCCCTCATTGCTGGCGACACACTTCCCCGACTCTTCCATGTTCCCAAACAACAACCTCCTCTCCCACTCCCAATCTGACTTGAGCTCGGTCCTCCCCGTCGCCATGGCGCTGAGTCGAACGGAGAAGGGGAAGAAGAAGTCCCAGTCTTCAGCCGAGCCACCTCCGTCCATTGAACCTGCCTTTGGTTGGTCGTTGGTGCTTAACCAGGAAGCCATGGACAGGTCCGCCCAGCGCTCGCCACCAGCTTCAACGAATGGGGGGAGATGGTGGCCTAGCCTGCGTCCCGTGCCTCTATTGATAGGACAACCATCAAGGTTCAATCCTTCATTGACGCCCTGTGGGCCGACCTGGTTCCTCCTTTCTCTGCCATCTTCAATGTCGTGCTGTCCCATTATCAGATCGATATGCTGCACCTGGATCCCCAATCGATCGCTCTTCTTGCCGTTTTCGCCTTCGTCTGCGAGACCATAGTGGGCATTGACCCTTCCGTGGCCCTACTACGCCATTTCTTCTCGCCGCACCTAGCTGATCCTCGGCAATGCTTGGGATGCCTGAGCTTCCAGGCCATGACTGCGTCGGCCGGCTCGGGGACTGACTATGAGCTCCCGCCATCTGCGAGTGGGTTTCGGACATGGTGGGTGTTTGTGGACGTCGGCGTGCTCAGCCCCTGCTCTCGCTCCCTTTGGCGCCCGCCGACCCCAGCTCCGGCTAGGGCCACGAGAGGCTCGGTGACCCATGCCTTGCCTTCGTCTGGCTCCAGTTGAAGAGGCTGAAAGATCTCACCGTGACTGCGCCCATGGTGATGAAGGAGTTCCTCCGAAGCCGTGTTGCTCCACTCCAGTGCCATTCTCGACCGATGTGGGCCTTGTCTGGCAGCAAGGATCGTATGAGGCTCCATGAGTCTAGGATTCCGCCCGAGGCGCGACGAACGGTGCTCAAGGTCTTGATGGGCGACCCTTCACTAGCCGACATGCCACAGGAGGGTTGTCTTTTGTACTGCTGCTCAAACATGGTGTAGTTTGCGGGGCAGATGCCCCCTTTCGACGAGTGGGGGCTGCGTCCAGTCGGCCTTGAAGGGCCTCGCGCGAACCCGAGGGATGGAGATGCGACTGGTGCAGTGCCGACCCCGCTCGAGGCTCCTGAGGCGCCATCTCCCGGGGCTCATGACCTTCGCCCTGAGGTGACGGTTGAGGGGGCGACGCGATCCACTGCTCCTGAGGCCGAAGCCCATGAAGCCTCGATGAGTCACCTTGAGGCAGAGCCTGAGGGCTCCCCTCATCCCAGCACTCCCGAGGTCATCCCCTTAGGAGCCTCACCAGCCGCGCCCAATGTTGGTGGCCGCATCTTGGGCTTCGGTCAGCTCCAACTGGACTTCGATGCACTCCGCAAGAGGAAGGGGTCTCCAAGCTGCAGTGGTGATGCCTTCCGTCCATTGAAGCAGAGGAAGTATATTGCCCTGGATGAGTGAGTACCTTACCTTTGTAATTTCTTAGGTGCCATCTTCTCTTCTAATCGTGGTTTCTCAGGCCCCCTTTTGCCAGGGTGACGAAATCTCCAGAAGAGCAACCTCCTCGTACCCCGGGCCCTCAGTTGACTCTGAGTGTCTCGCGCCAGCCCGCCGCGCCCAGCGCAAGATCCGCGGGGGAGGTGGCGTGCCAGCCAGGTGCCTTGATCCTGCGCTCTTGCTGCCCTTCCTTAGCGGCCCGGTCCGGGTACGGGGGGTGTGCCAAGGGCTCCAACCCTGGTCATGGACGGAGGCTGGATGACCTCGATGCTGGCTTCTTCTTCAAGCAACGGGCCCTCACCCATCCGGGTCCCCGCCGAGGCCCAGACAGCGACCGGGGAAGCGCCGGCCTCCAGCCCCCTGCTGGGAGGGAGCGAGCCGCTTCGGATCCCTTCGGCAACCCTTGTTGTGGGGGATGGACCCGATCGCGCGCTCAAGTTTGCGCGTGAGCGGGGTGTCATCCGCCACGAGCTCCTTCAGGAGGCAATGGGCACAGTGAGCCGACTCGGCGGAGAACTCGTGGATGTTGATGCTCGCCTTGAAACCGAGGGTCTTCGGCTGGTGGAGGAGTGGCATCAACTGAAGGTGGCTATCAACCTCGGGCGCCTCCAGCGTGAGCACGTCAATCCGAAGGCCGAGGCATCCCTGGCAACCTCGCGGGAGGCCAGCACCCGGGCCTTGGAGGAGGCGAGGGAGGCGGACAATCGCCGCGCGGCCGCCGAGGAGCGCATGCGAGAGCTCCAAGCCTTGAACGCCTCCCTGGAGCAGCAGGTGGAGGCACGCAGAGCTGCCTTGGCGTCGATGAAGGGCGCACCATCCGATGAGGAGGAGATCTTGAGGTGCGAGGAAGCACTTTTGCTGGAGGCCACGGAGCGCAGCCTCGAGCTTGAGCAGTTGGAGACGATGGAGCACCAAGTCGCCCAAGCAGAGGATGTTGTCGGCGCACGTGAGGCCAGGGCCTAGGAGGAGGTCGACCGCAGGGTGGTCCGAGGCTTGTGCGGATCTTGCTGGCAAGTATGACCTAAAGCTGAAGCTCATGGAAGCCGAAGCTGTGGATAGGACCGCTGCCCTCAGATCAGGGCTGGCTGAGGTGGAACAACGCGAGAAAGCCGCCGCAGCCGCCCTGATCTCAGTGCAGGCTGAGCTGTCCTCCTCCCGTGCCGAGCTGCTCTCTCTTCAGCAGTGGTGAAAGCACAAGTGCTCCCTGGGTGATTTTGGTAATTAATGTCAACATATCTCTTGTTGGACTAATGTTTTCACCTAGTATATTTCAGATAAGTTCAAAAATGGAGTGGCGTGGACAAGAAGATGTGGAACCCCTTCAAGATGATAAGGACAAAGGATTGACTCAAGCTCAAAGCTCAAGACTCTGCATTTTTAGTGATCCAAGATCACATTGAGTCCATAGGAAAGCCAATACTATTAAGAGGGGGTGAGGTGTTGCTTAATGAGGTTCTTGCTCAAAGTGCTTAGTGATATGCTCCACAACCCTCAACTACTTTCTCACATCCAAATATGTCCCAAACCAAAAGTCAAACTCGGCCCCACCGAAATTTTCTATCTAGCGCCACCGAGTTCTCTTGACATAGCCACTGCCACAAACCCTAGTCTTTTCAGTCTCACTGATAGGGATCTCGGTCTCACCGAGATCGGATTGTAATATCTCTGTTTCCCTTCGTAACATTTTGGTCCAACCAAGATGAGTGATCGGTCCCACCGAGATTGCAATGCACACTCTCTGTTTCCCTTTCATAATGTTTCAGTCCTACTGAGATAAGCGAATTGGTACCATCGATTTTGCCTGACCAACTCTCTGGTTAGTCTTTTACCAAAATCGGTCTCACCAAGTTTGTGTAATCGGTCTCACCGAGATTACATTATGCCCTAACCCTAATGACATCGGTCCTACCGAGTTGACATGTTGGTCCCACCGAAAATCCTAATGTTCACATTTTGAACTAAATCGGTCTGACCGAGTTCTCTGAATCGGTCCCACCGAGTTTCGTAAATTGTGTGTAACAGTTAGATTTTGTGTGGATGCTATATATACCCCTCCACCCACTCTTCATTTATGGAGAGAGCCATCAGAACATGCCTACGCTTCCAACATACATTTTCTGAGAGAGAACCACCTACACTTGTGTTGAGGTCAAGGTATTCCATTCCAACCACATAAATCTTGATTTCTAGCCTTCTCCAAGTTGCTTTCCACTCAAATCATCTTTCTACCAAATCCAATCCTATGAGAGAGAGTTGAGTGTTGGGGAGACTGTCATTTGAAGCACAAGAGCAAGATTTCATCATCAACACACCATTTGTTACCTCTTGGAGAGTGGTGTCTCCTAGATTGGTTTGGTGTCACTTGGGAGCCTCCGTCAGATTGTGGAGTTGAACCAAGGAGTTTGTAAGGGCAAGGAGATCGCCTACTTCATGAAGATCTACCCTAGTGAGGCAAGTCCTTTGTGGGAGACGGCCATGGTGGGATAGACAAGGTTGCTTCTTCATGGACCCTTCGCGGGTGGAGCCCTCTGTGGACTCGCGCAACCATTACCCTTCGTGGGTTGAAGTCTCCATCAACGTGGATGTATGATAGCACCACCTACCGGAACCACGCCAAAAATCTCTGTGTCTCCAATTGTGTTTTCACTCTCCAATCCAATCCCTTTACATTCTTGCAACTTGCATGATTTACTTTCCGCTGCTCATATACTCTTGTCATGCTTGCTTGATATGTACTGTGAATGGTTAAACTTGTGCCAAAACTCCACTTCAACTTAAAGAAATTAAAAAAACTGCAACTTTTATTGCTAAGAGTCTATTCACCCCCCTCTAGACACTTCTTCTTGATCCTTTCAATTGGTATCAGAGCATTGGTCTCCATTGCTTTGGTTTAAACACCTTTGGAGGAAGATGGAAGTGTCTACATTGGGGTGTCTTAGACATAGAGTACCTATTCTTGATGGAGAGTTCTTCCATGAGTGAAAAAATGAGATGCTTGAGATTTTCAATGAATATCATTTGAACAAGTACATTACTAGCCCTTGTGCTCCTCATATTGACCCTTTGCATCCCACACCTGATGAGGACCTTGACATGACTCGCAACTTTAGAACTATTAATCTTATCATTATAGGATTGCCCAAAAATTTGATTGCTAGCTTACCTACTCTTGATTGTGCCTACACTATATGGAGATTTCTTGAGGAATGATTCCCAAATTATTCCTTGAAGAATCTAGACGAAATTCTCCATAAGTCTATTGCCTTGAGTAACATGAGTACTAGTGATCCTAAGTTTGATGATTGTCTATTTGAGCTTCGTGATCTCATGCGTGCCAAAGGAGACGTTGGAATTATTAGCAATATCCTTTCCAAAGTCATTAGAATCCATGGGGATGAACATTGTTACAGTCATACTTCTAATGAATTACCCTCTCTAGGAGTTGATCAATCACAAGATGATATAGAACACGAATACTATGATGAGAATGATGATAGTGACTATGATCTTGATGATGCGATGAGACACTTTGGTCTTATGGCAAATCTTCGTGGCTACATGGCTGGAGGAAAGGAATGGGTCCTTGATAGTGGATGTACTAATCATATGACCGGAGACAAAGATATGTTTCGTGAGCTTGCTGATAACGACGGCCCTCGAAAGTATGTCACTTTTGGTGATAACTCAAAGGGTAAGGTGGTTGTCCTTGGTAAGGTGGCCATCTCACATGATAGCTTCATACAAAATGTTATGCTCGTTGAATCTCTTGGCTACAATTTACTTTTCGTATCTAGACTTGCTGACTTTGGTTTCAATGTCCTATTTACTGAAGTAGATTGCCAAGTGTTCCGTAGAGATAATCATAAAATGGTCTTTACCGGTATACGTAGAGGTGATCTTTACATTTTTGATTTCACTAAAAAGGCTCAACCTAGAACTTGCTTAATTGCTAAATCTTTTAAAGGGTGGTTGTGGCATAGAAGGCTAGGTCATGTGGGCATGCGAAATCTTGATAAGCTTATTAAAGGTGATCGTATCCTTGGAGTAAAATATATTATATTTGACAAGGATAGACTTTGTAGTGCTTGTCAAGCAGGAAAACAAGTTGGAGGAAGTCACCCCGTGAAGAACATCATGACCACGAGGAGACCGCTCGAGCTACTTCACATGGATCTCTTTGGTCCAAATGCCTACAAGAGTCTCGGTGGTAACTCATTTGGTCTAGTCATAGTCGATGATTTTTCAAGATTTACGTGGGTGTTCTTTCTTGACGATAAAGCACAGGTCCAAAAGATCTTCAAAAACTTCGCTAGGAAGGCCCAAAATCAATTTGAAGTGAAGATCAATAAGGTTCGGAGCAACAACGGAACGGAGTTCAAGAATGCAAATGTGGATACCTTTCTTGACGAAGAAGGGATTTCACACGAGTTCTCGGCTACATACATGCCTCAACAAAATGGAGTTATTGAGAGGAAGAACCGGACTCTTATTGAGATGGCAAGAACGATGCTTGATGAGTACAAGACTCCAAAACACTTTTGGGCGGAAGCGGTTGAGACAGCTTGTCATGCAACAAACCGCTTGTATCTTCACAAGCTACTCGGCAAGATGGCATACGAGCTCCTCACCGGTAACAAACCCCAAGTTGGATACTTTCGAGTATTCGACTCAAAGTGCTACATTCTTCATAAGCATCGTCGTTCTAAATTTTCTCCTAAATCTCATGAAGGTTTCCTACTTGGTTATGGCTCAAACTCTCACACTTACTGTGTCTACAACAATTTCACCCAAAAGGTTGAAGAGACGGTAGATGTGAAGTTTGATGAATCTAACGACTCGCAAGTAGAGCAATTGCCAATTGATGTAGGAGACAAAGACCCTTCGGAAGCAATCCAAGACTTGTCTATCGGCAAGATTCTTCCAACGGAGGTGAAGGAGAGTACCTCGTCCGTCCAAGTGGAGGCTTCCACCTCACGACAAGGTGAACCAATAGTTGACTTGGAAGCATCCACGAGTGGGACACACCAAAACAAAGAAAACGAGGACGTGCACCAAGATGAACCTGATCAACCTCCTTCTCCACCACAACAAGAGAACGACAACGTCAACAATGAAGAAGTTCAAGAAGAAGAAGAACAAGATGAAGAAGATGTTCCACCCCGACCCAAGCAAAAGCTCCCACAAGTTCGACCAAGAGTCACCAAAGACCATCCTGTCGAGCAAATGTACGATGACATCCAAACCGGGAGAATAACTCGCTCTAAAACTCGTTTGGCTAACTTTTGTGAACATTATTCATTCATCTCTAGCATTGAACCTATAAAGGTTGAAGAAGCATTGGAAGATCCGGATTGGATGAATGCCATGCATGAAGAGCTACACAACTTTGAGAGAAATCAAGTGTGGACATTGGTTGAGAAGCTCGACAACAACCACAACATCATCGGTACAAAATGGGTGTTTCGCAACAAGTAAGATGAAGATGGTCAAGTCGTCCGCAACAAAGCTCGTCTAGTCGCCCAAGGCTACACTCAAGTCGAAGGTATGGACTATGGTGAGACATATGCCCCCGTTGCTAGACTTGAGTCCATTCACATCTTACTTGCTTATGCTAATCACCATGATATCACCTTGTACCAAATGGACATTAAAAGTGCCTTTCTAAATGGTGAAATTGAGGAGGAAGTTTATGTTAAGCAACCTCCCGGCTTTGTCAATCCTAAGAAACCTAATCATGTTTACAAACTTCACAAAGCTCTTTATGGTCTTAAACAAGCTCCTAGAGCATGGTATAAATGCTTGACCAAGTTCCTTATTGAAAAAGGCTTTGAAATTGGAAAAAATAGATTCACTCTTTTTACTAAAAGGGTTAATGGAGAAATATTTGTGTGCCAAATTTATGTTGATGATATTATATTTTGTTGGACTAACCCTCATTTAGTGAGAAGTTTGGAAAGCTAATGTCGGAGAAGTTTGAGATGTCTATGATGAGTGAACTCAAATTCTTCCTTGGTTTGCAAATCAAGCAAACTAAGGAAGGTACCTTTGTTTCTCAAACAAAGTACACCAAGGACTTATTCAAGAAGTTCAATATGCAAGAATGCAAAGGTATGAATACACCCATGCCTACTAGTGGACATCTTGACTTGACTAAGGACGGTGAACCGGTTGATCAAAAAGTTTACCGCTCTATGATCGGTTCATTGTTATATCTATGTGCCTCTCGTCCCGATATTATGCTAAGTGTGTGCATGTGTGCACGATATCAAGCGCCCCCCAAAGAATGTCATCTTAAGGCTGTGAAAAGGATAGTGAGATACTTAATACATACACCAAATTTTGGCATTTGGTATCCTAAGATGTCGTATTTTGATATTGTTGGCTATTCTGACTCAGACTATGCTGAATACAAGGTTGATAGAAAGTTCACTTCGGGTACTTGTCAATTTCTTGGTAGATCTATTGTGTCTTGGTCCTCCAAGAAACAAAACTCAGTATCCTTATCCACCGCCAAAGCGGAATACATTACCGCCGGTTCATGTTGTGCTCAATTACTTTGGATGACCCAAACTCTTAAAGATTATGGGATATATGTGAAACATGTTCCATTGCTTTGTGACAATGAAAGTGCTATTAAGATTGCTCACAATCCCATGCAACATTCTCGAACTAAGCATATTGAAGTTCGTCATCAATTCATTCGAGATCATGTTGCTAAAGGGGACATCGATCTTAAGCATGTTCATACCGATAAGCAATTGGCGGATATATTCACCAAACTGCTTGATGAGAAAGTATTCTGTCGCTTGAGAGGTGAATTGAACATCATTGATGCTTCAAACTTGGAGTAGGGACTCCATATGGATACATGCAAGGCATGAATCTATGACTAATCCTTTATATTTCTTTCATAATGCTATTTACATGTCTTGGATATATTTGCACCCTTGCATGTTATCTAACCTTGTAGGTACTTGGATGGATCTAAATCTATGAGATTGCAACTCTCTCACATCTTGAGCAATCTCTACATCACCAAGTCTCTACAATACGGTGGTTGATGACAAGAAAGCACGAAACCCTTCAACATATCCTTTGACAAATTATATGTATAAATTTCGTGATTGTCATTTTGGATACACAAGTGCTCTTCCTTGCAAAACTAACCTATGTAGGTAGATGAACTCAAATTACAAGTGGTGCTCCCAACTCTTGATGAACTACATCAACCTTGAGCAAGCCACACAAGTTCAACTACATGATCAAGATCAACAACACCACCCAAGGTATGTTATTCCATCTTTGAGAAGCTTTACTCCAAGTCATGGGTCAAAGCATCTCAACAAGATGTGAGTACGTCAAATGCTTAAACGAAAAAATGTGTGACACCCCGATAGTTAAGCTACAGTAAACCCCTGTTAATGATGCTAGGTCATCGTAATTAAAATTTTGCTAAACCTCGCTCGTTTCAAAATTAGTTCAAATAGAAATTCAAATAACAAGTCAAAGTATAGTTTCATAAAGCAGTGAATTAAAAATGTTCATTAGGTTGCAAATATTCACTAAGGAATTACCATGTTGAAACCAACATCATTTGAATCACAGATAAAACCCTAGGGAATTAATAAGTGCTCCAACAGTAAATAAAATGGCATTTGCAAAATTATTAGTTATTTATTTAACTCCAATTGCCTCCAAACTATATGTGCCACTCCAAAATATTGTGCTTGAATTATGTGCCAAATTTCATGTTTAACTAAATTCATTTGCCTTGGCTAATAAAAAGAAAACAATAGTTAAAATAAAAAAGAAAGAAACAAGAAGAAGAAAGAAGCCACGTGCTGCTGGGCCTCTAGTGCACAGTGTGCAGGCCCAGCCCATAGCGCGGTCATCATCCTCCCTGTTCATCCCCGGCGCGGTGGACACCGCGCGCGCATCCATGCCGCGGATGAGCCACATGGCGCTCATCCGGTGCTTCTCCGACGTCTACAAGGCCTCCTAGATCCGACGCAAACCCTAGCTCGAAACATCACTCTCTCCCTCGCCCTCTCCTCTCAGATCTCGCTTGCCCGAACGTACCAGTCGCCGCGCCTCGTCATTCGCGTGGCCACCGGCCACCTTCCGCCGTTCCAAGCTGTCCACGGGACTGCCGCTGCCGACCACGACGCCTGATCCTGCTGGATGGCACCGGGACGCCACATCGATGCCGCCCTCGCTGATCCCGTTCGCCGAGCTCCGCCTCTGCGTCACCGTCGATTCGCGCCACCACGACCTCCCTGACCTCCTCGAGCTGCTCCTCGACCCCACTGTGAGCTTCCGCACCTGTTGCGCTCCTCTCCTCCCCTCCTAATCGTCCCTAGACACCCAAGCCACCGTAGCCGAACCTCACTGCCATCGCTTGCCTCACCGTCGCAGCCACTGGCCTATGAGCTCACGCCCGAGTAGTGCCTCGAGCTTCCGGGCCTCACCGGACCTCAATGCGACCCCAGCTCCCCTCCTAGTGCCCCCTAGCCCCGAGTCCGAGTTTGCCTGACTCCGGCCACCGCCGACGTCGAAGCCCCGCTCAACTCCGGCCACCGCGGCCTGCGAGACCACCACCAACCGACGCATCGTCGTCTTGCCGTTCTAACGCGCCCGACCACGATCAAATGGATGCCCTGTGGGCGTTTTCCGACGATGCCCGAGGACGCGCCGCTGTGAACGAGCTCGTCGGCATGATTCCGACGAGCCGCAGGCCGTTGCTGAGCTGGCCTGATGCATGGGTCCTCCTGCGTCGCTGATGGGTGGGCCCAGCTGACCCATTGACCCGGTCAGCCGCTGACGTGGCCGGCCCCATGTCACTGACATGTGGGTCCCGCCAGATTAAATGATTTTAGTTAAGTAGATAATCTGTTAATTAATTAAGTTAAATGCTAATCACTAACTGACAGTTGGTCCCACCCACTAACTAACCTGTTTTGTTAATCTAACACTCTGTTAAAGCGACAGTCACTGACCAGTGGGTCCCGGTGGACCCACAGGTCAGGTCTTACCATAGTTGACTGCTGACGTCACACATACGTCATGCTGATGTCATCCCAAAACTATTCTGGATAAAGTTGATTTAAATTAATTAAATTGATTCCAAAAATGATTAAAACTTTAGAAAAACATAGAAAATTAACCATAGCTCGGATGAAAATGTTTTCTACATGAAAGTTGCTCAAAACGACGAGACGAATCCGAATACGGATCCCGTTCGTCCGCCACACATACCTAACCTATTGAACTCACGACTTTCCCCCTCCGGTTCATCTGTCCGAAAACGCGAAACACCGGAAATACTTTCCCGGATGTTCCCCCCTTCGCCGGTATCACCTACTACCGTGATTGGGCACCCCTAGCATCGCGCTTTGTCATGTTGTGCCTCGTCATGCATCTGTTTGCTTAATATTTATTGTTTCTTCCCCCTCTTCTCTCACTAGACACTGAGACCGACACCGCTGCTACCCAGTACGACTACGGTGTTGACGACCCCTCTCTCTTGCCAGAGCAACCAGGCAAGACCCCCCTTGATCACCAGATATTGCCTACTCTACTCTCTACTGCTTGCATTAGAGTAGTGTAACATGTTACTACTTTCCGTTATCCTATCCTGATGCATAGCCTGTCCTTGCTACTATTGTTGTTACCTTTACCTGCAATCCTACATGCCTAGTATAGGATGCTAGTTTTCCATCAGTGGCCCTACATTCTTGTCCGTCTGCTGTGCTATACTATCGGGCCGTGATCACTCAGGAGGTGATCACGGGTATATACTATATACTTTATACATGATACATGTGGTGACTAAAGACGGGTCGGCTTGTGGAGCACCTGCGAGTTATTCACGGATTGGGGGCTGAAAGGACCTTTGTCCCAACGGCCCTCTGTGTGGATCTTTGTGGCGAAGCGACAGGGCAGGTTGAGACCACCTAGGAGAGAGGTGGGCCTGGCCCTGGTCGGCGTTCACGGTTATTTCAAGATAACACATTTAACGAGATCTTGGTATTTGATCTGAGTCTGGCTATTGGCCTATACGCAATAACCATCTACATGGGGACAGTTATGGGCACTCGACGTCGTGGTATTAGCCGAAGCCTTCGTGACGTCAGCGACTGAGTGGCACACACCGGATTGGACAAGAACGCCTGCTAGGCTAGGTCTGCTTCCGGCCGCGTTCGCAACGTGCAGGTGTGCAATGGGCGATGGGACCAGACCCCTGCGCCATAGGATTTAGACCGGCGTGCTGACCTCTCTGTTGTGACTAGGTAGGGCTGCGACGTGTTGATCTTCTGAGGCCGGGCATGTGCCCGGAAAGTGTGTCCGGACAAAGGGGATCAAGCGTGTTGGGAAATGTGGTGCACCCCTGCAGGGAAGTTAATATATTCGAATAGCCGTGATCTTCGGTAACAGGACGACTTGGAGTTGTACCTTGACCTTATGACAACTAGAACCGGATACTTAATAAAACACACCCTTCCAAGTGCCAGATACAACCCGGTGGTCGCTCTCTAACAGGGCGACGAGGAGAGGATCGCCAGGTAGGATTATGCTACACAATGCTACTTGGTGGACTTACCATCTACTCTCTTCTCCTGCTGCAAGATGGAGGTTATCAGAAGCGTTGTCTTCGATAGGACTAGCTATCCCCCTCTTATTCCGGCATTCTGCAGTTCAGTCCACATATGATACCCTTATTCCTTTTGATACCAATGCATACATATGTAGTGTAGCTCCTTGCTTGCGAGTACTTTGGATGAGTACTCACGGTTGCTTTTCTCCCCCTTTTTCCCCCTTCCTATATCCGATTGCTGTGACCAGATGTTGGAGCCCAGGAGCCAGGCGCCACCATCGACGATGACTACTACACTAGAGGTGCCTACTACTACATGCAGCCCGTTGACGGTGACCAGGATTAGTTTAGGAGATCCCAGGCAGGAGACCTGCGCCTCTTTCAATCTGTATCCCAGTTTGTGCTAGCCTTCTTAAGGCAAACTTGTTTAACTTATGTCTGTACTCAGATATTGTTGCTTCCGCTGACTCGTCTATGATCGATCTCTTATATTCGAGCCCTCGAGGCCCCTGGCTTGTAATATGATGCTTGTATGACTTATTTATTTATAGAGTTGTGTTGTGATATCTTCCCGTGAGTCCCTGATCTTGATCGTACACGTTTGCGTGTATGATTAGTGTACGATTAAATCGGGGGCGTCACAAGTTGGTATTAGAGCCGACTGCCTGTAGGAATCCCCCTTCCACACTCCTTGGCCGAAGTTGAGTCTAGTCACTGAAAAACTATTTTACTAACATGGCTGTGCGGCCCATGGGCCCACGTCGCCATTAGGTGGTAATAGGATCTTTTACTCCTCAATCGTTACTCTGGGATTCTGATCTCTCTTCTATTTGGGTTAAATAATTTTCTAAAATCTAACTTTAGGTTCTCGAAAACAATTTCTCCCGGAGAGCCCCTTCATTCCAGATGATCGCCGACTGCACCAGAAGATTTTAAAGATATTGTCCGGTGTTCTGTCGAGACCTTGTGACAACCGCTTTTGCTATTCTCGACCACCGATAAATCCTTAAGGATAACTACTTACACTTGTCGCTTATACCTTCATACCCTGTTGCCCTTGTTATTACTGATACCCTGAAAAGTTCTCCGATAGTCTGAGAATGCTTTGTGTCTACTGCTTGCAGCTCTTTTCTGCATTAATACCCCTATGGATAATTCCTCGCACTTACTAAATGTCCGCTCATTCCCAGTTGTTCATGTGTTTCACAAAAGTCTTCGAAATCCCATTCGAATCTTCCGAAAATCCTGAGCAGCCTATTGCTCTTAAAATTCTTGCTTGCTTGCACTATGGTTAAACCCGTAAGTCTCGTAATTTTATTGTCATCCCTTGTCATTATCATTTTGAGTCTGTTGATTCAATATGTTGCGAATGCTCGCAATCCTCAATCAGATCCTAGAAGTCATCCTTCTGGCTCAGACGTCATTTTAAACATGAGCTGGATGTCGACCAATCAAATTGCCATCGATTGTAACCATGAGGCTATCCAAGTTATCCATCCCTAATCAGAGCGTTGCTTCTGATCCCTTGTCTTGGAATTCATAATTCCTTTGCATTTGAGCTTTGAGTTAGTCAGTTGTTTCTATAATCTGATCTCATTGCATTCTTTCTTCCTCTGGTTGAGTACCGATGCTTACATCAGATCCCTTGAGGACCACTAGATCCTTTGTTGGATTTTATCCGACAGCGTCCTTCATATTATATAAGCTTGTGAGCCTTTCCTCGGATACATAATGCCTTTGGTAAATTGTATCCTCTGCTTTCTCAAGCATGCTCTACTATCGAGCTTGTGTTGTTTATTCCTGAAAATTGCAGTATATGCTCCTAAGATGCCCCGATGGGTTGAACCTATGCCTTCCCCAAACTGTATGAACCAGAAAGTTTTCTTGGGTCATACTTATCTCGTATTGCACCAGGTAAAAAAAAACTTTCAACGACTAATGTCATTTTCGAAATACGAGAGGTGAATGAAAGGTTATACGTTGAACAAGTGGGAGTCGACCTTGAACCCCGTGTTCAAGCCCATGGAAATGATGTATACCTTATCATGGAAGCTTCTCTTAAAATAATTACCCCCTTGTTATAAGTTCATCTTGTATCTGTGGACGTGGTTCCGACCATGTTTCTCCTTGATTCCATTTCTCGTGCAAGTTTGAGCATTTGTCTTCTGCAGAGCATTACCCTAGTCCAACCTCTACTTTGATCTGTCGTCGAGTATTACCCCCCTGGTATCTCGAGATTATTACAAAACTGCATAACCTCTTAGGAGTTCTTCATCAAGTACTACATCCTCATTGATCCCAAGTTTCATGGGCTCCAAGATTTTAAACATTCAAGGACACCAATAACTGAACCGAGCCCACATTACGGTTCAACAACTCTAAGTAATCTTCTTTACTTACGAGGTTGTACCCAATCATGTCATTCCTAGCCTGCTTGACTATATCTTTATCGTGATGATTTTAACTGTGCTACTTGCTCCTCCTTTCCGGAGCACAATTTTCGATGATGAGCTAACCTTCGTCGATCTCCCTCCTCATATAAGTTCGCCATAAAAACAGTAAGCTTGATTTCGAGTTTGTATCGTATCTGTGGCTCCAATAATCTTTTGTTGCATCAGTCCTTTTGCTTGATGCAGTCTCTATTCAATTGCTTCTTCGTGGATACTCTCGTCAACAAATTGTCGTGATCATCATCAACATTTTGACTCCTTCCAGGACATCAATTGAATTCATGATGAGAAATACCATCCTTGCCCTCGATGATTTGGGTTATGATCGACCACTTTATTGCCTTCTGTTCAACACAAACTAGTTCATGTTTCGTGTTATACCTTGAGATCCTTGCTATCCAGCATTTGTTCCTTACCTTGGAGTATTACCATCTTTTATGTCAAGAATGTCGTGAGAAATTCAGCACCCTTAAGAATCCTTGGTACAAGTGATACTTATTAGCATCACCATTCTTTTCTTGGTCCCTGTGTTGTTTCTAACCGGAATACCGACAAATGGTATGTGATGTGTAAATTCTAAACTTCTAGCAACCATATTGCTTTGAAGTTATTGGTCTATAGTTTCATTCTACGTCTATGGCTTATTGAATCATCATTCGAACATTGATCGTGCTACCTAGCCCATATTTCGGGTGCACATTTCAACCAATGTATAACTATGTATGTTTTCCTCAAGCATACATCATTAAGTCATTTGATCTAGCTAATGTTATGTCCTTGTTCACATAGTTGTGGAAATCCATCTTTTTGGAAATCTCAATGGATTGTCGCTGAGTCAATCAGTCACCTCCTCACCTCTCCTTGATTTAATGGTGAACCCTTGTTCGGAACTCGCTTCCATTGTTCAATTCTCGAGAATCTTACAATGTCATCTCGACAATTTGTGTTGCACCTGTCTTCTCAGGCATCCTGAGCCTGAGTTATCCTGACACCAATCAAATCTGAACCCCGGTCAGATATGATGGTTGGAACATATTTCAATGAGTTAAAACAATGGTCTTTATATGACCTAGTAAGGTGATATTGTGCCTAGCACACCTGGCCGGAGGACCTATTATTACCGTTTCCTTTTTAGAAAGGCTATCCTTTCTTCCATGAGGAAATTTTAAGACTTATACTTCAAGCCGTTCCTGATGGATCCTTTGTGTTTCTAAAGTCTGGTCTTCACCTGAAGACCATGCCAATGCTATCTCGAAGCAAGTCTGTGGTACTCCGATTTTCAATAATAACATTTGAAGCACAAATGCTAAATTTCCTTTGTCAATTACCCTAACAACGTTGTTTTGGTAATGTCATGAAACTCCTCTCCCTTTACCTAAATGATTTTCTACTTCTATCATGTCATGGATGTCATGCTCTGTTTGTCCTTGGGAATGATATACCCCTGAAATATGTGTTTAAACACATTTTCCTTTCCATTGTTCTGTTTAATTTCATAATCATATTATCCTTTCCATTATTTGCTTTGACCTTTCTTGAGGTCTATATGATCTAAGAAGTAATATTCTCCTGCTTATGTAAAAACCTCGGTGTACAATTCTGTCAAGCAAAACCTTGTTACTATTATTGATGACATTCCGGTAGCCACCGATGGATGAGAACTTTGTCTAATGGTCCGCCTCATTCAACGAGCAGGAAAATGGTTCTCTTCGTCCCTCTCCCTTGGTACCGACATTGTTGCCGACATAACAGATAGGCTACCCTCTGACATGTCTTGCTATCATTATCGTGCAAGATGTCAACGCCCTTCCTACTTTTAACCAAATGGTGGGCCATAACCCATAGTTCCACATGATCGAAACCTAACTCTCATGTATACCCATGTTACCAAAGTTATTCCTGACGCTTGATTTCATATGTAAGTCATGGGTTCATCCCAGATTAATACCCTTATAGCATTCTGTCATTGCCGAGCGGCCCTGTTACCTATTCGTACAACGGAGTTCCCGAAGAAAGGATGTCGACTTCATCATGATAACCTAGAGCAGAGAAATAAAGACATCAACGAAAAGGATCAACTACTTCGGGAAGAGCAACCAAGACGAAGAAGATTCGTTAGAATTCCGTAACCGATTCTTCCCCTTACTCCACCTCTAAAATCTCGGGACGAGATTTCTTTTAGTGGAGGAGATTTGTGACACCCCGATAGTTAAGCTACAGTAAACCCCTGTTAATGATGCTAGGTCATTGTAATTAAAAAATTTCTAAACCTCGCTCATTTCAAAATTAGTTCAAATAGAAATTCAAATAACAAGTCAAAGTATAGTTTCATAAAGCAGTGAATTAAAAATGTTCATTAGGTTGCAAATATTCACTAAGGAATTACCATGTTGAAACCAACATCATTTGAATCACAGATAAAACCCTAGGGAATTAATACGTGCTCCAACAGTAAATAAAATGGCCTTTGCAAAATTATTAGTTATTTATTTAACTCCAATTGCCTCCAAACTATATGTGCCACTCCAAAATATTGTGCTTGAATTATGTGCCAAATTTCATGTTTAACTAAATTCATTTGCCTTGGCTAATAAAAAGAAAATAGTAGTTAAAATAAAAAAGAAAGAAAAAAAAGAAGAAAGAAGCCACGTGCTGCTGGGCCTCTAGTACGCAGTGTGCAGGCCCAGCCCACAGCGTGGTCATCGTCCTCCCTGTTCATCCCCGGTGCGGTGGACACCGCGCGCGCGTCCATGCCGCGGATGAGCCACGCGGCGCTCATCCGGTGCTTCTCCGACATCTACAAGGCCTCCTAGATCCGACGCAAACCCTAGCTCGAAACATCACTCTCTCCCTCGCCCTCTCCTCTCAGATCTCGCTTGCCCGAACGCACCAGTCGCCGCGCCTCGTCATTGGTGTGGCCACCAGCCACCTTTCGCCGTTCCAAGCTGTCCACGGGACTGCCACTGCCGACCATGACGCCTGATCCTGCTGGATGGCACCGGGACGCCACATCGACGCCGCCCTCGCTGATCCCCTTCGCCGAGCTCCACCTCTGTGTCGCCGTCGATCCGTGCCACCGCGACCTCCCTGGCCTCCCCGAGCTGCTCCTCGACCCCCACTGTGAGCTTCCGTGCCTGTTGCGCTCCTCTCCTCCCCTCCTAATCGCCCCTAGATGCCCAAGCCACCGTAGTCGAACCTCACTGCCATCGCTTGCCTCGCCATCGCAACCACTGGCCTATGAGCTTGCGCCCGAGTAGTGCCTCGAGCTTCCGGGACTCACCGGAGCTCAACGCGACCCCCAGCTCCCCTCCTAGTGCCCCTAGCCCCGAGTCTGAGTTTGCCCGACTCCGGTCGCCGCCGACGTCGAAGCCCCGCTCAACTCCGGCCACCGCGGCCTGCGAGACCACCACCATCCGACGCATCGTCGTCTTGCCGTTCTAACGCACCCGACCATGATCAAATTGATGCCCTCTGGCGTTTTCCGAGGATGCCCGAGGACGCGCCACCGTGAATGAGCTCGCCGGCGTGATTCCGACGAGTCGTAGGCTGTCGCTAAGCTGGCCTGACGCGTGGGTCCCCCTGCGTCGCTGATGGGTGGGCCCAGCTGACCCATTGACCCGATCAGCCGCTGACGTGGCGGGCCCCATGTCACTGACATGTGGGTCCCACCGGATTAAATGATTTTAGTTAAGTAGATAATCTGTTAATTAATTAAGTTAAATGCTAATCACTAACCGACAGTTGGTCCCACCCACTAACTAACCTGTTTTGTTAATCTAACACTCTCTTAAAGCGACAGTCACTAACGAGTGGGTCATGGTGGACCCACAGGTCAGGTCTGACTATAGTTGACTTCTGACATCACACATACGTCATGCTGACGTCATCCCAAAACTATTCTGGATAAAGTTGATTTAAATTAATTAAATAGATTCCAAAAAATGATTAAAACTTTAGAAAAACATAGAAAATTAACCGAAGCTCGGATAAAAATGTTTTCTACATGAAAGTTGCTCAGAACGATGAGACGAATCCGAATTCGGATCCCGTTCGTTCGCCACACATACCTAACCTATCGAACTCACAACTTTCCCCCTCCGGTTCATCTGTCTAAAAACGCGAAACACCGGAAATACTTTCCCGGATGTTCCCCCCTTCGCCGGTATCACCTACTACCGCGATTGGGCACCCCTAGCATCGCGCTTTGTCATGTTGTGCCTCGTCATGCATCTACTTGCTTAATATTTATTGTTTCTTCTCTCGCTAGACACCAAGACCGACGCCGCTGCTACCTAGTACGACTACGGTGTTGACGACCCCTCTCTCTTGTCAGAGCAACCAGGCAAGCCCCCCCTTGATCACCAGATATCGCCTACTCTACTCTCTACTGCTTGCATTAGAGTCGTGTAACATGTTATTGCTTTCCGTTATCCTATCCTGATGCATAGCCTGCCCTTGCTACTACTGTTGTTACCTTTACCTGCAATCCTACATGCCTAGTATAGGATGCTAGTTTTCCATCAGTGGCCCTACATTCTTGTCCGTCTGCTGTGCTATACTATCGGGCCGTGATCACTCGGGAGGTGATCACGGGTATATACTATATACTTTATACATGACACATGTGGTGACTAAAGACGGGTCGGCTTGTGGAGCACCCGCGAGTGATTCACGAATTGGGGGCTGAAAGGACCGTTGTCCCAACGGCCCTCTTTGTGGATCTTTGTGGCGAAGCGACAGGGCAGGTTGAGACCACCTAGGAGAGAGGTGGGCCTGGCCCTGGTCGACGTTCGCGGTTATTTCAAGATAACACATTTAACGAGATCTTGGTATTTGATCTGAGTCTGGCTATTGGCCTATACGCACTAACCATCTACGCGGGGACAGTTATGGGCACTCGATGTCGTGGTATCAGCCGAAGCCTTCGTGACGTCAGCGACCTAGCGGCGTGTGCCAGATTGGACTGGAACGCCTGCTAAGCTAGGTCTGCTTCCGGCAGGGTTCGCAACATGCAGGTGTGCAATGGGCGATGGGCCCAGACCCCTGCGCCACAGGATTTAGACCAGCGTGCTCACCTCTCTGTTGTGACTAGGTAGGGCTGCGACGTGTTGATCTTCCGAGGCCGGGCATGACCCAGGAAAGTGTGTCCGGACAAAGTGCATCAAGCGTGTTGGTAAATGTGGTGCACCCCTGCAGGGAAGTTAATCTATTCGAATAGCTGTGATCTTCGATAATAGGACGACTTGGAGTTGTACCTTGACCTTATGACAACTAGAACCGGATACTTAATAAAACACACCCTTGCAAGTGCCAAATACAACCCATTGGTCGCTCTCTAACAGGGCGACGAGGAGAGGATCGCCAGGTAGGATTATGCTACACGATGCTACTTGGTGGACTTACCATCTACTCTCTTCTCCTGCTGCAAGATGGAGGTTATCAGAAGCGTAGTCTTCGATAGGACTAGCTATCCCCCTCTTATTCCAGCATTCTGCAGTTCAGTCCACATATGATACCCTTATTCCTTTTGATACCAATGCATACATATGTAGTGTAGCTCCTTGCTTGCGAGTACTTTGGATGAGTACTCACGGTTGCTTTTCTCCCCCCTTTACCCCCTTCCTATATCCGATTGCTGCGACCAGATGTTGGAGCCCAGGAGCCAGACGCCACCATCGACGACGACTACTACACTAGAGGTGCCTACTACTACGTGCAGCCTGCTGAAGGCGACCAGGAGTAGTTTAGGAGATCCCAGGCAGGAGGCCTCCGCCTCTTTCGATCTGTATCCCAGTTTGTGCTAGCCTTCTTAAGGCAAACTTGTTTAACTTATGTCTATACTCAGATATTGTTATTTCTGATGACTCGTCTATGATCGAGCTCTTGTATTCGAGCCCTCGAGGCCCCTGGCTTGTAATATGATGCTTGTATGACTTATTTTATTTGTAGAGTTGTGTTGTGATATCTTCCCGTGAGTCCCTGATCTTGATCGTACACGTTTGCATGTATGATTAGTGTACGATTAAATCGGGGGCGTCACAAAATGGTAACCCCATTTTGAGCTTAAACAATGAGTATGACTTCTGATCAAGTGCTCTCACTTGACTCCTTAGTCAGCATACTCTAACATAAGTGACTTTGTCACCGCCCAATTCTAGATGAAGTTCTCTAGTGTTTCTTTGATTTTTTTTGCATTTTGACCTTTGCATATCTATTCCCTTTAAAAAAACACTTCATCTAGATTTTCTTTTCTTTGTTTTGTTCTGCATTCCCTGCATCCAATTCCTTGCAAATCTTTCAACTAATTCCTTGCAAATCCTTGTGAGATCTTACTTGTCTAGTGAGCTGAGGTGACAAGTGTTTTCTCTATGATAAACTCGGTCACACGGGTTTGTTGTTTTCGGTCCAACTGAACCCTTTCGGTGCAACCGGAACACACCACTCGGTGCCACCGATTTCACCACAGGAAACACAACTTGCCACTTGTTCCTGCATTCTTTTTGCTCCAGCTCCACTAAATGATTCTTGTCCTCTACCAGCATCACATTCAACTTGCTGCTTTGCTTTGTGACTCAAGGACCAAACCCATTTGTAACAAACATCCAGAAGAGCCCTTCTTGGAAATTGATGTCAAAGGGGGAGAGAGGGATCACATCAAAGATTAATCATTTCTATAGGGGGAGAGAGAATACTCAGGGGGAGAGAGTTCTTCAATGAGAAAGAAGTATCACATCAAAGACCCTAGATGCTTGGTGTTCAAGAGGAGAGAAGTCACATGTCTTTAAGAGGGGAAAGACATGTTCATATTTGATTGTTTGCATTTGTTCTCTTTTTTCTCTCATTGCTCTAATTTTCTGTTCCCTATCTTCTCCCAGTATCCCAAGCAAGATTCAGGGGGAGCAAGACATGTAAGGGAAGGAAATCCTTGAATTCATTGCATATCTTTACCTTTGGGGACGTGTCTATATCCAATAGAGTACTAAGTAATCACTCTCTACATGTCATCCCAGTCTTGGTACTCTTGTGGTTTCTTTGTTTGCTCTGGCTAGTAGATGTATCTGTGTTATCTAACCTTGTTTACTCAGGTTAATTCCTTCCTAAGACAACTCAAGACCACAAGGTAAGTATATGCATCACACTCATGTGCATGAGGATTTCTTGCTGATGTACATGCTGTTTGCAAGAAGGACTCATGAGCATGAAGGTACATTTCGTATACTCACCTCATTTGCTCTGATGCATATAGCCAAGACACATGTAACACATTTCTTACTCTGTCATGCTCCTATATTCCATATTTACATGGTTGCATACATGTAGAGGGAGCCTATGCTTGTTACATGTCTTTCCAAAGCTTTACTCGTTATTCTCTATATCTTTATCTAAAGCTTTCATGTATGTTGTCATCAATTACAAAAAAGGGGGAGATTGAAAGCACAAGTGCTCCTTGTGTGATTTTGGTAATTAATGTCAACATATCTCTTGTTGGACTAATGTTTTCACCTAGTATATTGCAGATAAGTTCAAAAATGGAGTGGCGTGGACAAGAAGATGTGGAACCCCTTCAAGATGATAAGGACAAAGGATTGGCTCAAGCTCAAAGCTCAAGACTTTGCATTTTTAGTGATCCAAGATCACATTGAGTCCATAGGAAAGCCAATACTATTAAGAGGGGGTGAGGTGTTGCTTAATGAGGTTCTTGCTCAAAGTGCTTAGTGATATGCTCCACAACCCTCAACTACTTTCTCACATCCAAATATCTCCCAAACTAAAAGTCAAACTCGGCCCCACCGAAATTTTCTATCCAGCGCCACCGAGTTCTCTTGACATAGCCACTGCCACAAACCCTAGTCTTGTCGGTCTCACCGATAGGATCTCGGTCTCACCGAAATGGGATTGTAATATCTCTGTTTCCCTTCGTAACGTTTCGGTCCAACCGAGATGAGCGATCGGTCCCACCAAGATTGCAATGCAAACTCTCTGTTTCCCTTTCATAATGTTTCGGTCCTACCGAGATGAGTGAATCGGTCCCACCGAGTTTGCCTGACCAACTCTCTGGTTAGTCTATTACCAAAATCGGTCTCACCGAGTTTGTGTAATCGGTCTCACCGAGATTACGTTATGCCCTAACCCTAATGACATCGGTCCCACCGAATTGACATGTCGGTCCCACCGAAAATCCTAACGTTCACATTTTGAACTAAATCGGTCTGACTGAGTTCTCTGAATCGGTCCCACCAAGTATGGTAAATTGTGTGTAATGGTTAGATTTTGTGTGGAGGCTAGATATACCCCTCCACCCACTCTTCATTTATGGAGAGAGCCATCAGAACATGCCTACACTTCCAACATACATTTTCTGAGAGAGAACCACCTACACTTGTGTTGAGGTCAAGATATTCCATTCCAACCACATAAATCTTGTTCTCTAGACTTCTCCAAGTTGCTTTCCACTCAAATCATCTTTCTACCAAATCCAATCCCATGAGAGAGAGTTGAGTGTTGGGGAGACTATCATTTGAAGCACAAGAGCAAGGAGTTCAGCATCAACACAACATTTGTTACCTCTTGGAGAGTGGTGTCTCCTAGATTGGTTAGGTGTCACTTGGGAGCCTCCGTCAAGATTGTGGAGTTGAACCAAGGAGTTTGTAAGGGCAAGGAGATCGCCTACTTCGTGAAGATCTACCCTAGTGAGGCAAGTCCTTCGTGGGCGACGACCATGGTGGGATAGACAAGGTTGCTTCTTCGTGGACCCTTCGTGGGGTGGAGTCCCCCGTGGACTCGCGCAACCGTTACCCTTCGTGGGTTGAAGTCTCCATCAATGTGGATGTACGATAGCACCACCTATCGGAACCATGCCAAAAATCTCCGTGTCTCCAATTGCGTTTTCACTCTCCAATCCAATCCCTTTACATTCTTGCAACTTGCATGCTTTACTTTCCGCTGCTCATATACTCTTGTCATGCTTCCTTGATATGTATTGTCAATGGTTAAACTTGTGCCAAAACTCCACTTCAACTTAAAGAAATTAAAAAAACTGCAACTTTTATTGCTAAGAGTCTATTCACCCCCCTCTAGACACTTCTTCTCGATCCTTTCAAGTGGGTTGCCAGCGCCGAGTCCTTCGTGCAACAGAGCAAGGAGGAGGCGCTTTGCCAGTAGATGCTACTGTGCGAGCATGTTCCCATGCTTCGGGACCTCAGGACGAGGGCCAATCGGGCGCTTGGTACCATCTGCGATGAGCATGCTCCCCACCCACACGCCGAGGACTAGGCCGGCCATCTTCGCTTCTTCACGGACATCGTGACGCGCCTGGAGAACCGAGATGAGAGGGCTCGCGAGCTTGTGGACGAGAAGAGTCAGGGCCTCCTCGGGTGTGCATTCTCCCGTGTCTTCAGCCATCTCCTGAACACCAATCCTGACTTTGATTTTGACGCCGCCATTTCCCCGGTGCCTGAGGTCATCCAGGACAACCTAGCGCACTGGGTGGACGCCAATGTGGATGCCCTAGTTAGGGCCTTTGCTTCTGATGATGACGCGGTGGTGGTCGCAGCAGACGAGGGCAACGTGGTTGATGGGGGTGAAGACAGCGATAGTGACGGGGTCGTCAGCCTGTCCGGAAGTGATTCGGGAGATGAGGCAAGCGACACGTCTAACTGAGCCCGCGCTCCTTAATTTTGAACCTGCACGCAAAAGCTTGGGTACGGCCACTCACAATGTAAGAGTATTTTGGGGAGGGGGAGCCCCTCATGTACAAAGACTACCACTTTATTCCCTAGGCTAGGCTTAAAGCGCGCTTTTGTGTGCTTGCGACACCCCTTGCGGGCTTGCTGCCATAAATTACTTTGGTTCAGTCGAGCTTCAAAATGGTTTGGCAGCTGCGGATGTGCATTCCTTCTGAGAGGAGCCCCTCACGAGCTCGCGAGGTTTTGGTTTCTTGAGGGGTCCGCCGGTCCACCAGAGAGGGCCTCACGAGAAGCGAGCACCAGTAATGATGAGGCACACACGTAGTGTGTGTTCGCTGCTGCCAGCCCCTGCTCACGAGGTGCTCGGAAGGGCGGAGATAGCGAACGTGAATCTCAAACAAAACACGAATCCAGAAACTCATGAAATCAACACGAACGAGAAAGGATGCCCCCCACGATTGCCAATGGTAATGCAACTCCAAATTCAAGATCAAAGGTTGCAAGTCTGAGCTACAGAAAAGAGGTCAAAAGCAAATGGCTGCGTCCGGCAGCTAGCTAGTCTTCTTGTCTTCCCAGCAGCGCAGAGCTAAGTGCTTTCACTGGCTGTGAGCATAGTCATTGGGGGACAATGTCGATGGCTACCCGTTAACAGCCCGGACCAACGAGGATTTTCCACGTGTAAAATTCTGATTGGCTGACGGAAACACGTGTCAGCTCCGTGTTGGCACAGGTGTAACTCATCGAATGGGCGAGATGCGCCTATGATATGTTGACACGTGGACCGGCCCAAAAGTGGTCCATAAAGTTTAAATGGGCCGGCCCAACTAAAGGCCCGCAAGATTTTGCGGACCATAATGGGCCCGCCCAGCTAAAGGCCCACGAGATTTTGCGGACCATAATGGGCTCGCCCAGCTTAAGGCCCACAAGATTTTGCGGGCCATAATGGGTCGGCCCTGGTAAAGGCCCACAAGATTTTTGTGGGCCATAACGGGCTAGCCCAGGTGAAGGCCCACAAGATTTTTGTGGACCATAATGGGCCGGCCCAGCTAAAGGCCCACGATATTTCACCGACATTAATGGGCCGGCCCAGCTATAGGCCCACAAGATTTTGAGGACCCTAGTAGGCCGGCCCATTAACTAGCTGCCATGTTTTGGGCCAAATGCCGGCCCATATTTGATCCAGTCCATTAATGACTTGCCATGTTCCGGGCCTAACAATGGCCCATATGAGACCCGGCCCGTTAAAAGCCTACCATGTTCTGGGCCAAATTATGGCCCAGATCAGGTCCGGCCCTTTAAGAGGCTTTGGGCTAAATTATGGCCCATATCAGATTCGGCCCGTCAACTGGACGCTATGCTTTTGGGCCCACTTGCTAAAGGCCCATTTAGTAATTCGGCCTGATATTAGTTTCGGCCTGTTAAGGGCCCGTTTAACATTTCGGCCCTATATTAATTTCGGCCTGTTAAGAGCCCTTCATATAGTTGGGCCTAACTACGGCCTGGTTTGCATCCGGCCTGCTCGCAGCCGATAATCTGATTGGGCCAAACAAGGACCGAGAAAATTTTGGCCTGTTAAAAGCCCGTGATTTGATTGGCCCAATCATGGGTCGGGGTCCATTTCGGGATGCTGCCGGCCCGTGAGCTGTTCGGCACATTTCAGGCCAAACCTACTTCTCGGCCTCCTAAAAGCCCATTGAGTTTTCTTGCGAAAAGAGGGCCGGCAATTTACTCGGCCTATTAAAGGCCCGAATCTACTAGTGGGTCAATTTACATTTAGGCCTTCTAACGGACCAAGATGACGGGGCCCATGATGCGGATCATACATCGTGATTGCATGATGGCCTGATTATGTACCGTAATTTTACGGTTTGGCCGGTTTACTGCGAAGACAGGATATATATACAGTAAAATAACTGCAGCATCGTGAATAAGAAAAAACCTAGACTATACAATAAAGAAATAATGGCATATTACATCCACTAGGCATCAAAGTTCACCACTATGATAATAAAGCACAAGCAGACAACAGATTACATACACGGGGCATCAAAGATCGCCACCAGTGGAACTAAACATGCCAACAAAATAATATACAAAACTGACAACACTTCAATAGAGTTCAAGAAAGGTTAGCACTACCGGGGAGCTGCAGCGCAAGCAGCTGAGGAAGCTGATGAGACTGCGCTTGTTTAACACTTATATCCTCCTCACTCTGAAAGATAAACAAGCAGACAAATGACATGTTTTGCACATAAAAGTATCAGTGCTGACAATTCATCACATTTCTTACTGACCAATAAAGTGACACAGTTTAAAATTGCATTAACACAATATGGTATTGTTCAGGTCAAGACATGGCAGGAAATGACATTGTGAAGAAGTTGGCAGCTTCACGACACCACTCGATTACAGATCAAGAACTCATAAGTATCAATGGTTAGTGTGCTGTCAATTTATCCCATTTCAGATTGGAAAATAAAGAGATAATTTAAATAATAGTAGAATGATATGACATTGTTCATAGTTAAGACATTGCAGAATATGACATTGTGCTATAGTGGGTAGGTTCACCACACCACTGGATTACGGATCATGAACAAAAGCATACATGCAGTGCAAAAGAAGATCACTTGCTCTATATAGTTTAATTTACATGGTATGAAGAAGGAACTTGGTTGTACAACTGAAAACTTAAATTGAGAAGGACAAACTTTTGTTTATGAACTACATAATAAACTTTAAACATGCAATTTAATGCAAACACCAAAAATAAATAGTTGTTGCAGTCATGCCTAACCAAATATACACAACAAAGTTTGAGGACTTGAGAAGGAAAAACTTACATTATTGGTGAAGGCAGGCTCTATAAAGCCCTTGTCCATGCTGATGGGGGGGGGGCAATTCAAGAAGTTTACCACAGAATCTTCTTCATAAGCGTTGCCTTTATTGTACATTTTCTTAAGAGTAAATATAGATGTGACAATATAAGAAAAAATGGAGAATATTTAAGATAAGATGAAGAGTGATGCTACATAACCAAGTAGCTATAAATGTAAGTACAGCGATACAGGCAAAAGGTACAGCCAAGAGCAATGCAGAGCTAAACTTCTTCAGTACCATCGGTGTTATCCAACCTTATGGTAAGAGTAAATATAGATCTTATGTGTAGAAAATGGAGGGCAAAGGAAAATAAGCTGCAGAGTGATGGTACATGAACAACTACCTGTCAATATACGTACACTGATAAAGGACAACAGGTACTTACAAGAACAATGCAGAGCTAAAAATTTTCATTGGCGTTGGATATATTCTACACTAATGTAACCATTCATACAGATCCGATAATTTGGAGCGAACAATTGATAAGCAAGCTATCATGCATATTGCTATCACATAATGAACCAGGTATGTATGCAAGTACAGTGATACAGGACAACAGGTACTAACAAGAGCAAAGCAGCGGGCAGCATATTTGTGATATCATGTCATTCTTTTCAAACTGGAATTCTTTTTTGAGCAGAATTCCTGCAAAAAAGATTCGTAAGGCACATGCAGAAAAGTAGAAGTTCACATTGTCATGCGATATCATAGACAGTACCTCATCCTCGGAACAAGACCAGTGCATAACAAGGTTTTTCCATTCAATGTCTTCTAAATTTAGCACAGGAGACTTCACCAGAAATTCGTTTATAGACTTGCCATCAAATTGTGATTTCCTCGGGTAACACCAATACTGCTGCAATGCTTCCTTGAAAAGCGCAAGAAAGCTTTGCTTGTCATGACTATCCAGATTGACCCTCGCCTACATACAACAATATAATGTAAATCATTGATGTGTTCAATCAGCAGAAAAACAGGAAAATAATCACCATGAATAATAGCACTTACACGTAAGTGGGATAGGAAGATGTGAAAATGGTGTTTGTCTTCACTATAATCTTCCCATGATGGGAATATATGCACGTAGTCCCTAACAACATTGAAAGCATTGTCTTTTAAATTGGGAATAACTGGAATGGGGTTCTAATATGCAGGAATTGGCCGTCTCTGCAGTTGGGATAGGTCTTCGGCCGTTGGACTTGCTGTACTTTTTGCTGGAGTGGGATTTTTCTGTGGTACGGCTGGTGCTATGGCAACTGAAATCGGCATACCTTTTGCTAGAGTGCAGGTCCTGTGTGGTGCGGCTAGTGGTGTGGCCAGTGAAGTATGGGTACAGTCTGCTAGAGTTGGTCCTACGTTTTGTGTCACTGGTTGTACAACCAATATAAGTGGGATGATGTCTGATTTCTCCAGCACAACCACGTTTTTCAAGGACTTTGCTGGTGCTCCTTCAGGTTCAGCAATCACCCTCTTCCTTTTTGATGTCTAATGCACAAGAACAACATTTGAGTGGAAAAACATGGCATGATGACAGATGGAAAATGTATTGATAATGGATGGGCATGGCATCTCGACATATATGATGAGTAAACTAAGCAGATGGCGGTGCAACCAAGTAGAAGAAATGCAAGACAACATATGCAAGATACGCGAAATCAATAAAACCTTGCCAAATTAGGACAGGCACCTTGATGGGTGAACAGGACAGGCCATCTGCCTTTGACTCCTCGAGGTTAGAATAGTCATTAGGATCATATTGTGAACAAGAATCAATAGGTGGGGAGCATATGAGTTTCATTGCATCCAAAATGGCACTCAATGCCTTGGTGCCAATTTTGTAAGTCATTGCGGTGTTTAGCTTCATGAGTGGACTACTGCTAGTGTGACACAAAGCAGCTACACAAATCATAGTGTAGATATAACGGGAAAACCGTAAGCATCAGAGTAAAATCAGCAAAGTGGAACTTGCTGGAATATATGTGTAGTATTGCCGGTACGGCTAGAAAGGCTTCGGATACCAACTCTCTTCAACTGAAGGTGCAGTACTGTTAATATCAGTGTAACTCTCAAAGGCGACACAGCTCCCCGCATTTCCTTGCTATTCTTATAGGATTGAAGTGGGCAGGCCACTACAAATCCTATTCCATGTTTACAAAATCCTACTAATCAAAGAGGCCCGAAGAGTTCAAAGTGTCCATACCAACCGACTGTATAGACCTCTACACTGCAAATGTCCCTGCTCATCTTCACTACAAGGAACATACTGTACTACTATCATACTCCCTCCATTCCAAAATATAAGTCTTGGTAGAGATTTCCACTATGGATCACATACAGATGTATCTAGATACATTTTAGAGTGTAGAATCACTCATTTTGCTCCATATGTAGTCCATGGTGGAAGCTATACAAAGACTTGCATTTAGGAATGGAGAGAGTACTTATTAAAGAAGAACGGAAGAGGAACATGCTAAAGAATAGCAAGCAGATTTTGGATAATAAAATGTTCGTTGCGCGGTGCCCACACATGATGAACCAGAGCCCATTAAGAAAGCAACTCCCTGCTGTCTCTCTATATGTGGTGCACGTGCTTTTTCAAAAGTAAAGTAGGAACATTAGCTAACCAATTAAATGCTATATGTTTTAGTAATATCAACATCATATCAGATTCGTACTTGAGCAACAAGTTTGGAATTATGAGTGGCACGTTGTTTAGCTTCATGGATTTAGGAGCAGTGCTAAGCAGGTACGATGATGGTACTGAATATAAAGGCATGTCTGCATGCAAGTCGCGTGACTTTTGTCATTTGGGTCAGTCGACCATTTCAGGTGGTTGGATGAAGATCCTAGGTCTCCTAAGCCTTCTTCTTCCTCGTCTCTGATTCTTCCCATACAGAATACCGCACGGGCCGCCGGCCGGACCACCGGCCCCCACTGCATGTGTTCCTCCGCCACCCCCACCCACCCCCGCCCCCACCCGCGTCGAGTTTTCTTCGTTCAGCGAGGCCCCACCACCGCCCCCACAACCAAAGTCCTCACTCGAGCCCCTTCGTTCGCACCGGCGAACTCCGGCGAGCTCTGAAAAATTGACTGACCCAATTTTGAAATTTAGTCTACTGTGATTTAACTAGTGTGGAATATAAAAGGGGAAAACCATAAGCATTGGGAGTATAGTGTTGAGCGTGCCATGGCGGTTCTGAAGGTGCAAACCGGACAAAGGCAACTTCGCAACCAAAGTTTGCTCTCAACTAGCAAGTAAGTGATGGACAAGAAATTAGAGTAAAGCAGTGGCGATCTATTTTCTTGCTGCGATAAATAAGTTGAGAAGATACGAAAGAGTACCGCCTCTGGTGCGCCGCCGTGTATGCATCTGCTAAGAATTTGATGGTGATGCGGTAGCGATGGCTGTCGGTGGCGTGGAAGCAGATCTAGGAGGGTAGACGGTGGCGGCTGGGCACGGTGGACGAGACGGTCATAGGAGCGGTGCCGGCAAGGTGGACGACGGCGGGGTTGAAGCGAGAGGACGGGATGCAAGGATCCCGGTCCGAAGTCGTGGATGAGAGAGGTCGATCTCTTGTAATGGACG
>NC_041390.1:127269834-127307334 GCF_002162155.2 Triticum dicoccoides | reverse complement strand
ACCGCCAAAGGAATATATTTTGAGTGAAACATAACATTTTTTTAGTGATATATGTATTTCAAAAATAGACTTTTTTTCTATCAAACCGGTGAATATGTATTAATCTACTCTGATCGTGTGGCAATGCATTGGCACATTGCTTGTAGTTATTATAATTTTTTGGACACCAGACAAACAATGGAGTACATATACGAAGAGAAGAGCCGCACGCATGCAGTCGGTCTCTCGCTGTCTCGCACACATGAGTGTTACGTAAAGGCGACTCTAACAAATAAACCCTAAAACCCTAGGTGCATGATTGCTGCATTCGCGGGTACCGGGTACATGGTGGAGTGCACCTTTGTAGGAATAGTCAGCTTGCGTGATAATTTGATCCGTAGGAGTTGATGGTCGGGACCACAGGTGAATGACTTGGAGGCGGTGGCTCGCTAGTTGCCACAGATCGAGTAGCCACATTTAAAATATCATTTTTTAGCGGGGTTAAGTGTTCCGATTTTCAATGGCGCATTATAAGTACTAAGTAGTTTTTAGAACGATTGGTATGGAGCGAAAATGGAATTCATAGTACTACATACCTCCTTGGCGTATGGTTGTATGGGTTTATGTTGCGAGGTGTTGAACCAGGTAGTTCTAGGGCAAATACTATGGTTTAGATTTAGATGTTGGTTTCAGTAATGAAAATTGGAAGGGGGAACCCTTCTTTGATTAAAAAAAACTACTACCTCCGTTCTGGTTTACTAGTCCCCATCGTATTTTGGGTTAAAGTTTGTCCACGAATTTTATTTTTAAAATGTGAATGGAAAACGAGATTTTTTTATCCGCAAAGAAAAAAGGACTGGAGGGAGTGATTGCTCTGACACGGACGCGACCTCTCATAGCGCAGGAATTGAACCGGCGCGCCGGCCAAGAGGGCCCCACTCGCTGCAGGCCCGGCTGAACATGCCTCCTCGCCGCATGCAACCGGCTTCAGACTGCCCCGTGTGCCTTCATTGAATCTACGCGTGTGCCAGCAACACGTCCTTCCACGAGCCGGCCGGCATTTTAGAACACAAAAAATGACCAACATATAATTAATTACGCATGGTCTTGACTTGTTGTGCTCGCACTGGTAGCAGGAACTAGAGGTTTTTCTTTATTTATAACACTCCTCAATTTTTTTGGCTTTGAAGTAAATCATGGTTGTGGACATTATGTATGAATGTGGAGATATCTGTGAACATGAGTTTGATGTGGAAGTTGAACTTGGAATGTCGGGCTTGCGCGTGAACTATACCATGTCCAATCCTTCGTCTGTTATTGTTTGGAAAGTAATTGCCGTTATTACATGACCCGAAAAAAATTGTGCCACATCAGTAGATGCACGGACATCACAACAGGCATGTTGACTGGATAAACATTTGAACCTAGCTACTATGAAAGATATTTTGTATTGACAACAGTTTTAGATAGCAGGAGATGCCTAGCCTGCTCTGCCTCTGCTAGCTTATTTCTGGCTTCTTCCATCTCTTCTTTGGCATGGGTGAAGAGAGCATGTGATTGCACTACAAAAAAATACACTTCCGTGATGATACGTGTTTGTCACAATAGGTCGCGTTTTTTGTCATGCATGTACATCCATGACAAATTTATGACAGAATCAAGATAGTCATACATGTGCTGTCATAGAAGTGTTCCATGACATTACCAAAATTATCATCACGGAAGTGTCCACTTACATGATGATAAATCGTGCGTCACAGAAGTGCTTTTTTCAAGGGTGACCGACACATGGCATCCACCGTAACGAAACACCATTAAGCTATCGGGTCGGGTTTTGGATCCGATAACCTGTTAACAGCCCCGACCAATGGGAAATTTCCACGTGTAAAATTCTTATTGGTCGGACGAAACACATGTCAGCTCGTCAGTGGATCAGATAGGCGCCTATGATACGTCGACACGTGGCACGGCCCAACAGAGGCCCATTCCTGTGAAAAGGCCGGACCATTTGACTTGGTCAAAAGGTGGCGAGCCGGCCCATGGAAAGCCTGTTAACGGCCTATTTGCATATAGCCCATTTACAGCCCGCTAACCCAAGGCCCGTTATGCCCTATCCGAATTAGGCCCAGTAGCGTCATCTGAGCCATCCAATATGATTCCAGCCCGTTTTCACTTCTGGCCCATGTATGGCCCATGACGTCTTTCGGCCCATATGAGGCCCTATGTAACTCTTGGCCTATTAACGACCCGTGGTGAAACTGGCCCGTAATGAACAGTGTATCACTTTACACCCATTAATGGCCCGTGGTGAAACTGGCCCGTAATGAACAGTGTATCACTTTATACCCATTAACGGCCCATTATTCCGTTGGGCCGTTTCCAGCCCATGTTATCTTTCGGCCTTCTCAAAGCCCATTTATTCTTGGGCTCATTTCCAGCATTCGTTTACTTACGACCCATTACTGTCATTTTCTGCTTGTGGGCCAAATTCAACCCGTGGTTACAGTCGGCCCGTTTGTGGTCCGTTAATATGTTGGGCCGTTTTCATAGCGTCATCAAATACGGCCTATTAACGATGGCCCGTTAGGGTCGGCCCATGAATGGACGATTCCAACTCTAGCCCGTTTACGGCCATAATGCGACCTGTTATTGGCCCATGTTTGGCCAATCGATCATACGGCCCGTATAAGGCCCATTGATGATACGGCCCGTAGAAGGCCCATTGTTTCTATGGCCCGTAGAAGGCCTACTACTTCTACGTCCCATAGAAGGCCCACTGTTTCTATGGCCCGTAGGAGGCCCAGTGTCAATACAGTAAATATTAGACAATGGTTATTGTGGCCTAGTTTTAAAAAATAGGTTATTGCAGCCACTAGTTAACCGCGAAAAAAGAACTGCAATGACTACAAGCAAACAAATAAACAAGACAACAAGGAAATAAATAAGCAAGCAACTAACACTAGGCTATCATGGCTATTACACATATTACATCCACTGGTCATCAAAGTTCGCCACCAGTGCAAATATATGGAACGAAGCAGCATATCATATACACTGGCCGTCAAAATTGACCACCAGTGCAAATAAACGCGGCAGCAAAATAAGAGCATAACTGAAACAACTTCAGAAGAGCTCAAGAAACGTTATCCTGGGTATCCACCATGCTGGCAATAAGCTTAGCAAGCTGATTAGCTTTGTCCTATTTGGCGCTAAAATCTTCCAACGCTTGTTGTTGCACCAGAAAGTATGCATGTGAATGCTCCAGGAACTTCCGCAGTCCTTCCGCTTCTTGTGGCAGCATAGCTGATCGATGTCTTTCAGCTTGTAGTTGAGACTCAAGAAACCGAACCGATTCAGACAGTGAGTTTGAATAGCTTGTGCAAGCGGTAGTGGCTAGTAACTCCAACACTAAACCAAGACAGGATGTGTCACTATCCTGAACCTTATCTGCATTACTTCCTTTACTGTTGCTTAATAAGGCACTCTTCCCCAATATTCTGTCAGCATTCTAAAAGAAGAAACAAGCAGACACATAACAAGTTTAGCATGTACTAGTATATGAAACTCATTTCGGTGAACCAGTTCATTAGTAAGGTGGACAGGATTAAACTACCAAGTCTTCTATTGCCAAGTACTAGTACATAATAAAAGCATCAAACAAGCATATATAGATGTCCTATGGTAGCAATGGAATCTTAAATTACAACAGTTGTTCTTCAGGTTTAGGCACTTGTTCTACATGAACAGAGTACAGTAAGACGCGAGAATATAATACTTAAAAATAGAAAATGAGCTCATAGACCTTACCACATTCTTGGTTCGGGACCAGTACAGAACAAGGCGTTCCCAGTCATCGTCTAGTAAATGTGTCTCAGGAGAACGTAAGGGAATTTGATGAGTTTCTTTGCCGGTGAAGTGCGTTTTCTTCAGGTAATTCGAATACTGCCACCAAGCATTCTTGAAGATAGCAGAGGTATTAGCACAGGTTACCTCATCCTGAGTTTCCAAATCGGTCCTTCTCTATAGAGAAAAATGGGAAATTTTGTTGTATTATAACCATCATGGAGGTAGGATGTATGGGACGAAGCAAAGTAATTGTCATGAATAACATTACTTACACATAACTCCTGGACAAACACCTGCAACTGTCATTTTCCTTCATCTTCAGTATAATATTTCCAAGATGGGAAGATATGCACATACGATTTAACAACATCAAATGCGATAGATGCTAAACTATGACTAGCTGGTTGTGCTTCCTCCACAGGAATAGGCGTACTAACTGGTGGAGTTGGGGTTCGCCGTGATAGTACTGGCCCTTTGGGCACTGGAGCTGCCTTACTAACTGCTCTTGTTTGGGAGCTCTGTGGTGGAGATGGTGCTGTGTCAACAGGAACTGGGTTACTATCGGCTGGGGTTGGGGTTAGATTGGGTGAAGCTGGTTCTCTGTCCATCGTAGTAGGGGTACAATCTGCAAGAGTTTTGGTTATGTGTGGTAGGGCTGGTTCTTGTGCATGTACAACCAGGGTGCAATCTCCACCAAGAGGTAGCACTGTTTTATTTGAAGACCGTGTTTTTAGTCCGCTAGATACTGGCATCACCCGCTCCAATTCAAATGGCTGATAAACAGGAAACATAGTTGAATGTACAGACATTGTATGAGAGATAGATGCAATAGATAGTGTGGAAAAAAGAGGGCATGAAATAGTTGACATGTATATTGTTTAACTAAAACGGATAGCATGACATAATTTCACATATATGATGTCTATCTAAACTAGATAGCATAGCATAACATAATTCAAAGATATGATGAATAACTAAACATGATCGCATGACATAATTCACCTACATGTTATCTAAGTAATTAGGATCGCATCATTTAATTCATATATGTGATTTATATGCTAAACAGAGGGCATTCGATATGATGTCTAAACTAAGAACATGGTGTTGAATATTGTGTATATGATGTCTAAACTATGCAATGCAAGACACCGTATGCATGATATGAGCAGTATAACCGTGCCAAGTTAGAGCATACACCTCAGTGGGGGAATAGGACTAGTCATCTGTCTCTGAATCCATCTCTGAGGAGCTATCGGGACCCAACAAGAGATCTGCTTCGACAGGTAGCACTATCTGCTCTGAAGGCCTTGTTTTCACTCCAGATTTTTCCATCTCCCACCCAAATGGCTGATTCACAGGAAGAGTAGTTTAATGTACAAACATTGTCGACAAATGGAAATGTAATGAAGAAAAGGATGGGCAAGATATCATTCAAATATATGATGCCTAGTTAAACAGGATGGCATTGCACATTTCACATATATTATGGCTGGCTAAAAGACATGAGACTGCATAATTCCCATATATGATATAGAAACTAAACAGGTGGCATTACAGAACATGTCTAAACTAAGCAGATGACATATATGATGTCAAAAGTAGGCACTTCAAGGCAATATATGCATGATATGACTAACATCATCATGCCAAGGTAGAGCAAACACCTTGGGGGTAAATAGGAGTGGTCAGCGGCGTCCCAATCCGCCTCAGAATAGATATCTTCCTCTGGATTACAATCTGGAGAGGGGTGGAGAGGGTTTGCCATTGAACCCACCATGGAGCGATGTCTGCATGACATTGTATTGCCGCGCAAAACTCTTCTCTTTTTCTCTACATGTTCAGCATGACTGTGTACAATATCTGACATGCATACGAAAAAAATATGGTGAGATTATGTAAGGAGAGCATGCAGAAATTTAGAGTGATGGTAACAACTAGTGGATCTATGTTTTTCCGTTGAACCAAAATAGCCCTAATGGATCGACATGAATGTATAGTAATAAGTGATGCAACAAGTGTACAACCTCTTTGCCGTAGCCGTGTCGACCTCAGCATCATTGGGTTGGTTGCTGAAGCAGTTGAGGCAGAGGTGGCTGTCGGAGGTGTGGAGGAAGATCTGAGGAATCTATAGATGGCGCCCAGGGCACTGCTCTGTTGTGATGGATCGTTCTGTCGTTGGAGCAGCTCCGGTGAGCCGTAAGACGTCAAGGCTGAAGCAGCACAAGACAGACATCGTCAATCTCAAGTGGGATTCTAATAGCATCTCCAATAGATGATGTAAAATGGATGTAAAATTAACATCACCAAAAACCACCTGACTACAATAGATGAGGTAAAAACTATTGACTCTGAACTTAACTATCGAAACTGAAATTTACTGTGGAATCTGAATGCTACTGTCGAAACTGAACGCAATGGTAGCAGAGAGGCACTTGACATGTAGTTTAGGGAGGGCCTACAGTTCATCTTCAACCTGCACCCCCCTGAGCCGCCAGCCACCACCGGCCAAACCACTGGCCCCAGCGCCGCCTCGCCGCCCGAAACAACTCGCCACCGCCGCCCCGGCCAGCCCTCTAGGCCCCCCGCCCCCACCCTGAACTCTAAGATAGATAGTGGGGTACCTCTCTGGCTATCCCCCGTCCCCGCTGCGGGTGGTTCTTCCTTAACTCCGGCGAGCCCCCCAACCCCTGAAAATTGACTGACCCAAAAGTCGATTCAATCGACTGAAGTGTGGCTTAATCGGAACAGAGCAGCAGCACGAGCGAGGGGGAGAGCAGTAGTAGCAGCTTGTGAGCGAGCGAACGAGCGAGAGTCGGAGCAGTAGCAGCAGATCTGGCTGGTATGGACGCCGCCGCCGAAGGGGCCTCTTACTGGGGGGAGAGCCGCTGTGGAGATGTCGCCCGCGGCGCCGGCTTCAAGGTAGCCGCTCCATGGGGTGCGGGATGGAGCACCGTCGGCGCCGGGAGGTTGAGTTAAGGAGAAGGTGCGATGCGATGAGTGTACAACCTCTTTGGTGGCGCCAAGTACGCCTCGGCTTCGTCCGAGGAGTCGGTGAGGATGCTGCGGTTCCGGTGGAGCAGGTTAAGGCGGCGCTGTGGGGATGGAGCAACCGCGATAAACGAGGCGATCGTCGGAGCAGCTCCTTGGAGGTGGAGGACGGGGTGGCTGAAACGGCGGGACGGCGAGATGGACGACGGATCCTCATCCGGGGAGGTGGACGAGGGATGTCGAGCTGTTGCGGTGGACGACGTCGTCAGGGAAGAGGCTCCGGCTGGGCAGCGGTGACATGGCGGACGAAGGAGGGTGGGGTTTCGCGGCTGGAGCGGAGAGGTTATGGCGGCTGGGATTTCGAATGGCGAAAAGGGGGCGATGGGAGGGGGTGAAGCATGACTTAGGAACGCGCTTGTCCAAAATGTAGGGTGTGTTACAAAAGTACCCCCAACCGATTTGAACTAGCGGCCCTTTCGGCTCAGGGTTAGAAGGGGGATTTCGCGTGTCGGGATTTGGCAGCTGGAGGGACTTTTCGCGTGCGTTGTAATTTCGGGATAGCAAGGCGCGGGTTGTGAAGGCACCAGTTTTGGGAGCACGATATCTGAATTTTCGGGATATAACAAAATGCGGGTTGAATTTTAGGGACAAGCCTAACGTGTAGTAATATTGTACTTGTACGTACGAAATTAATTCGCGCTTCCCTCAACCAAAAAGAAAACGAAAAAATAAAATTATTCACACAACACAAAGAGAGAGTCTTGCCCCGTTTTACTATACAAATGCTATTCAAAGCTACTCCCTCCTTCCATCTATATAGGGCCTAATGTGTTTTTCGATGCTAACTTTTACCAAATATTAGAGCAATGATATATGACATGCAACTTACACAAAGCACACCGTTAAATTCGTCTGTGAAAGGTTCTTTCAATGATATAATTTTTACGTTGTGCATGTCATGTACTATTAATCTTGTCAATAGTCAAAGGCGGTCTTAAAAATCTCATTACGCCCTATATAGATGGAAGGAGGGAGTATGAATCCATGTTATGTCCGATTAAATTTTTTCGCTTGCTGTATAATGCATGTAACCTACTCATACCAACATTTTAGTGCATTCCAAATGTCTATACTACCGCTGCAATTCGAACTAAATTTGAATTCGTTTCTCTATTTCAATAAGAATCTACAATCATGATTGTTGCCAACTTCAACCATCATAGTTTCCTTGCTATCCGCTAGATATAAATCAGACGACCTATAATGCAGGATGGCAGGCACACCATCATCAACAACTCCATTTTTTTATAAGAGTAGAGATAAAATATATTAAATGTAGTATACCATGTTCATAACCACACCATGTGTATCACCGTTATATATTCACACATCCGTCGGTTTGAAACACTATGATAAATTCTTCAAATATCCGAATTCACTTTTTATAATGAAGTATATATGATCTCTATTCGTCTTTTACACCCACACAACTCTCTTATCTTTGTAGCTAGCGCTAACTTTCTCTTGAGCATGCACACACCCGCATCCCTCTCACCCTCACTCAGCATTCTCTACCTCCATCGCGCAAATTCGTGTTTTCACTTTAGGTCGTTCACCCATGGTGTGTGTAGGCCCCCCCAGCTCCTTTACGGCACACATCGATCGATATGCCTCTCTAGCCAGGTGTGCCTAGCACAAACACAAGCTTCCCCTCTTCTCTTGTCACCGTCCATGCCTCACTCCCACCACTCTTTTCATCGTTCTCGTACTCACACACTCCTCCCCCTTGATATAGTATGCCTCTCGTACCACCTCCTACATGCATCCCTCTCTCTCTATCCTTCTCCTCGTGCCTCATTTTCTTCTAACACACACATGCATGTAATACCGATCGATCTCCGAACATATACCTAGATTGACTTTAACTACCCCCCATCAATCGACGTACCTCACAAGTTATGTCTCTCCTTTCTTTTACAAAGGGCGATTGATCTTCCTATGTAGTTACGTCTTCTTACCACAGCCAGATCGTCCCTCCTGATCATTCATGCATGCCTCCTGACCCGTCTCTCACACGCACGTGCACAGACAACAAGCAGCCATCTCCTCTCTTTTTGATATTGCGGGTGTTCCCTCCGTTTGTCTAGCAAGCCTATCCCACCATTTGTTAGAAGCAACTCCACTACCACCCCCTCTGTTGGGTGGTAGGTGCGACATATGCCAACCGGTGGCTTATCATTGTGGGAGCCAGTAAGACGTTGCCGGTGCCTGGAAGCGGGATGAGGCAAAGACATGCATGCCGGCGAATCTTACCCAGCTTCAGGGCTCTCCGTGGAGATAACACCCCTACTGCTGCTCTGCGGGGTCTCCGCATGATCACTAGATGAACGAGTGGCTACAAGATGCTCCTTGAGCTCTTTGGCGAGAAGAAGAAGAAGAAGGGCATGGCTAGCTCTTCTCTCCTCTCTATGTGGTGTTTAAAACTAGCTCTGATCAACCCCTTGCATGGGTGCCCCAGGGGGTTTATATAGGCCCATCCCCCAGGGGTACAATGGTAATCCGGCTGGGCGTGGGCCCCAGCCGTCTGCATCTACGCTCGTCGGCTTCTGCGCCGGCTGCTGGAGCCCGCTGGCTGGTGGGCCCCGCCGGTTGCCGGCTCCTTGGTCGATAGGCAGGCCCCACTGTCAGGGGCCTTGTCGGTGGCTGGTTACTATTGCCTCAAACCTGGTGACGAGGGCTTTGGCGAAGTGGGCGTGGCTACAGTGCCGCCGCCCAGCGGGCGATCGCTGTAGCCTCACCACGTCTTGTCTCCTTAATGGGGCATCTCCTTCGAGGGAGGAGGCGAGCCGGCTACAGGGAGCCGGCCCTGTCTTGGGCCGGCTGGGGGAGGCCTGGCCGCCTTCGGGTGTCTCTCTGCCTGAAGGGGCCCACTGCCTGTGGGCCGCGCTGACAGCCCGTCGTGGGTGGCATCAGGGTCAACATGGCAACAGTGCCGCGCCGGACGGGTCATGGCCACCCCGTAAGGCGCACTGTGCCAGGCGTGCTCCGGGATTCGGGGGCGGCAGGCTTTACTGTAGCCATGCCCCGCCACATCGCCGTTATGTGGATGCAGACTTCGAGGGTACGATCTTGACCACTTTGTGGGAGCCGGCTTCTTGGAGTCGGCCTTCTCGCGGTCGGCTTCTTGGAGCCGGCCCTCCCGCGGCTTTCTTCATGAGGGCTAAAGTCGGACCGCATTCCGATAGTCGTCCTAGGAGACGGCCGGCAAGGGGAAGGCAGCCCCACGTCCTGGATTCTTGAGGGCCGGATCGGCTCGTAATTTTTTCAGAAGGGCCAGGGGGAGCCGGCTAGGCTACCCATGCTCGTTTACTCCGACAGTAGTCCCCGAAGCTGATCGAGCTTCGAGGCTGACAAAGGGACGAGAAGCTTGGTCAGCTTCCTGTCCTGAGGAGCCGGCTTTGGTTATGCGCGCCGTCTTCGAAAAGCTCCGTATCTTGTAGGCGGGAACGTGGGTCGGCCTGCGAGCTGACCGCGCGCCACCCCACGGGCCACATGGCAAGGAAAGCCTGCCAATGCACGCGCGTGATGGGACGCCGCCACAGGCCCGGGCCCGCCACTTCTAGGCCTCGGCCCAAGTGCGGATCTTCTGCGGCCCACAACGGACCGCTCGCCTTCCCGCGGTGGTTTCGTTACGTCATCAGGGCGCAATAATCGCGGGACGTGGGGGAGTGGGCGCAGTTGATCCCACGTTCCCCCACACTGTGCCTCCTCGGGTCCGCCGCGTGGGTCTATAAGTAGGGGGAGGAGAGGGAGCGGCAGAGGCTCGCACGCTCTCCCTCGCTCCACCCTTTCTCATCTTCCTTCTCCTTCCTTCCGCCGCCGCAGCGACCCATTGCCACGCCGCTCCGCCATCGGACCTGTCGGTTCCTTCGGTCCCGCCGTAGCGGGGTCGTGCGCGTCTCTGCCGTCGCATCGCCTTGTTCCTCACCGCTCCGCCCCCATGGCGTTGTCGAGCTCGTGGGACGGCTCCAACGTCCACGAGGATCACATTGAGTTCCTCCGCCGGATGCGGCGTCTGCCGAGCGAGAACTACGTGCGGGTTCATCACACGCCGGCGAGGGAGATTTCGCCGGCACCGGAGGAGGGTGAGCGGGTAATCTTCTGCTTGCACTGCCTACGCGGCTTCAGCCTCCCGGCGAGCGGATTCCTTCGCGCTTTTCTTGAGTTTTAACACCTCCAGCCGCATCACCTCACGCCCAACACGGTGATGCTGCTGTCGGCTTTCGTCACCCTGTGCGAGGGCTTTCTGGGGGTTCTTCCCACTCTCGAGCTCTGGGGGAATTCTTCCAGAGCAAGCCTTCGTTGCCATGAGGCGGACGGGCGAGAACAATCCGTTCCCGCCCATCCCGCTGATCCAGTCAGTGAAGCTCTGGCAGAAGTCCTATTTTTACATGAAGAACGTCGCCCAGCAAGGCGACTTCGTCAACCTGCCGGCTTACGTAGCCGGCCCGCTAGCTGGGAGGCAACCCTCGTGGAGCTACCGGGCCAGGTTGTTGTCTCAGGCCGGGAACGCAGCCGTCGCCTGACTCCGGGTGATGATCCAGTCGGAGGGCCTGACCGGAGCCGACCTGGTGGCCGCCTTCGTGGACCGCCGAGTACTTCCGCTCCAAGGCCGGCCTCACATGATTTGTCAGATGAGCGGCCGCTTCGACCCGTGCCGGCTGAGCACCAGGGAGATGCCTCATGCCGAGGTGTCTTACATGGTGAACTACATCTCCAACTGCAAGCTCACCGAGGATTGGCGATACGGCAAGGGGCCGTATTCTCGCGCCAACCCTCCGCCTACCGTAAGTTTTTCTTCTTTTTCTTCCTTTTTGCAGTCGGCCTCATGATGGCCGACTTCTGATCAATTGGTTTGCCCTCAGCAGAACCCTCTTCTTCCGCCGATGGCCGGGGCCGCAGGGGTAGAGCGCCAGCTCCTCCCCGACCGCATGGTGGACGACGTCCATGATCCGGACCTGGGAGCGGCCCCCATGGAGAATGCCGTCGTGGGGGAAGGCGATGAGGCAGGCGGCGCGGGGCTCGGGGCCGGCCTCGAGGACTGGGCGGACGACGACGAGGTCGAAACTGTTCCGCACCGCCAGCCGGCGCTTGATCATCAAGGTGCGGGCCCGTCTGCCGCGCCGGCTTCCCATGGCGGCGTGCAGAAACGCCGGGCCGCGTCGACCTACTTCGGCAGCCGGCCGAAGAAATCCAAGGGTTCCACGGTGGCGACCAAGCGGGATGAGGCGGCCACGAAGGCGGCCCGCTTCCGCAAGGCGGTGAAACAGCCGCAGGCGATCTCGGCGTAAGTCGTCAAACATCTTGTATTTTTTGTTGTCCACTTCGATTTGAGGCTCTTCTAAACTTTTCTTTGCTCGCCGGGCAGGGCACCGCTTTCCCTCGAGCGAGGTCCTGGCGGCTCTGTAGTCGGGCCGACTGGAGGGTCCTCAGGCTCCCGCCGCGTGGATCCCCGTGCCGACCTCATGGAGGCCACGGAGCGGAACGCACGGGAGGCGCGGGAGGAGCGGGAGGCTGCGGAGCGAAGGACCGCCCAGGCGGCGAAGGAGCAGGCCGACACGGCGGCCAAGGCTCGGGCGGAGGCGGCGGCCGCGGAGAGGGAGGCGGAGGCCTCGCGCAACTAGCCTCCGCAGCTCGTTGTTCCCCTCCATGCCGTGGCCCCCGACATCCCCGTGCCCCCGTCGGAGGAAGTTGACCGAGACCCACCGGTGATGGAGAGGAGGGAGGACCACGTGGTCTTCGTGGAGGAGGCGCCGTAGACGGCGCCGACTGGAGCGGGCCAAAGCAGCCGACCAGCCGCGGCGCCAGAGCAGTCGGCCGGGGGCGAGCCAGAGACAGGGGCCGGCCTCGAGGTGCAGCCGGCATCTCGCCGGCGCGCAGGGGGAGCTACCTCTGCGTCGGAGCCGCACAGAGCTGCGGGCACCAGCCGGACGGCGGAGGCCCTGGAGGCGGCCAGCGCCAGCATGTCCGAGTGGACGCCCAGCGGGGGGACGGCCGAGCTGAACACGGCGGCCCAGGAGGTACGGAACCGGCTTCAAGCCCAGGCCGCTTCGCTGCAGCGATATACCCAAGAGTTCCTCATGACGCGGGTTGTCATCCGGGTGAGCCTTCTGGCCTTGGCTGTTTTTCTTTTTTGATTTCTTCCGTGGGGGCGCGTCAGCGCACCCACTGGGTGTAGTCCCCGAGTTCCGAGTCGGCTGCTGAGCAGGCGGCTTGGAACTTACTAGGTCCTGACAGCTATCTTATTCTTGCATCCTGTCTGATCTTCCAGGAATACCATAACCTCCACGCTGCTGCCTTCAACTCCTAGGCTCAGGACCTGGGCCAGAAAACCGAGGACCTGATCAATAGCCGGAGTGCATGCTTTGTCTCGTTCATTTCCTGTGGGGGCGCGTCAGCGCACCCACTGGGTGTAGTCCCCGAGATTCGGGCCGACTGCTGAGCAGTCGGGTCGGATCTTTCCTGACAACTTCTTCCTTATTGCTTTTTCCTTTGTCTTCATGCTTGCAGGAGCCAATGCCGATTTGAGGGGGCAGCTCAGCGGGGCCCAGGCCGCCCTTCGCGCCAAGGAAGCCGAGTACAACGCCTTAGTTCTGGAGCGTGACCGCCTGGCCAAGAAGTTGGCCGACCAGGAGGAGAGCCACAAGGCAGCCCTGAAGAAGGCGCAGGATAGCAAGGACGCCCTCAAGGCCGAGTTCGAGACCGAAGCGGCGGGCTGGGCTGAGGCAAAACAAGCGCTGAGCGAGGGCTACGGCCGGGTTGAGGATCTGATCGATGGTAAGCCGCCTTCCTCACTCCTTGCTTGCCCCTTGCCCCCTGATTTGTGTTCTGACTTGTGCTGCTTTTGTTCTTTGTGCAGACTACTTCCCCGGCTACTCCGTCTTTGCCACCCAGACCATCAGGCCCATTGCGAGGCGCGCCGGCAGGCGGGGGCTGAAAGCGCGCCGGACGCGAGCCGGACGCTTGAGGAGCAACTCTTGGCGGTCCAAGCCCGGCTGCAGCCGGCTCACCGCATGCTCCGCCGCCTCCAGCGCGCCGGGGCACAGGTGTTGGCCGCCCTCTGGCCAGGCGAAACGATTCCCCGCACCCCGAGTCGGACTGTCCACTGGCTGGAGGTTGCGGTTGGCCGCTTCGAGGCCTGGAAGGCATCGGTGGCCCGGATTGGCGCTGGGCGGGCGCTGGAGTTCGTCCTAGCCTGGTATCCCGGGCTGAACCTGGACTAGCTGCACACCTGGCGGCTGGAGGCCGATGAGGAGATGGAGGAGGTGCGGCCGGCTATCGCTCAGCGTGCCTCGACGATCGCCGAGTGCACTGACATCAGCGTCTTTGCTCCTGAGATAAATGACGACGGCGTTGCCCAGCCGGAGGAATGGTTCGGGCTGAACCCGGCAGAGGGTGAGGACTCGGCGGAGGAGATCGCCTCCAGCGATGAAGGTGAAGACGACGAAGGAGAGGAAGGCGAAGACGTCGAGCCGGCCGGTGAAGCGGCCAGCCAGCCTCAGCTTGACCGTGCCTCCAGCAACAAGGCGCGTGCTAGCGCACCCTCTGCGGGAGGTGGTGATCATGCCGAGGTTCGCTAGCCGGCCACTCCTCCAGCCAGCACTGCCGTCTCTACCGACCTGCCCGACTCGCCAGTCGCTCCCTTGGCTTAATCTGTTGTCCTTGTTTTTCCTGCTTGTTACTCCTTGAACAATTTTTATTAAACTTGCGCAGTTCCACCCACTGGGGGTGTATTCAAACTATGTTGAATGCTGGCCTTTCGAAGGTCTTTTGTATAAATATGATCGTGTGTGTGTTTGGCTTCCATTCGCGTATGCTTTTTATCCTTAGGCTGTTTCCTTTGCCGCCTTCCCCTGGCTGCTGCCTTCCCAACCGGCAGATGCTCTGCAGCTTGTGGCTAGGGAAGGACATGGCTATATTTATATATTTTTTGGGGGGGAAGGCAAGTACTCGAGCTTTCTTAGATTGAAGCGAGGTGAATGGAAGCCGGCCGGCCGGCTACTCTGGTACTCGGTCGGTGGTGGGAGAAAAACCGGCTTTTGTTATATTAGTCCGTTAGTCCCTAGCTGTTTTTCGTGTGGGCGTCCTTTCCTGCCTTTAACTCTTGCCAGCCGGACAGCCGGTTCTTCGAACTGCGACTTTTGGCAAGAGAAGGCTTGGGTGCCGGCACACTACTTGTCTGACCGCGGGTAGGACTTCTAATATAACTCAAGGCGGCCAGTCCCCGGGCCGACTAGTCGAACCCGGTGCTGGACGAAAAAAGTGAATGTAATGACATGATCATAAGCATGATACTCTTCATTCATAGATAAAAGATGGCAGTCCCCGAGCTCTCCTCGGGTGGCCTATTGTCTCGTACTTAGTACAAAAGTTAGCATGATACATACTGCATTTCAACTGTAAAATCTTCGGAGGAGGTTGGCGTTCCATGGTCGTTCCGACTCCTTGCCGGAGTCGTCTCTCTTTCGTGCCTTCGGCTTCTGTGCATCGATCGGGTAGTAGGAGTCATTTCCCAGTGCCCTGCTGATGACAAAGGGGCCTTCCCAAGGGGCCGAGAGCTTGTGCTGGCCGGCTATTCGCTTGATCAGCCGGAGCACGAGGTCGCCTTCTTGGAAAGATCTTGGTCTGAACTTCCGACTGTGGTAGCGGCGCAAGCCCTGCTGGTAGATGGCGGACCGGCTGAGGGCTAACAGCCGGCCTTCTTCTAGCAGGTCGACACCGTCTTCTCGTGCTTCCTTGGCCTCCACCTCTGTGTACATGGTTACCCGAGGCGAGTCGAACTCGATGTTAGTTGGGATGACCGCCTCGGCACCATACACAAGGAAGAAAGGAGTGAAGCCGGTTGACTTGTTTGGGGTAGTGCGCAGACTCCAGAGGACGGCCGGCAGCTTATCGAGCCATCAGCCGGCCGAACGTTCCAGTGGTACGACCAGTCGGGGCTTGATGCTGGAAAGGATGAGGCCATTGGCTCACTCGACTTGGCCGTTTGACTGCGGGTGGGCAACGGACGCTAAGTCCAACTGGATGCCCTGCGTCGCGCAGAAACGTGCCAATGCTCCCTTGGCGAAATTCGTGCCGTTGTTGGTGATGATGCTGTGTGGCACGCCATACCGAGTTGTTATATCTGTGATGAATGTCACGGCAGTCGGCCCATTCAGCTTCTTGATCGGCTTTGCCTCAATCCATTTGGTGAATTTGTCCGCGGCGACAAGCAGATGTGTCATGCTGCTGCGCGCCGTCTTGAATGGGCCCACCATCTCCAGTCCCCAAACGACGAAGGGCCAAGTGAGGGGAATGGTCTTGAGTGCCGAAGCCGGCATGTGTTGCTTGGAGCTGAAGACTTGGCACCCTTTGCAATGTCTAACTAACTCCTTGGCGTCATCCAAAGCAGTTGGCCAAAAGAACCCATGGCGGAAAGCTTTGGTGACGAGTGATCTTGAGGCCGCATGGTGGCCGCATTCTCCTTGGTGGATGTCTATGAGGATTGCAATGCCCTTCTCTTGCTCGACGCATCGTTGGAAGACTCCAGTGACACTGCGCCTGACGAGCTCTCTGTTGACGATTGTGTATGCTCCAGCTCGGCGTTGGACTTGTCTTGCCTCTGTTTCATCAGCCGACAGATCTTGGTTTATTAGGAAGTTGAGGATGGACTGAGCCCATGATGGAGCTGCGACTTCTTCTATTGACAACACGGCTACTGCGACCAGGGAGGGCGGGCTGGGTGGTGAAATGCTGGACTCGGCCGCCGCCTGTTGTGTTGGTGCAGTCCCCGGGCCGACTACAGCAGTCCCCGAGCCGGGTGTGGCAGTCCCTGGGTCGGGCGTAACTACGGAAGTCCCCGAGCCGCCTACTGACGTCCCCGGGCCGACTATCGAAGTCCCCAGGTCACCTGCTTGGTTCTTCGAGCCAGACCAGGCCGCGTCGGGGTCAGGCGGCACGAAGATGGAATCGGACTCTGGAGACGGCTTGATAGACGGCTTGAGGAGGCGTTGCAGAGAGACACCGGTTGGTATTGCCTACCGAGTGGAGCCTATTCGAGCCAGGATATTAGCTGGCTCGTTGTCGGCTCGCGGTACATGGAGGAACTCGCAATCCTTCAAAGTACCCGCTGATCTGCTGAACGAGGAAGCGGTAGCTTGCCATATTTGCGTCCTTGGCGTCCCAGTCGCCGGATGATTCCTGGACTACCAAGTCCAAGTCGCCATAACATAGGATCCGGCGTATGCCGAGCTCTTTGGCAAGCCGGAGCCCGTGTATGAGCGCCTCATACTCGGCCACGTTGTTGGAGGCGGCAAAGTGAATTTGCAGCGTGTATCTGAGCTTGTCGCCTTTGGGAGAGGTGAGGATGACGCTGGCTCCCAAGCCGGTGCGCATCTTGGACCCGTCGAAGTGCATGTGCCAATGAGTGGAGTCGGGAGCTGGAGGTAGGTACTGGGTCTCGGCCCAGTCGACGAGGAAGTCGGCCAATGCTTGGGACTTGATGGCGGTGCGAGGCTGGTAGAGGATCGTGTAGGGGGGCAGCTCGATGGCCCATTTTGCCACCCGGCCGGATGCATCCCGGCTGCCTATGATCTCGGCAAGCGGGGCGGTGCATATGACCGTGATGGGGTGCTCTTGGAAGTAGGGCTTCAGCTTCTTGGCGGCGAAGTACACGCCATAGCACATCTTCTGGTAGTGCGGGTAGTTCTGCTTCGAGGTAGACAGCACCTCGCTCAAATAGTACACCAGCCTATGGACCGGCTGGGCTCGGCCCTCTTCTGGGCGCTGGACTACGATGACGGTGCTGACCACCCGGCTGGTTGCAGCAATGTAGAGGAGCATGGGCTCTTTCTCAGTCGGCGCCGCCAGGACAGGCGGCGTGGCCAGCATCTTCTTCAGCTCGTGAAAAGCTTGGTCGGCTTGGTCATTCCACTCGAAGTGAGTGGTCTTATTCATGAGGCGTTAGAGGGGGAGAGCTTTCTCTCCGAGCCGGCTGATGAAGCGGTTCAGGGAGGCCAAGCACCCGGTGAACTTCTGGACGTCTTGAAGTTCGGTGGGAATCGCCATTCTCTCAATGGCCTTGATCTTTACTGGGTTGCATTCGATGCCGCGTTGGGAGACCAGGAAGCCTAGGAGCTGGCCGGCTGGCACTCTGAACACGCATTTCTCGGGGTTGAGCTTGATCTGGAACCGGCGCAGGTTCTCAAATGTTTCCTTGAGGTCTTCGAATAAGGTCTCGCGCTTCTCCGTCTTCACCACAATGTCGTCTACGTAGACGTGGGCATTTCTGCCGAGCTGCTTGAGGAGGCACTTCTGCATGCAACACTGAAAAGTGGCACCGGCATTTCTCAAGCCGAATGTCATAGTCAGGTAGCAGAAAGCTCCGAACGGCGTGATGAAGGCGGTCTTCAGGCGGTCAGCCGGATCTAGCTTTATCTGGTGGTATCCTGAGTAAGCATCCAAGAAACTCAACAGCTCGCATCCGGCCGTGGAGTCTATCACTTGATCAATCCTTGGCAGGGCGAAGGGATCTTTGCGGTAGGCCTTGTTGAGGCTCGTGTAGTCTATGCACATGCGCCACTTGTTGTTCTTCTTTAGCACGAGGACCAGGTTGGCGAGCCACTCTGGAAAGAAAACCTCCATAATGAAGCCGGCTGCCAGAAGCCGGGCTATCTCTTCTCCTACAATCCTTCTTTTTTCCTCCGACAGTCGGCGGAGGGGTTGTTTGACTGGTTTTGCGCCTTCTCGGACATGTAGCTTGTGCTCGGCGAATTCCTTCGGAACACCCGGCATGTCCTTAGGGGACCATGCAAAGATGTCCCGATTCTCATGGAGGAAATCGATGAGCTCGCCTTCCTATTTGCTGTTTAGGTTTGCCCCGATGACGGCAAACCTTTCTGGGTGCTCGGGGTCAAGAGGTATCTTCTTCGTCTCCTTGGCCGGCTGGAAAGATCCTTGGGCATCACACTCCTTGGGATCGGGGGACAGGGCCGGCTGTTTGCTGGCCATGGCCACGACTCGGTCCAACATCTTCTTTTGTTCGGCAATCACAAGGGACTCGGCCAGCCGGCTGCTGGCCGCTACGCACTCGGAAGATTTCTTGTAATCGCCGGCTATGGTGATGATGCCCTTGGCGCTCGGTATCTTCATCTTGAGGTAAGCATAGTGGGGGACAGCCATGAACCTGGCCAAGGCAGGACGGCCAAGCAATGCATGGTAGGGGCTCTCTAGGTCCACCACTTCAAACCAGATCACTTCCCGGCGGAAATGATCCTTGTCCCCAAAGAGAATATCAATCTTGATCTTGCCAATGGGGGCGCAGGACAGGCCAGGTACAATGCCATGGAACACAGTCCGAGTAGGCTTGAGTTGCTTCGTCTTGACGTTCAGCTTCTCCAGGGTGTCACGGTACAGGATGTTGATGCTGCTCCCGCCGTCTATCAGCACGCGGGAGAAACGGGCGGCGCGTCTGTCCGTTGCAAGGGTGGCATCCAAAACCAACGCATAAGAGCCGGGAGATGGCATCACCTCTGGGTGGTCGGCCCGGCTCCAGCTGATAGGCTTTTCTGACCAGTGCATGTGCTCGGCGGGGTTGGTGGCGACCACGTTGACTTCCTGGTGCTCTCGGCGTCTGCTACGCCGGCCTTCGGGCTGGCTTGTAAAGACGACATAGGCGGCATGCTCGTCGGGGAACTCATCGTGCACAGCTCTGACTGCTGGCCGAGCGGTCGACGGCTGCGGAGCCAGAGGCGGCGGACCAGCAGGCGGAGGCGGCGCGAGCCCTTCGCCTTTGGAGATTCGGGTGAGCCAGTGGCACTTCCGGGTTGTGTGGTTGGACGGCTTCGCGCCGCTGTGAAACTTGCATGGGGCATCGAGAGTATGCTCGTAGGAGAAGGCCGGCTGCCAAGCCGGCCTGCCGCCCTTCTGTTTCTTGGGTGCGGGCCGCCCTTCAGGCCGCTCATCTTTGACTGTGGCCACCTGCCGACTGGTGGAGAGCGGCACAGAGCCCTTGCGCTTGTGGTCGTTCTGGTACGGGCGTCGGCCGAAGTCCCCAGCCGGCGTCTTGGGAGCCGGGTTGAGTACCTTCCCGGACGCGTCTACCCAGAGTTCAGTCTTCATTGAGGAGTCGGCGGTGGCGTACTTGTCTGCTATGACCAGAAGCTCGTCGAGGGTAGTCGGCTCGTCGCAGAGGAGCTTGTGCTTAAGGAGGGTGCCTTCTCGGCATCCAGCGATGAAGTATTCTATGGCTTGCACCTCGTGCACCCCTTCGCAAGAGTTGCGGAGCTCGGCCCAACGCGTGAGGTAGTCGCGGGTGGACTCGGCAGGGCCTTGTACGCACAAGGAGAGCTGTCTGGGCTTGGGAGCCCGCTTGTAGGTGCTGGTGAAGTTGCGGACGAAGGCTTCTGTGAAGTCTAGCCAACTGTTGATGCTGTAGGGCCTGAGGCTATTGAGCCAGGTCCGTGCTGTGCCTTGCAGCATGAGGGGCACGTACTTCACAGCAATGCGCCTGTTGCCGTTTGCTATGCGAACCGCTGTGGAGTAGTCGATCAACCAATCTTCCGGCTTCACGAAGCCGTTGTACTTGGGCGTGTCTCTTGGGAGCGAGAACCCTTTGGGGAAAGGCTCGTCGCGGATGCGGGGGCCGAAGCAAGGCGGGCCGACATCATCTTCTTCTTCGAGCGCCAGGGATCGCGCTAGGCGGTCGATCCGATGGCGGCCGTCGTTCTCGCCGACTCCCTCACGGCGACCTAGTTGGCCGCTGAGAGTCGGATGTGCGACAGGCGGTGGGGGGGGGGGATATCTCTCCCCACGAGGCGGAGGCGGAGGCGGGTTGCCCCGCCGCTCCATGGCCCAGGGACGGCCTTCTGCGTCTTGCTCGATGGAGATCCGGGTTCGGCTTCGGCTGGTAGCCGGCTCTTTCTCGTGTCGCGCGCGGGTTTTACCCGCAGTTGGCGTCCGGCTCATCGCGCCGTGCTCTCGGCGCGGGGAAGGGCTTTCCGCGTGGGCGTCGGCTTCGTGCCGCTGTGCGGCTGCATCGATTAGTTGCTGGATGCGTCTGGTCATGTGGGGGAGCTCTTCGGCCCCCAGTTCGTGTAGCTCATCTACGGCTGCCTGGGCGGCACGCAGGTTTCCGAGTGGAGTGGCGTAGACTGGGCAGTCGACCCCTAGCGTGTTGGCGAGGGCAACGCCACGCCGTCTGACAACGCCTGCTCGGCTTGGCCCGCCTGGGGGCGGCGCACCAAAGGCGGCACGGTCGGCTTCACGCTGGTGGGCCTCGGTGAGGCGTCTCATGGAAGCCAACTTCCGGCCCTCCGCGCGGAGGGCAAGGCGGCGAGCCTCTAGTGCTTCGGCATCGGCATCGGCCGGGAGGGGGATGGACAAGTTGTTGACCGCCGCATGCGGGGCATCGAGGGCGTTCTTGCTAGAAGCGCTGCCGTGGCCGATGGCCATCACCTCGGCGGTGGCACTGTCGCAGCCATCGGCCCGGGGAAGCGGGTCATTGTAGATCGCGACGTCAGTGGGAAAAGCGTCGAGCAAGGCCGTGTCGGAGTCGACAGGCATCGGATCGGTGGAGCCAACAGACTCCGAATCCACAGCAGGCTCGCTGGAGACGTGGAGCTGGCCGAGGAGGTTGACAAGGTGGTCGGTGCCCGCGTCAGAGGTGAGCTCGTCGGAGATGACGGTCTTGTCACGGAGATCGGCGAGGCCGCTTGCTGCGCAGACGTTGGTGACGCCTTGCAGCGGGTCGTGGCAAGCGCCATCGGGCGTGCCGGGCTGGCTACGCTCGCTGGGGAGGAAGAGGGTTCCCGTCCAGAACAGGTCTCCGGACGACGGTGCACCTGGCCCCATGGTGGGCGCCAAATGTCGGGTGGTAGGTGCGACATATGCCAACGGGTGGCTTATCATTGTGGGAGCCAGTAAGACGTCGCCGGTGCCTGGAAGCGGGATGAGGCGAAGACATGCACGCCGGCGAATCTTACCCAGCTTCAGGGCTCTCCATGGAGATAACACCCCTACTGCTGCTCTGCGGGGTCTCCGCATGATCACTAGATGAACGAGTGGCTACAAGATGCTCCTTGAGCTGTTTGGCGAGAAGAAGAAGAAGGGCACGGCTAGCTCTTCTCTCCTCTCTATGTGGTGTCTAAAACTAGCTCCGATCAACCCCTTGCATGGGTGCCCCAGGGGGTTTATATAGGCCCACCCCCCGGGCGTACAATGGTAATCCGGCTGGGCGTTGGCCCCAGCCGTCTGCATCTACGCTCGCCGGCTTCTGCGCCGGCTGCTGGGGCCTGCCGGCTGGTGGGCCCCGCCGGCTGCCGGCTCCTTGGTCGACAGGCAGGCCCACTGTCAGGGGCCTTGTTGGTGGCTGGTTATTGTTGCCTCAAACCTGGTGACGAGGGCTTCGCCGAAGTGGGTGTGGCTACAGTGCCGCCGCCTGGCGGGCGATCGCTGTAGCCTCACCACGTCTTCTCTCCTTAATGGGGCGTCTCCTTCGACGGAGGAGGCGAGCTAGCTGCGGGGAGCCGGCCCTGTCTTGGGCCGGCTGGGGGAGGCCTGGCCGCCTTCGTGTGTCTCTCTGCCTGAAGGGGCCCACCGCCCGTGGGCCGCGCTGACAGCCCGTCGTGGGTGGCATCAGGGTCGACATGGCAACAGTGCCGCACCGGACGGGTCATGGCCACCCCGTACGGCGCACTGTGCCAGGCGTGCTCCGGGATTCGGGGGCGGCAGGCTTTACTGTAGGCACGCCCCGCCACATCGCCGTTATGTGGATGCAGACTTCGAGGGTACGATCTTGACCACTTTGTGGGAGCCGGCTTCTTGGAGTCGGCCTTCTCGCGGGCGGCTTCTTGGAGCTGGCCCTCCCGCGGCTTTCTTCATGAGGGCTAAAGCCGGACCGCATTCCGATAGTCAGCCTGGGAGACGGCCGACAAGGGGAAGGTAGCCCCACGTCTTGGATTCTTGAGGGCCGGATCAGCTCATACTTTTTTCAGAAGGGCCAGGGGGAGCCGGCTAGGCTACCCGTGGTCGTTTACTCCGACACTCTCCAACACTCTAGCTCTGTCTCTCTCCCAACCTTATTCATCTCTTGCATATATGCATGGATGCCGATCGATCTCCCTTAATACATGAGGTAGACCGATCTCCTTAATACATGAGGTTGGACTCTCTCCTCCTCCTTACATATACCAGCCATTGTACCTCTATAGTTAATTGGGCCTCCCTCTTTCCCCCACCACACACCGATAGTCGAGCGCTGTAGGTAGGTATCCATGCCACAGAGACAAACTGCACATGTCCATCTCACGTTCCTGTAGGCCAATCACTCTATATCTTTGACGTGGGCACACACAAATTCGATGGCACTCTTTATCGATCGCGCGCGCGCACACACACACATCATCCCTCTCTTCGATTCTATGGACACCTCAAGCCGATGATACCTCCACTCTCTTCTCGTGGATCGCCCCCTCTATATATATGTTATATCCAGGACTCTATTTCACACACATTGCATATGTTAAATTTTTTGATTGACCCCCCCACCCCCACAAAAAAACTCTCAAGAACCCACACACTATATCTCTCTAGGTTTGTATCTCTCTCACACAACCCCACGTAGGTGGTGTACGTATACAAGAAGAGAATAGGTGCACCATGCACGTACTCATGCTTCGTGCCCAGCCACACCCGCGCAGGTACACGGTGGAGCTCATTTCTTTACGAAATGGCAGCCCACGTGCTAATTTGAATGCATGTAGCGGTTGTTTACCTAGGGAGGTCGTGTACCACGCGTGCACGAAACAAAGTTCGACTTGACGCGTTGCCGCGTTATTTTTAAATAAAGTATTAGCGCTCAATGGCACGTACACAGAATAGAAAACACTTTTTATGGAGGAAAAGGTAGTCCGCTCTTCAGAGTATCTCACACAAGGCTCCGGTGGCCTCTCTCTCTCTCTCTCTCACCGTTGGTCACTGATCCGGCCGCATCCCGTCCGCCGGGGGAAAGGGAGTGCGGTAGACTCTCTCTCACACCGTTGGTCATTGATCCGGCCGCATCCCGTCCGCCGGGGGAAAGGGAGTGCGGTGGCCTCTCTCTCTCTCTCACCGTTGGTCACTGATCCGGCTACATCTCGTCCGCCGAGGAAAGGGAGGAAGTGCATCGTTTCTCCGTTCGACGGTGCCGAGGAAGCACATCCCAATCTGCGGTACACGCTGTTCTCTCTGACCAAGCTCTTGCGTGGCAGGGCCTACGCCACCTGCTCGTAGATTCCGCCCGCCGCCGCTCACCTAGTTACATCCCGACGACCTCCAGGTATCCCCTCCGGCCTTGCTCCACTACCCATTTTCCCACGTTGCTGCATGTGGATCTTCCATAGTTCTTTGCCCAAAACGTAGCTCGTCCGGCGTACTTTCCATATTGCATTCTCGTCCTCACACCGTTTTAGACAAACACAACTGTGTTGTTATCTTCCTTAGGACAAGGAATATGCTTCTTTTTGTCGTCGCATGTGTCATCAACTGTTATTGGCCAGTAATTGTTTCCTTTCTACCTCTTTTTTGCAAACAGGGCTATCCATTTCACGTCGTTGCTATTGCGACCTTTTGGTGAACTGCACAAATCACTTTTTTCTTAAGAGTGTTTTGTGTAGTTGTACTAAAATGTCACACGGGCAATGTCTCTACATTTCAGTGCAACTGCACAAAGGGAGATTGGTTTTGCTCTATCCTCCTCATCCAACTCCGAGCCTAATCTTCTCCAATTAGTTAGTCTTAAGAGAGACTGCAAAGGTGACCGGCTTCTATTTGTGTGTTTATTGTTTCATCAGCAGTCCTCTATTATCGTAATCACACTTGATATCTTTGAAACAGGGATGCTTAGCTCTATTTTAGTGGAACTACACAAAATGATCAGAATGTTGCATGCTCCAGACAGCTACTTTTTTTCCCAACATGCCTTGTTGATTTAGACAGAGCTGGGGGGACGTTGCTGCCAATGAAAGCATGGATCAATTTTAATTTAACACCTTCTCACAACTTTGTCTTCAGTTGTGATGTAATTATTAGCTCTGATATGCTAATAATTGACATGCATTAGCAAGGAAGTTAGTTTTTCATTGTTTTCGAAAGAGCATCGATGGCAAGACACGCGAAACAAAAGCTGAAAGCTCACACCATTGTACAATTTCATGTCGCTGGAAAATTATTTGTATAGTACGTCAATTATGTAAACAAATGATGGAAGCTTGATACCATTGCCAGAAGCCTCTTCATCATCCGGGTCCATGTGCCATGCACAAAATTATACTCCTTCGTTCTTAAATATTTGTCTTTTTACAAATTTCAAACGGGCATATTTTAGAGTGTAGATTCACTCATTTTGCTTCATATGTGTACTCCCTCCGTTCCTAAATATTCTATTCGTCTTAACAGAGATTTCAAGAAGTGACTACATACGGAGCAAAATGAGTAAATCTACACTCTAAAATATGTCTATATACATCCGTATATGCCAGTCCATTTGAAATCTCTAAAAAGACAAATATTTGAGTAGTCACTCGTTGAAATCTCTAGAAAGACAAATACTCCGGAGTATATTTAAGAACTGGGGGGGTAGTGCACAACCGCATGGGAGACTCAGCCCGGTCATTGCGCCACATTAATAGTGAGTAATGACCAGTCAAATCATAAGCCCCACCTTTCCCACTGCAAGTTGCTCTAAAGAAGCAACCATCAATACACTCTTCTTTGAATCCGCTCATACTACTCCATCTGTCACTGTTTATACAGCACGCTTCAGAAAAAAGAAAAAAAATCTGTGAGACCAAGGCGACTAGCGATCGGCCTGAAAAATAGCATTGGTAGTTATAGCACAGCGTCTATTACTAGAGGGAATAATGCATACACACATGCATGCAGTGCTTCCACCCCAGGTACACACATGCATGCACTCCATAGTAGTACAGTACATGGAGAGAAAATTGTGGACTTGATTGCGGTTACCACGCCCTAATTAATTGAGCATTAAACCAAACATGTCTAAAGTCTCTCTGGTGGTGGAAATGCATTGAGAGAAATGCATCATAATGAAGCGCGCCCTGTAAACTGTGGCGGAGGGTGGAGTAGTATGAAGGTGCAAAACCAAGTACGTGTACTACTGCGCATGGCTCTTCGCCCCTTTGTGAAGTCGAACAATGATGGTACTCCGCATGTTGGGTACTACAGTGTATGCCTCTGACAATCTGACACCGAATGGACTGATGCATGTCCACCGAGAGTAGATTGCATTAGTCAAAAGGCGTAAGCGAGCTTCAGCTTGTCCTGCAAGCTTCTCCTCGTTCTGCAAGTTGACGGGACACACCAAAAAGTAGTGCTAGTCCATACTCCATCCTTTCCGGTTAATATGGCTTAATCTTTTTTGCAGGTAAATGAGAGAGCTTTATTCATATATAAGCATTCTTAGGACGATCAGCCAAGACACTGGTCACTAGGAAGCGAGGTACCCCACAAAAAAGAAGTAGGAAGCGAGGTGTTTCATCAAGCCAGCTCTCGGCCACATTCAAAGTGCAGCAAGCACGGTTCGCACGAAGTTGCGCCGCAAGGTTTGCTGACCTGTTTACATGCTGAATAACAAAAAAAGAGAAAATATTACTGAGTGCTACTATTTGTAACAGGATATGAGCCAGAATTAAGCGAGAATTGTGGCGAGTGTTCCATGCAATCAACTTCCATTATCACATGCCAGAACCCTCCAAGAGAACCAAATGTGTTGAAGATTGCTTTATCACATTGTAAAATTATAATAAGAGTGCAGACGCTCCTCCATCCGGTTCCTAGTACTAGTATAGTACGTACCTTTATGGACTATAGTAGTAGTACTAGTAAACTTTGCGCTTGGCTATTCGGGAAGTCGAACAATAATAGCACTAGCAGTATAGTGTATGCTTCTCGCAATCTGACACAGAATTAACTGTTGCACGTCCACCGCCTGAGCGAGGGAGAGCTTGCATTAGTCAAAAGTTTCTCCTTGTCCTGCGAGCCATCGCGCGCAAGGTTCTCCCGTCCTGCAACCTTCTCCTTGTTCGGCAAGTTGACGGGACACAACAAAGTAATGCTAGTCCATGCTGCCTCCTCTCCGGTTAATATGGCTTAATTTCAAACGAGATAAATACACTGTCTGTCACTGTATATTTGTAAAAATACGGTCAGTGGACTTCATAATACGCTCATTGCGCTCAATATATATATTTTCTGGTGTTCATACGGTCACTAGATCACCCTGACTGAGTATGTGTGTGCATGCACGTGTAGGTTGAGCACTTGAGCGTGACCATGTGTGTTCCGTCGTGTGCTCGAACATGCATGCATTAGGGCGTCGTGCGCGTTTTTGCGTCCATGTGTACGTGTGACTGTTGCATACACGTAGGGAGAGTACGCGTAGGGGCCACTAAGGAGTAGTCAAATCACACAGTAAGTTAGTTGGAAGAAGCAACCATCATTTCACTCTTGAATGACATGTACGTAATATAAAATGGTTGATATGGAGAGAAAAAGAAAACCACTATATATACACTAGCAGGAGCCTAAGCTACAAGCCTGCTTGCTTAGGTTGCTCTCTTCACAAGCATAGAATGACGGGCCTAATCCCGCAGCTGGGGGAAGGGAACAATGTTCTGCGTAGACGCAGTCGACATCGGCGAGGGAGAAAACCCACAGTCGGTGCATCCCAATCGGGGGTCACCGCGGTATGGGCCAATGCCGCGTCCCAACCGCCCTTCTAGCTATAGCCCGACGTCCTAGGTAGTCCATCTTCCTTTTGGAGCCGGCTTGCTCCACTTCCGTAGCTCCATCTCCATGTCGATCTTTCTCTACTTCTACCGGCTTCTATTTGTGATGAGTTTATGTCTCATGAACTAGTGCCAGTACTATTATTCTAATCACATTTTAGTGGAACTGCACAAAAGCATCGTATGATCCGAGGGTGCCAGCCGTCTTTCCTTCCCGACATGGAAAGTGCTATGGAATAAGAGATACCAGAAGGTGGAGAACCAAAGAGTGCTGCTTCTATTGTTGCTGACATTCTCACTAAAGAATCTCCCTCTAGCACATTCCTTCGACAGGTTCTACCTGGCCTGGAAATTAAATCAAGTTTAGGGTTTAGGGTTTAAGTCGTAGTGACCCCATCAGTAGTTTTTCTATCGTACGCGCTCTCACAACTTTTTTATTTAGTTGTGAAGTAAATATTGGCTATGATCTGTGAATCATTGATGGAATGTTGTAACGGGGCAACCTTGGAATAGGAGTGAAAATGGAGTGGAAAAGTTTCCGTTTTCCGGAGAAAAAATGGAAACGGAGAGAAACGAATGTTTCATTTTGTTGGATCGCACCATCGAGCAAAACCAACGTTTAAATCACGGCTGTCGTGTTCGCGTCTCACCCTCCTCCATGGCTCGACCCCACACGGTCACTCGGCATGCCACTCACCGCAAACCGAGTAGTATACCATAACTTTCCCGCCTGCTTGTCGATGGATCGCGCCATGGAGTACTAGCACTACTGGAAGAGATTCACGAGTTGGGGGAGGACAGCTAGCTGTAGCACGGACTCCCAAGAACTTACTACTGGAAGAGATCGCGCATGTTGTAGCCGGCTATTGTGACCTTTGAACGCGGAGCAGCCGCGTGCACCCGGAAGCGGCGCGGGCGACGCTCTCTCGGCTGGCGCGCCGCAATCAATGCCGGCGCCAGTGAGAGGTCGCGTCCGCTCTGGACGGGCATGAATGCGGCACTGACCATTTCGGGCGGGAAGCACGCGCGGGTGATGAAGAGGGTTCGGGTTGGTCAGGACCGGCCGTGGCAGCGGTCCGGACGTGCACAAAAAAGAGATGTTGTACGTTAATATTGTTGCGCATAATTAAGAACGTAAATAATGTGCCAGTTGGAGAAATATGATTGGACATGGAGATGGAAATGGAATTTTACGTAAACACGGATATGCATGTCTATGTCTATGTGTGTGTGCGCGATGACTCTCGCGACTTGGAAGTGGGGGCGTGTTTTTGATCGAGTTTTCTTTCTTGGTACGTTAGAAAATTAGTTTGTCTAATTCACATCTAGATGTTATTTAAGGATATCACAATTAAGCTCCCACAAGTATATAATGTAGCAACAAGAAACAAAAAAAGAGGAAAAGACCACAAACAGAGTGGACATCAACTTATATGTGACATAACTATGTCACATCTAGATGTGTCCTAGACAGACCCTTAAAAAAATTGTCTGCCAGTTTTCGTTTCTTTTTTCCGGGAACGCGTGTATTCTATTTAAAACCACTGCTATGGAGAGATTTTTTTACTCCATTATAGCCTCTTGTTTGATAGAGTTTCTCGCGTCTCGCTCTCTCACCCTCTCCATATCAAAACAAGATGACAGTGTCCACTCTATCTCTCTCCTCACCGGTGGTCACAGATCCGGCCGAATCCCGTCCGCTACGGGAGGTGAGGAGGTGCAGCATTGACGCTGTCACCGTCGACGACGGAGGAAGCCGATGCGCACCGTCCTCTCGGAGCCGGCGCTAGCGCGGGCGAAGATCCTTCGCGCCCTTGTTCGCTGCCGTCATGTGGGCAGATCCCGCCCGCCCGCCTAAACGACATCTCGCCCACCTGAGGTATAACTTCTTGTACTGGTCCAGCTCCCCAGGTCGCTGCGTGCGGGTTTTCTTCTATGTGACTACTCCCCAGCTCCCCATGCATAGTAGCTAGGGTTCGTCGGTTGGTCCAACATCACCTACTAGTACTATTATAGAGGAAATGCCACTCAAAAAGTTGTCCTAATTTATGCCTCGGTGGAGGTATACATGTTGTTTCGACAAAAAGTACATGGTGGTTGTGCGGTCATGGTCCATATGGTGGTAGTACTATCACTGATTAAATGAAGAAATGCTTTTTTTCTCGGGTATCCTGGTTTAGTTCCCAGATAATTATGATGCTTCTATTTGTTGGTGTACTTTTCATTAATTCTTATTGACAATTGAGATGTCGTTGCGAACCATTTTTTATATTTTTGGAAACAGCGATGTGTGTCTCCATACCCGGGCATGTCTTCCTCAATTTTAGTGGAACTGCACAAAATTGGATGGCCATTGTTGTTCCGCCTCACTGTCCTCTGCCACGTGGTTCTTCCTTCCTCGAGCTTGATTACTGAGAAGAAACAGACCACAGTGAGGATTTGTCGAACTTCTTAGGTGCCTCACCCAAACTTGATGCCAAATGGATGATGCATCACCACGATGACCTATCGATGCTCATGGTTGCGCCTCATGGTTGCGTCGGCTGGTGAAGCTGATCGATTTTCGACGAAAAACAAGTTGTCTTCCATCAGTGCTCTTTGCTTGTTACGCACGAAGATGATATCCTTTGTCAGTTCACCTTGGTTGTGTTGGAGGCGCAGTCGTCTTTCACGTTGGTGCAATATTCGCTAGGGTTTTACGACAGGTGGGCCCAAAATGTGGCTGGCTCACCTGTCATATAGCCAAAAGCAGGTGCAGTGAAGGCACCGGAGCTCAGTCTGTACTACAGTAGTATATATATAAGCGGGAGCCTCAGCGCTTGTTCGCTAGGGTTTGCACTCTCCACACGCTCGCCGCACTACATATATGTACTACTGGAGGCTCAGCGTTCATTTGCTAGGGTTTGCTATATTCACAGTCTGTCACCCTCTCTAAACCGGATCTAAACAAGACTACGTTGGCCTCTTGTCTCTCTCTCCCCCCTCACAGCTGGTGAAGGAGGCGTCCGTATCCCGTCGCACCGGGAAGGGGAGGAGGTGCAGCGTTCACTCTATCGCCTTCGGCGAGGGAGGCAATCCACTGCCGGCTGCGCTGTTCTCTTTCACCCAGTGCCTATGCGGGAGGGCCACCGACCCCTTCTTCCTCGCTGCCGTACGTAGTGTGGGCAGATTCGGCCTCCCGCCGCACGCCTTGCCACATCCCGACGACCCTAAGGTATAAGTTTCTTTGAAACCGTCGTTGCTCTAGCTGCATGTGGATCTTTTTCGATCTGTAGTCGAATCTAGGTCTTGGTTCAAAGAGGAAAGAAGGGTGCGGTGGGCTGGAGCAAGAATCTAGGATGTGGTTCAATGAGGAAAGGAGGGGCAGAAAGTAGTATAGACTGGCTATCCAGCCACTTTGTAGGTCAAAAAGGGGAAAAGGGGGTAACCCAGTACACACATCTGTAAGGAACTTATCTCTTTGTTGTAAAGGGAAAGAAACTAGGGGGTCGGGTAGTTTGTTAATGACTAGATTTGCTGCCCTCACATAGGAAGAAGGTTCAAAGAGAACAAATATGGGACCAGTGCATATATGCTGCTTGGCTACATACTCTGCATCACCCATTTATACGTGTGGATGCACATGGTGCTGGCATGTCCCATGCAGCTATTTTGTTGTTGTTAATCTCAGAATTAACTACTGATCTGTTTTAAAAGAATTTCTCTGTTAATATGAATCAATGCAACCATTTTAGAAATGCTACTGTCCTATACTTTATTTTCCACCAAGATAAGGTAGATGCTTCTTTTTGTGGCCGCATGTTTCATCCTCCTTTATTGGCGAGTAATTGTTTTCCTTTTTGCCTCTTAAAACAGGGATATCTATTCAACTTGTTTCTATAGAAAACTTAAATGTCACACCGGCAACTTTGCTTGATTTCAGTGCAACTACACAAAACTTGATTGGATTTCCTATTTGTGTTGGTAGATTCATATTTGTTGTTGGTCGTCTCATGAAAGGTCAGTACAGGCCTTCATCCACATGATTGTGCAGTGTGCTTTGAGATGTTGTGCTACTTGTATTGGTACTGTTTCAAATAAATGATGAATTGAAGCTATTGTATTGCTGTCTTTTCCCATTAAGTAGTGAACAAAAATGGGACCAACCCAGACATGATGCTTGTTGCTTTGTTACAACAAATTCAACATCACCCCCTTTATAAGTCAGTAATTGATGCCACTCTCAGAATTAACTACTGAATCTTATTTCAAAACTGCAACACTTGTTAGGGATTGGCGGGATTACCATTTTTGTGGCCGCATGTTTCATCCTCATTTATTAGCCAGTAATTGATTCCTTTTTTGCCTCTGTTTATACAGGGATATCTATTCAACTTGTTGCTATTGTGACATTTTGCTTCGCTACGCGAAACACTTTGCTTGATTTCAGTGCAACTGCACAAAACGAGATTGGATTTCCTATTCGTGTTGGCAGATTCGTACGTGATCTTGTGTGCATCATGACAGGTTGGTACTTGCCTTCATCCACATGATCGTGCAGTGTGTTTTGAGATGTTGTGCTACTTGTATTGGTACTGTTTTAAATAAATGATGAATTGAAGCTATTGTATTGCTGTCTTTTTCCCATTAAGTAGTGAACAAAAATGGGACCAACCCAGACATGATGCTTGTTGCTTTGTTACAACAAATTCAGCATCACCCCTTTATAAGCTTTGTCGTTCTTTATACATGTTGAAACAAGGCATTGTTAAGATAATGTCTCAGTCAATATGAATGAATCACACTGATGGAGAATTGCTACTCTCTTGCTTTGTTTCCCATTAAGATAAAGTAGATCAGTAGATGCTTTTCTTCTGGGAGTACAAGTCATGAACCGTTATTTCTTAGTAATTGTTTCCCTTATACCTATTGTTGCTTACAGGGATATCAAAATTAAAGCTCGGTTTTATTCCGACTTTGATTTTAGTTGAACTTCACAAAAGGAGCCAATGTGTAAGGCAAACTGATGCATTACTGGGTCTAGTTGGTCGTTCCACTTTGCAGAAAGAAGCAGTCACTGTTTGCGCTACATTACAGAAGGAATGACCGAGAAGCTTTACTGAGTATTATTAGACACCGGTGACATGACTAGTCTGCAGAGACCATTGGCAATTTAACAACACGTGGAGTGCCCTGGGCAAAAAGTGCCCAAACAAGTACAAAAGCTACGACAGGACTCCACAATCATAGGCATTACATATTTTGAATGGGAAAAACTTGTCAAAGTTTAATCATTGATGTTATCAAGAAGACGTTAGTTTAATATATTGGAATTGGAAAACCTTGTCAAAATTTGCTCATTGATCTTAGCCAGAAGACATGCATTTGATATTTTTGAGTGGGACGCCCTTGCTGTGAGCAGTGTCGAGTATTTTTTCCTATTCCTGTGTTCAGTTTAGAAGTAAATAGTTACTCTGCTGAGATATTCCTGTGTTAAGAGTTTGTTCTGTATATTGTCTATGTAATGCCAGGCCTTTTGTTTGATTGAAAAGTTGAGCTTGGAATGTTGTGGCATGCGGCATCACGAGCTGTTCACCGTGCCTCCTGAGAATAATGCTTCGTATTGTTTTGCATGTCGATTTAATGCCAGTGATTTGCTTGTTAAGAAGATCATCCTCTTCTGTTGTTTCCGTGCTTAAGAAGTTCATCGTCTGATGTTCCATTCATAGCCTATACGACAAGTCGGGTAGATTAGACGTGAAACCATATGATCTTCCGACCAACTCATGATATTAGGCCGTGATTGGATCATCGTTTTCCAACCAAAACCGCTTGTAAAACTGACGCTTGTAAATTAAAGCAGATGGTCTTGGGCGAAGGCGCTTGGTTGGTCAATTTCGACTAGTAAAATATCGGAAGTACTTGACACACGATAAAAACGCTGAAGGACACTCAGACGATTGCTAATCCAGCCGTTAGCTGCTGTTTCAGCCTTGCCCATGGATGGCATGATACGCACATCGTGCATGTATCATCTGGTAATGTCGTCCATATAGCAGTGCTCGTAAAATATACACTGGTCTATCAAATTACACGCGTAAGCCGCCGGTTTTACTTACAGACCTCGGGCCCTCGGTTACATTATGTTTGTATTTTACGCGTTGTTTTCGATGACGAGTAAATTACACTTGTATGTTAATACAAGTTTGAAATAAACCAGAGCTCCCAAGTGCGGCCTTACCGTTTCATGCCGTCTCAGTTTCTCGAAGGTGCTCATAGGTGTCCGATGATCCCGGCTTCCTGAATGAGTAGCGGGCGCCGTATCAGACCATCCGTAGGGCCCGCGAGGCCCTCTCCGTTGTCCTTCGAGTTGTTGCACTCGCCGTGGCGCCGAGCATTGTTAACATCGTCAACGAACATGAGGATTCGGGAGATGACTTTATTTTGACTGGATGACACTAGGGACCCACTAGGGCCATAGCCGTACATACGCAAGTGCCTCCTTATTATGTACAACTATATTTTTTTGCTTTCTCCTGGTTTCCTGACATCACGGTCCCACACCATTGTCAACCTATGTAGTCAATATAAACGAGAGAATTGCACAAGGTGTGGCCGACAGCTGGGACCAAGCAGCTCGGGCAGTATTTGTGTTTTTGAGGCGTGAGCACTACAGAGTTTTTCTTGGCGATGATTTCGTTGTTGTTCAGAGGAGAGCAGGATATTAACTGGGCGGGCTATGGCCCGTCTAGCCCAGGCCAGATATCGAGCCCAGATACTAATTTTTTCAAGATGAAAATGGCTAGCCCAGCTATACGTCTTTTTGAGGAATACCCAGGCAAGGTAAACTTGTTATTCTCCGCCCCGCTGGGCTGCAAATCTTTCCTAGGAGGGATGCATTAGGCTTAATAGGAAAATGGGCTTTAAAAAATAATAAATGGGATGTAATTATAAAAACTGGGCAGTAACTATAAAAAAATGCACAAACACGAAATTAGTTTATAAAATATTATTTATGGATTTTGAAAATCTTAAATTTTCATTGTTGCGCACGCAATGTTTCATTGGATTTTTACGTAATACACATTTATATTTAATCTGACTAGAAATTTCGGGATAAAAATATTTCAGAGCCCATCAAAATGTGGGAAATTTTATTGAATTCTGTCTTCAACGGTTGGTTGAAATTATTAATCATTGTCCTAGCTAGAAAATGGGCTGTTGTAAATTCCATTAGAATTCCAAAATGGGATGTACATTCTTACAAAATGCAAATGGGCTATAAGTTCTCTGCCACACACTTGTGGGCCTACTAGGTGACGCGTCCCCTAAAAAAATAAGTTGACGCGTATGCAAGGCTTTGCCAACTTATTATAGTCAACACACGGTTCTAGCAGCAGTGGCCGTTGGATGCCTATCCAACGGATGTCGTGCTTCTTCTTCAATCTCAAATATTCTTAGCTTCGTCCGCCCAAAAAAAGATTCCTCCCGCTGACATCTGGGGTGCACCGTTTTGGAGGCTGACCTGTGGGCCTACGAAGTTGGAGCGTACCAAGGGCTTTCTCAACTTAGTCAATAATAAACGTTTCTAGCTTCAGTGACCGTACGATGTCCATCCAACGGCCGTAGTGCTTCTTCAACCTCTAGTCTTCTTGGTCCAGACGCCCAAAGCAGCGCCGGTCGTGCCGCCTGCTCCTGCCTCCCGTGGCCGGCTGTGCTGCCGCGGAGGCCTCATCGCCCCATACTACTCCCACCGCTGGCCAGGCCATCCCTCCACTCACCCACACCCCCTGTTATTCTGCGGCGACGGCAGCCTCACACCGCAGCCGAACCAGTGAACCCTCGTACTCCTTTCCGCGCGGGCTTCCACTGTTGCCTCTTCCCCGGCTCCGCGTCGTCCCCTTCCTAGGCCTCACCGTCATCCAGACCACCGCCCTGGTGCTCTCGGCGCGGCGTGGTCAACGTGGTCAATGACCGACTTCCATCGGAAGAGTACTGTACGTGGAGAGGCTGACAGCTGGCTCCAGGCGGCCGCAAGGAAGTGCCTCCTTATTACGAGCAAAAAAATTATTCCTCCACCTTACAGCAGGGACCCACCGGACGGGCCACCTTATTTCACGAAAAAATGTTTCCCCCCTGACTGCTCGGACCCACCGGACGGGCCAGCGTATTTCGCGAAAAAAACGTTCCCCCCGCTGTCAGCTCGGACCCACCAGAAGTGCCTCCTTATTATGCACAAAAAAATGAATACCCCCTGCTAGCTAGGACCCACCATGGTGGGAGGCTGACTTGTGGGCCTACTAAGTTGACTGGGACGGGGGCCTTTGTTAACTTTAGTCAATATGAATGATTCTAGCTCCAGTGACCGTACGATGTCCATCCAATGGCCGTAGTTCTTCTTCAACCTCTGGTCTTCTTGCTCCAGCCGCCCAAAGCAGCGCCGATCGTGCCACATGCTCCTGCCTCCCGTGGCCAGCTGTGCTGCCGTGGAGGCCTCACCACCCCTACTATTCCCACCGCTGGCCAGGCCCTGCGGCGACGGCAACCTCACACCGCAGCCGAACCAGTGAACCCTCGTACTCCTCTCCGTGCGGGCTTTCATTGCCGCGTCTTCCCCGGCTCCCCGTCGTCCCCTTCCTAGGCCTCGCCATCGTCCACCGCCCTGGTGTTCTCGACGCGGCGTGGTCAACATGGTCAAGGAATGACTTCCATCAGACGAGGACTGTACGTGGAGAGGCTGACAGCTGGGTCCACGGCCGCAGCAAGGAAGTGCCTCCTTATTACGTGCAAAATAATTATTCCTCCACCTGGCAGCGGGGACCCACTGGACGGGCCACCGTATTTCGCGAAAAAAACATTTCCCCCCTGACTGCTGGGACCCACCAGTTACACCTTCGCACGCAAGGAAGTGCGTCCGGGCAAAAAAAAACGATTCACCCCCCTGACTGATGGGACCCACCAGCTACATCTTCGCACGCAAGGAAGTGCCTGATAGTCGGGACCCACCTGGTCGAAGCGTACATAGCGTTGTCATTCTGGTCGTGAACGTGTACGTACATATATACTGGTCGATGTAGAGGCGCGCACGTAGCATGTACACAAATATACAGCGGTCAGGGTGCAAGAAAGAAAATACGGCCACGTATGTGTACATACGGGCGGGGTCTCGAACGCCTACTCACGCATTCGTATGGCGAGGGCTCTTGTACATGGCTGGGTCGGAACGGAGAAATAGCGTTGTCGTCGTGTTCATGGGGAGGCAACAGAATGCGTCATGTTCATGGGGAGGCAACGGAATGCGTCGTGTTCATCGGGAGGGCTTGGACAGAACAGGAGATGGAAATGAGGCCTGGCGTACCGCAGAACGGAAAAAACGGCCTTGTGTTCGACCGGCCACGTTCGAAACAGGATCATGTTCATCGGGAGGGGTGTGGTGTACCGAAAAATGGAGGAAACGAACCTCCTACGGTCGAAACGGGGGTCCTGTTGATCGGGAGGGGTGTGGCGTACCGCAAAACAGAGGAAAGGGACCTCGTATAGTTGAAATGGGGGTCCTGTTGATCGGGAGGGGTGTGGCGTACCGCAAAACAGAGGAAACAGACTTGTGTTGGAGCGCTAGGTCGAAACGGGGGTCCTATTCATTGGGAGGGGTGTGGCGTACCGCAAAACGGGACTCCACGGGATACTGTTCATCTCCACCGTCGACCACCTCCAGCCTCCACGGGCTCCTGTTCATCCAGCCTCCACGGGCTCCTGTTCATCCAGCCTCCACCGCGCGCTACTCCACCGGCTACTGTTCAACCACCCCTCCACCGTCTACTGTTCATCTAGCCCTCCACACCACGGGGTCCTGTTCAACCACCCCTCCACGGGCACCCCT
>NC_041390.1:127202156-127269499 GCF_002162155.2 Triticum dicoccoides | reverse complement strand
TCACTGTTCATCCCATCGATCGGCTTCAGTTAGCAGCAGTAGCAAAGGAATCGCTCGATCGGGTTCAGTTAACAGCCATCGATCGATCGCTCGGGTTCAGTAACGCGTAGCCTGCAGAGCAATCGATCGGGTTCAGTTAGAGCCCAACGCCTCGCTCGGGTTCAGTTAGAGCCAACGCCTCGCACACACGTGCGTACGTGTATGAGAGAAACACGCATCGCTCGGCCCCGACCTCCCACCATAACCGGGAACTCCCCGAAATTTTCCTCCCCCTCGCTTCTACCATGGTTTTTTCCATCATGGACAGCCCAAAGAATATCATGCAGCTGCGTCTCCGGCCTGCCCAGGACGAAAAGCCCATTTTCTGTCATGATTTTTTGTCATAGAAGTAGGAGCCCACCACATCTATGATGATACCGGGTTTTGTCACAATTATCGTCATAGAAGTGTCATATGTATGACAGAAAATTTTTTTGTTCGGCCCAAAATGTCAAGGATGTGTCTTTTTTTGTAGTGTTGCTCTTTTCGCTTCTTCGGGAACTCAACTACTTTCTCAAGGGCTGCTGCATGCTTTCTTTCAGCCTTTACTAGAGCCACGAGGGCACGAACAGCTGACTACTCCACCTGGCTTGTGTGTAATCCAGCATCATCTGGGAATTTGCACCTTGTGTCTAATCCAGCATCATTAGGGAACTGGCACCTTGTGTGTAATCCAGCCTCATTCTAGAAACATGATCTCGAGGTTGACCATACTTCCATCCTTGCAAGAACTGCATCCTAACATGAAATTACTTCTTTTTTAGATCAATACTCAGAGCAACCCAGATCCATTTAGTAGAAGCCAGATAAACAGAACTAGGAGAAGTGAATTCAAAAGGAAAAAATATAAAAATAGACTACAAGGTGAGAACACCCATTTCCTACATCAAGCTAAAAACGAAAGCATTAGGACGATTAAGACTCTTCTTATGAACACATCGAAGAACACGAGGCTTAAGAGAAACAGAAACTACAACATATACACATCGAAGAACACGAGGCTAAACGAAAGTAATTGAAAGGGTGTTACTTACCAAAGCTCGTTTTACTGGTTTGGTGCAGCTCCTCTTTAACTTGCCACACTCCTTGAAGATGTCCCCAATATCCTGTGTTTGGTCTTCATTGCTCCTCTGCATGTTCGCACTCGTGGTTTTAAAATCTCAACATGGCAAGAATAATGGAGGCTATATCCAATTACTTTTACGGGAACAATAGCACCCAGGAAATTTGAAGGGTAGCTATGAACAAAATTGGAACTGTGCATGTACTGCTAAGTGATTCAATACACACATTACCAATCGAGGAGGAGAACGATGGTCGCGGCGGCCTCTGTGAGTCATGGTCGGCAACGGGAGTCAGTTCATTGTCCATGACGGTGGTGCTTCTACGCTTGGCGTCGGCTTCCGGGAAGCAAATCCAGGACCGTGGAAGAGGCTCCATGTACGACGACGACGGTGGACCGGCTCCAGTGCGGCGTATGAGGTCGTTGATGAGGCAGATGTGTTGCCGTGGACGAGTGTACCGATGTACAAGGGGAGGAGCAAGAAGGCTGCGGTGTCATGGAGAAGTCTATTTTGTGGTGGGGATAGAAAATGGGGAGTATTCAGGTGTCCTACTCTGGGTGCCGGGGTGGGGTTGGCTAGGTAGCGTGAACCTGAAGTTACGAAAACAGCCCCCTACCAACCGTCATCCATAGGCATGTTTCGAAGGCTATGATGGTAACTTCCCACTGCTCGAATCAGGGTCGCGGGAGATTTTCCCGCCGACCTCAATATTTTGTACACTGAACTCCCCATATGGCGTGTTGGGTGATTCAGCTAAGCAACTAGCGAGTAGTACTAGTAAACTCTGCATATTAGGTTTGATCGAAGTCAAACTTCTAAAGTTTGACCAACTTTATAGAAAAATATAAACATTTACCATAACAAATATGTATGATGTGAAAGTACATTCAATAATGAATCTAATGGTATTTATTTGTTATTGTATATGTTAATATTTTTTGTTATGAACTTTCTGAGAGTTTACAAAACTTGACTTTGACCAATGCTAATACGCGGACTTAAATAAAAACGGAGGGTGTACACATTTTTTTTCTTAGTATGTAGTGAATTAATCATTTGTTGAAATTGTGAAATAAATATTTTAGGCTACTGACTTCGAATGTAATGGTCTATACAATTCAATAGTTACAATCATTGTCGAATTCCAAGATGTATATGAGGTCTATAGTACTTCACAACATGCTCAAACTCGCATAATCCCAGTCAAATGACAATCAAAATGCATTTCATAGTTATTACTTTGTAGGATGCAAAAAAAACCAACAATAACTCTACATCAGCCATTATAAAAGCAACATTTTGAAAATATCCCAATGTGTGAATGAAATGTGCAGAGAGAGCTTGCAAAGATGGAGCAGATAGGGCGGGGAAGACTGTATGTATGTGGATGAGAGAGTAGGAGACAAACCAAACGAAACGGAGAGAGGGAGATAGAGAGAGAAAGAGAGAGGAAGAAGTTAGGTTTGTGAGAAAGATGGAGACATGTAATATACGTGAGATGTGTGTGCATCCGGATTCTATAACCGTGGAAGGAGAAGAGACAACAGGTTTGATGAGAGAGCTGGAAAACATGGACGAGAGGCGAAGGATCTCGTGGGTTGAGGGATTGATAAATTTGTGCGGGGGAGAGAGGGATTGGTAATTTTGTTCAAGAGAGAGAGGGTGGGGGGAGGAGTCAGTCAGCCGTCGTCACATCATCCTGCTTCCAAATGGCCCTGCATTCTCTAGCGCAGTGTGGTCGCCGTCTTCAATCTCCTCGATGCCCTCTTTGAAGATTGAGATGTTGTGCATGCTGGGGTGCAAAGAAGCACAAGCGAGAGTGGTCGCCATATAACCTTGGATGGGGATGAATTGTGTGCTCGGGGGAGGGTGTGTGTGTGTGTGTTGCATGATGTGTGTGTGTGTGTGTGTGTGTTTGTGTGTGTGTGTGTCAGATATTGAGAGAAAACAAACCTAAGAAGAGAAATTTGTGTGTATGTTAAGGAAAGCTACATGCTAAACAGGATATTCACGAAGAGATTGTGCGTGCGAGATAGAGAGCGATGTGCGGGCCTTGAGGTGGGCAGGGGCCGGGTGAGGGTGTCAAAATGTGCGCGTTGATGCTTGTGTTACATGCGATCGTGCGAGGGACGAACGAATCGAGAGAGATGCTTGTTGTGTTACGGATGCTCCTCTCTCTCTCTCACACACACACACACAAGTAAAATACAAGACCGTTCTCTCATGTATACACAAGTACACAACGTATCGGCATATGTCTATGTCTCACTCATGCATGATCATTTGCACATTCACACCTCTCTATGTCTCTATCACACGCACACCGTCTCCACATTGCCCTTCCACCATAACACACATATGGACACATACACACGTTCTCTCTCAGTCACACACACAAAATCAGTATGAAAAAAACTAGGGTGCACCTAAAATGTCCAAGTCCAAATAAACACGAACTAGAGCTAAATTCAAATATATGGAGATATTTTAGCATCAAGAACTTTTCCAGGAAAAAAAAGTTAAGTAATATTCGGGGATTGTTTTCACACACACAAAAAGGTTCGGTGGATATCCTTCGTGCGCGACACGGTGATGCACCGTTCAATCGACCACGCGGCCGCGGTTCACGCGCTTGCACAGGATTCCGTATCATGGTTGTGGTAACTAATAAAAGCGCTGCCTAAGTCTAATGTTTACGTGTACTAGTACGATTTTCTTTTAGGTTTGACCAACCCTATATAAAACTAAACTAAGCTCCCATACACGCACTCATCAATATGCCGCCGCCGCCGTTGTGCATGCCGGCGCCCTCCTGCTCCGGCCAAGAATTTCTCGCCCATCACCGCTGTGTCGCCGCCAAGCCGAAGGCTCGCCCGTTCACGTCGTCTGCAGTCCCTCCTCGCGATGTCGTCGCGCTACCAAGCACGCGAGCAGTTGGTGGAGCCGCGTCTATGCACGCAGCGTACAAAGAGGAGGACGAGCGCGTGCTCCAGCACGCCGGCGAGGAGGAACTAGCGTGTCATTGTCGTCTCCGCCCGCGCGGAGGAGGCGCGCATGGTGGTTGTCGTGGCGGAAGCCGGTCGCGCACGCGTCGAGCCCGCAAACCGGGTGCGGACGCGGAATCTACCTTCGAGACCTTGAATGCCTCATGGATCCTGCAATCTGAAGGAGCAATTTGGGTTAGTCGACTCTTGTGAGCCGTTTGATGCAACATGGATGGCTAGAAGGGCTTCTTTAACCTCCGAAATTGATGCACGGTTCATCTTCTCAGCCCGCCACATGCCTAACCGCTTGCCGCCGCCGCCGCGCCCTCCCCTGAACCTCTTGCTACCGCCATGCTCCCCCCACCCCCGCCATCCGTTTAACCCCGGGCACGATCCATTTTTTTCCGGCGAACTGCATTCCACACCTAACACTCATAAGAAAGAACATGGGCACCTTGCCACCCTAATATAGATACTGGGGTAGCTTTCTCTGTCATCTACTTCCTTCGCTCCGTCGAACTTCTTTCACAAATCGACTGACCCAAATTATACTACTAGTACGAACGTATTAAGTACAGTAGGAACACAAAGATACGAGCAGTAGTACCAACTGCAAGAAGAACAGTAGTAAGACATAGTACTAGTACTACTGTACATACTAAAGAGTTCATCTCCAAATCTTTTCCTCTCCATGTGTGGAAACAATATGCCTGCCAGACTCTCCTTCTCCCTCCGGCGGTCCCACCACTCCACCCCGTGTGGAAAAAATCTGCATGCATGACTCTCCTCCCCCCGCGCTCGTCCAATCCGTTGTGACCAGCAATATTTCCACCCCTTCCCTCCCCCTTAATTTACTCCAACAAATATGCCCATGTACTACCTCCTTTCTGGTTTATAGGGCTCAATTCAGAAACCTCACCAACCAAGGTAGATGATGAGTGGTGGAATAATTTTCATGGTTTGTAAAAGCACTCAATTAATGCACTCGTTTTTCTCAAAGAATTGTGTTTACCAATGCATTAATTGCAGTGCATGCATGCATGAAGTACATGCATTGATAAAGTTTCTCATAATCCTCGCATGCAACGAACTAATGCACCTTGAAATCTGAGCATGTGATGGGAGTAGTTGTTACGTTAATCACGCAACATATCTTCCGGGATGCTGCTTCAGTTACTTAACTGCAGATGCATTGGGTCACTGACATATGGGCCCAACAGGGGTCTGGCCCACATGTCACTGACGCAACTGGACCTGCAGTTAAGTCAGTGCAGCTCAGTCCATATCTTATGTAGGTGTGCCATTGCTCGCTATAAATACCGCGCCTCCCACGACATCTTTATCTCCTCCCCCTCACGTTCACGTTCATCGCTATCTCCTCCCCCTCCCTCCGACGTCGACCACCATGGCATCGCCCTTCCCAAGCCCTAGGCGCCCCTCGCTGCACCGCGCGGATGGTCACACGTCGACGTTCCGTTCCTCGCCGCCACTAGTCGAGGAGGACGCGTCGGTGTTCCGCTCCTCACCGCGATGCACAGGACCCAAATTGTCAACAGGCTCCCCAAGAACGTTGAAAATTCGTCCGAGAGTAGCTCCACCGACCGGAACACTGAGAGGAGCTCCCGTGTCAATCACTTCCATTCCTCTCATCAACCTATCCGTAACACTCATAGCTACTCGAGGTGGACACGTCACCGTTCCGTTCCTCGCCGCCACTAGTCGAGGAGGACGCGTCGCCGTTCCGCTCCTCGGTGCGATTTATCGAGATGGATGCGTCGGTGTTCCCAATCTCGCCAGCACGCGCGTCGGAGGACGCGTCGGCTCCCTGCTACGAGGAGAACGCCGCGCTGCCCGCCGAGTCCCCTAGCCTTGAGGAGCTTTGGAAAGAAATGGATGTCGCCTTGTGGTAGGCTTTGCCTCCAGCAGAGCGTGCCAAAATAGAGGCGGAGAAGAAGGCTAAGGAAGAGAAGCGCACCGCGGAACAAGCTGCTTGGCAGGCCTATGTCGCGTCCGAGAGAGTCAGGCAATTGGCTCTTTGGCAGAAGGCTCGTGCAAGGGCCGTGAGGGTGGCGGAAGACGCCCGTGCCGAAGCCCTGAGTGTAGTCGGGCCCGAGCGCCTCATCTACGCTTGGCGGTACGTGGACCAGGTGCATGCTTCCAACAAGGAGGAGTACCTGTTAGTGCCGGATCACCACACCGATGAGACCGTGCTCGCTTGTCGGCAAGCTGCCAATCAGCACCTCGCGAGTTGCGAGGCTAAGGAAGAGGCGTTGTGTCGGCGCACTGGGAAACGGCCGCGCACCAGGGCACTCGTGGCACGCCGCAAGCGCTCCTGCGAGCGTCGTGGCTTTTAGTAGGAGTATAATTTTTGTTTCGTAAGGCGGTCTCATTAGTTTTGGGACGCAAATGATAAATCCCGAACGTTCAGGAATTATTAGCGTCCTTTATTAAGTATGTAAAAGGGAAAGTTTGGAAACCTTGTGTATTCATACGCATTTTGTAAGTACGTGCATATAGCACAAACTTTACTATATACTATCGCACTACACGTCTCTCTCTATATATGCTTGCATACTGTGCTACTCCCTCCGTCCAGGTCAATAAGTCATCTTTGGTTGTGCACCATGACCAAGAAGGAGGGAAGACTTATACACCTAGACGGAGGGGGTACTACTATTACTTATGTACGTGCAAATGCACATCTTAACATTATGATGCGGTTTTTGTAAAAGTAGAAAAACATCACTAGTCAAGCTTGTGAAATGATTCAATGCAAAACAAATGCAAAAATGCTCGTTTGATTGTTTACTTTTAGCTTCCTTCTCCGTGGTTATTTCTATGTCGTACTTTGTACGGAGTATCTCACTGGTCGGAAAGGCTTGCAAATTCCCAAACCGCTTCCTACACCATGTATCGAATTTTTTCCCAACAAGTTGTGTCGTGCTATTGGAATTCCAACTTGAGTACTACTACTAGTAGGAGTACCAGGGGCCAGTTCTTTTAGGCTTCTAGATTAGTAATCCCATAACTACTACCTCGGTCCTGGTTTATTGGTCCCCATTGTAACCTATGTCAAATTTTGATCATAAATTTACTAATGAAATGTTATCTTTGGTCAAAATTTAGCACAAATTACAATGGTGAGGAATAAACCAGAACAGAGGTACTACAAGTAGTAGTTTAGAAGTCTAAATAAATGAGTGAGGCGCCTTAAAGTTACTCTCCACTATGACTAGTCTTATGGGAAAAGCTAGGGAAGCCGCCAAAAGAGCTAGCCCTAGGAGTAGTAGCTAGGGATACTAGGAGTAGTAGCTAGGGATCGAGTGTGCGAGATGAACCAGAGAAAGTAAATGCAGAGAGATGAAATGCAAAAAAGATGGAGGGATGTGATGGTTGCTTGTCCGTTTATTTTACCAGGCCACTTATTACTGGGAGTGGTTGGGTTTTGTGATATGACGGCTTTACTACCGCGCCACGAGTGGGGTGAGACTCTCGTGCAGCGCCGCCCTCTACACTAGTACTCGGTCGTGGTTTACTACATCGGTCATGGTTTATCCCCCATTGAATTTGACTAAAGATTTAACTAGAAAAATGTTAGTGCATGTCAACAAAAACAATACCGTTGGATTCGTATTTGAACATAGTTTTCAATGATATAATTTTAGGTGACATGCATCATCATTTATCGTACTATATATAATGTTAGCTCAATTTTTGGTCATACTAATCTATAGTAAGGTGCCCATGCGTTGCATGGAAGAATGAAATGCATTGATCGGGGAGTTGTTTATTTTGACAAAGGATGTGGGGGTCATCTCATATGTAACGGGTATCGATAGGTTTCTTCGGATATTATTTCATCTCTAGAGCTCACAAACACCCGGGTGAAGTACATAAAAAAGGTATGTTTTGCAAACAAAAGTGTTCAACTGTTCAACCTGCATCCAAAACTTGTGAAGAAATAACTCTTATTGTGCTTTGCAAGAAATGATCATCAAGAATTAGTTCTTGAGTATCCATTGTTATACATGTTGGCTACAGATGACATGGCACTTTCTTATAGTCAACAGTTGGCTATACTATTTAAGTATTAACCATGCCCTTATACACCTAGATGGAGGGATTAAATCAGGATGACTTGGAAGGGGGCAGAGGATATGTAAGAAATGGTTCATCATAAGTCTTTCACCAATACGGTAGTAAAAATTCATACATGGAAGATTCTAGACTAAACCATAAATGGATACGCTTTTATTCATGCACGATACTCCAATAGAGCAAAATCATGCATGGAAGTCTCCACATGCTTAGACATCGGAATACATTGAGCGAAGACTAATGATCAACATTTAACTTGATAATGTAGATGTCTAGGTGAACCTCCTTGGAGTCCCTGTGCACATTGTTGGGGGTCAAATAATACCGTGCGTTTTCTATGTCCACATCGGCGGGAAGGTCCCAGCTTGGCAGAGTCCAAGTCAGCTTGACGTAGACAGTGTCATCGCCCATGTACCTCCAAGGGGTAGTAATACTGAGCATGCACCCGTACATCAGCCTCGTGTTAGTGTTAGCGTCAGTGACGTCGCCCCTGATGCACACTACAGAGACGGGGCAGCGGCCTGCGTGGGCCTCGCCGGTGCCCATGATCAAGAGGAAGACGATGTCGTCCTCCTCTAAGACTAGCAGACGACGGTGATCCTCTAGCGACTCTGGCACGGTGAACGGGTAGCACGTCTCGTACTTGATGTTCTTCGCCAAGGGCCAATAGTGATTGCCGCACGCCTGCGTCGGATTATGCATGATGTCCGCCGGCGAGCCCCAAAATGGCACCGGGCACTCATAGCAGTAGACGAAGGGCTCCTTGGAGGCATCAACTAGGCCATCCATGAAACGGGAGTGGTTGTAGGGGACGTTCCGCCAGTTGAATATATGAGCAAGTTACTCCGAGATTTAGTCTGAATAAGCACAAAATAAATCATGATGGCTATAACAGAGATTAAACTGATCATGCGCACTAGCATAGTAGATGAACAGATCGAATCTAGGACACAGACTAGAAACATGAATTCTACCACGATTTCGAACAGGAAGAACAGAAACACATATGGTGCAACGGGAGCAGCACCATTGGCGTTGAGGTTGTCGCCCATGTCGTTGAGCAAGAGGTTGCCAAGGTCGGGGAAGAAGTTGTCGCTGCTAGCAGTCGCGAGAGTGCGCTCCCCATATTTCAACAGCGCCCGCCGAATGGAGCGTAGGAGGGAGTGCCTATAGGGGACATTGTGGCCGCCGAAAGGAGTGCAGGAGTAGCCCACGAAGTAGTAGATGGTGCTCCTCCCTAGTCTCTATTCTTATCTCTATCTCTACCACTCTTCTTTGTTTTTTATCTATATCTGTCGGTGTACAAAAAGAGGGGTACACTCTTTGTACCCCTATAACTGTGCACGGGCAGTTTGAGCCACGGGCACCACCACACTGAGCAAGGCAAGGGAGGTGAGCCAAGGTAAGGCTAAAGCTCAGGAGAAGCAGAACGACGCCAAGACCAAGACCACAAAGAGCAAAGGGGACGAAGCGGACCCCTCCCAGCAAGATCCTTGCCGGGAGGTGGTTTTCGTGAACCCGGCAAGACCCTTGCCATGGCAGCTCGCCCCACACCTACGGAGTGAGTCACCCTTGAGTCCACTGCCCCAATGGGGCAAGGATTCGGGAGACATCCCCGTGGTGGCTTGTAGATCTTTGTGAAGACATTCAAGATCAGATACACCCTTTAGAAGATGATGATCCTTGGCGGGATCCCAGCCAAGGAGGACCACAAGGCCCTCGGCAAGAGCCTTGCCGGGGATGACAGCAGGCGCCACGGCAAGACCCTTGCCGGGGCCCCGGCAAGGCCCTTGCCAAGAACACCCGTAGGGCCACCATTAGGCCCACGCCAGTCAAACCTCCACCGCCGTTCGCATGTAGCTGCCGACCCAACCAGCCGGGCAGGCACCTGCGTGGCGGCATGCGGATCTTCGTGGAGACCCACCACTGCGCCACCTCAGCTGCCTTCCTGCCTACATGGCACTGCGGATGCCGCTGGCCAGGGCGCGTGTCGACACGAGAGGGAGCGGCGACGGACGAGACATGGCTCTCCCCCGTCCCCGATAAAGCAAGGACACCTGGCCAAGACGCATTAAATGTGCCTTGTCATGTACTGCGAGGGATAACCTCACATCACTGTACCCTTTCCACCTCCCATGTGCCACTGTGGCAACCCCTTTCCTATAAAAGAAGGCCCGAGGCGACCAGGAGGAGGATTCGGCTTTTTGGAGCTCCTCACACCAACACCGTCCCAGCAGCTGGAGTTTGGGAGGCGGTGATGTTCGTGCGCCTGGTAACGGGCCGCATGCTGCCAAATCCAAAGACGGAGCCAGGCCCTCCGCGGGTGGCGCGGGGCCTTCCAAGATCGCTACCACCCCGCCCGAAGGCGATGCGAGGGCCTCCAGGACTCCCACGCCGGCGCCGACGGCGTGCTCCTCTCAAGCGGCGCGTGACGAATGGCGCAATCATGCCGAAGACCCTGGGCATCACCGCGCGAAGAGCCCCGAGCGCCACTCCCGGGAGGTAGAAGACCTGCCCGCTCGCTGAGGCGCTGGTGAGGATGGCATGCGACCGCGGGGTCGTGATAGAGCTCCTTCTGACATGGTCAAAAGTTGAAGCACGTCGCGATCCGTGCAGGTTTCACTGCCACCAACGCCAGCAGAAGCCCTGGCGCGCACGCAGTTGCTCCTCGATTTTCCTCCCACTACGGGGAAACTCGACGAATGGAGAGCCACTATCCAAAGCCTTGTTGCGGTCGCCAACAAAGACGAACCGAGTCTGGTGGAGCCCCCGGGTCCATGCTCCGACGGAGTCCCACGCACCAGTGGCAGGAAAGTCAGCGGCGCCGCGACCACGGTGCACTCGCCTCCTCCTCGCCCGGTACCGCGGATGCCAGCCCATCGTGAAATTACGGGCGATGAAATCTCCATAGCGTCGTCCGACCCGCGGACCCACTGTGACCAGCGCCAAGTCCTTCGGGAACGAGAACATGAAGACGCTCGAACCACTATCGAGCGCCGGCGCGGAGCGCGCCACTAGTCAGACAGGCGAGCAGGGCCTGCTGTGAACCACCCGGCACCGGAGAGCCCTGGAGGCCTACCTTACGAGGTAGGCTGTCCGGCTTTTACCCGTGAGCTGCGGCAGTTCCAGCGGCCCACTCACCGCACCTTCAAACCTGACGTGGGCGAAAAGTACAGCGGCAAGACCCACCCGTCCGAGTTCCTCAGCATCTACACCATTGCGATGCAAGCTGCCGGAGCCCGCGACGATAAGGTGCTTGCGAATTACTTTCCATTGGCTCTTAAACCCAACGCCATGTCATGGTTGATGCACTTGCCGGTAGACTCTATTTCCTCCTGGTCGGATTTGTGCCATGAGTTTGTGGGCGCCTTTACTGGAGGCCACCAAGCCCATGGCCAAGCAAGCGACCTGCACGTCATTCCCCAGAAGGGAGGCGAGAGTCTCCGCAAGTATATACAGAGGTTCAGCCAGATACAGTACAATATCCCTGATGTTCACCCTGCCGCCATCATCAGCGCGTTCCATCAGAACGTGCGTAACCGCAAGATGCGCGAAGAGCTGGCAATGAACAAGGTGAAAGATGTAGCAGAACTCTATGTTCTTGTTGACAGATGTGCTCGGGCTGAAGAGGGAAGGAAGTACCCCGGCGAAGACACTGGCGTGGAAACCGACTCCTCAGATGAAGATACTGCCGCCCCGGCGAAGAAGGGCCGGTGCCGCAATAGGAAGCGCAAAGGTAAAGCCATGCTTGCTGTCGAGGGATCTGGTGACACCGGCTCCACCAAGAAAACCAAGGCAGATGACCCCGACAAGGAAATTGCTGGATGTGTCGCCTGCCGGGCCTTGGCGGTTGCCGAGAAGCCAGGAAACTCTAACAAGCGATACTGCAAGATCCATCGCACCAAAGGCCATGCTCTCCAAGACTGCCGACAGGTTGAGCTCCTCGTTGAGAAGCAGAGGGCTGAATATGAGAGGCAGGACAAGGAGAAGGGCCAAGACAGTGCTGAGGGGTCTGACAAGAAGCATGACGGCCAGGCGGGCCGTCACGGCAAGGATAAACAATAGGAGAGGCCCGCCCAGGGCCGTGACAAAAAGCCAGAAGACGACGATCACGAAGAGGATGACGAATCCGGCGACCAAGAGTTTCAGAAAGCTACAGAGGCCATGTGTGTCGACGGCGGCGCCTCGCTGCATACTTCTCACCGCCAGCTTAAATAGTGGGCGCGAGAGATTACAGCGGCAGAGCCGTTGTTTGATGCCCAAAGGCCGCTGAAGTGGTCCAGCACACCTATCATTTTTGACACTGAGGATCACTCTGATCGCACTACTACGGTCGGGTGCTTGCCATTGTTGGTTTCACCAACAATATGCAACCTCAAGGTGACAAAGATGCTAGTCGATGGCGGGGCCGGCCTGAACTTGATCTCGCCTGCTGTGATCAAGAAACTACAGATTCCTGATGGAGACCTCGAAGAGACGGGCACGTTTCAGGGGGTCAACCCGGGAAGAAGCCAACCTAAGGGAAAGGTCACGCTGCCCGTGACTTTTGGAAGCGATCTGAACTACAGGACGGAGAGGATCGTGTTTGATGTTGCCAAGATCCCCTTGCCCTACAACGGGATCCTTGGCCGCCCAGCGCTGGCCAAGTTCATGGCGGCGTCACACTATGCCTACAACACCCTGAAGATGCCAGGACCTGTGACGATCATCACCATCCCCTCCGATAAGAAAGATGCGCTGATTTGCGCTGACCAACTATACCAACAAGAAGTTGCAGCAGCTGCCGCCACTAGGGCACTTGCTCCTGCCGCTGGGACCCCGGGAGGGAAGAAGAAGAAGAAGAAGAAGACCGGTGAGACCTCGGACACCCACTCCGTCAAGCGCACCTCTTCGGAGTGTAGCGCTCCCGTCGAGGACGTGCCAGAGAGCTCCACCAGCGGAAACAAGAAGCCCAGGGCCATACCGTCGGGAACCAAGAAGGTTTCTGTCAATGAGGACGACATGGGAGGGGCTTTCACCATAAGCTCCACCCTTGACGACAAATAGGAAGACGCGCTCGTCACCTTCCTGCGGGCGAATGTCGATGTGTTTGCATGGAAAGCTTCCGACATCCCCGGCGTTCCCAGGGAGGTGATTGAGCACCACCTTGCTGTCTGTCCTCATGCGCGGCCCATCAAGCAGAAGGTCAGAAAGCAAGCTTTGGAACGACAAGAGTTCATCACAGAGGAGATCCGGAAACTGGAAGCAGCGGGTTTGGTAAGAGGAGTGCTCCATCCAACATGGTTGGCCAATCCGGTCGTAGTGCGCAAGGCTAATGGGAAGTGGAGGCTGTGTATTGATTACACAGATATCAATAAGGCTTGTCCTAAGGACCCCTTCCCGTTGCCGCGCATCGACCAGATTGTTGACTCCACAACTGGGTGTGATCTGTTGTCATTCCTTGATGCCTACTTCGGCTACCACCAGATCTTCATGACAAGAGAAGACGAAGAGAAAACAACATTCATCACCCCATGTGGTACGTATTGTTTCATGCGGATGCCTTTTGGGCTGAAGAGTGCTGGTTCGACGTCTGCAAGGGCGGTCCAGATTGGTTTTGAACCCTATCTCCATAGAAATATGGAAGCTTATATGGATGACATAGTGGTCAAAACCAAGGACAGGGCAACCCTCATACCGGATTTGCAAGAAACATTTGTAAACCTGCGCAAGATCAATCTCAAGCTGAACCCTGAGAAGTGCGTCTTTGGCATCCCGTCCGGCAAGCTTCTCGGGTTCTTTGTGTCACAGCGTGGGATAGAGGCCAATCCGGACAAGATCAAAGTTATAGAGCAGATTGAAGCACCCAAGCGAATCAAGGATGTGCGTCGGCTTGCTGGTTGCGTCGCTGCCATGGGCAGATTCATTTCCAAGTCTGCCAAGCGTGCCCTTCCCTTTTTCAAGATCCTGAAAAAGGCGGGCCCGATGGAGTGGACGCCAGAAGCCAAAGCAGCATTGCAAGATTTGAAGAAGTACCTCTCCTCCGCGCCAATACTAGTTGCGCCTAGGCCACAGGAGCCGTTGCTCCTATACCTGGCGGCAACGAACCAGGTGGTCAGCGCCACACCAGTGGCGCAGAGAGAGGTTGATGACGAGATAATGGCAGTGACAGAGCCCGACACCAACAATGCAGAGACGACACAGCCAGTTGAAGTGCCGTCGAAGAAGAAAATGATGCAGCACCCGGTCTACTTTGTTAGTTCCCTCCTACAGGGAGCTTGATCAAGGTACTCCGGCGTGCAGAAACTGCTCTTCGGCCTTCTTATGGCCTCGAGGAAGCTGCGTCACTACTTCCAGGCACACGAGATCACTGTCATCACTCGCCTCCCTCTGCAACGGATATTGCACAATCCAGATGCAATGGGAAGAATTGTGGAATGGGCACTGGAGCTGTCCAGCTTTGGCCACAAGTTTGAAAGTACTTCGATGACTCAGAGCCGAGTCCTGGCGGAGTTCATTGCAGAGAGGACCGCAATGCCTGATGAAGAAGACCAAGAGACTGCTCTCCCGGCAAGGAGGCAAGTTGCAGTTGGATCATGTACTTTGATGGAGCTTTCTCCTTACACGGCGCCGGGGCTGGCGTACTGCTTGTCGCGCCCACTGGAGAGCACCTCAAGTACGTGATCCAGATGCACTTCCCTAGGGAGGTGTCAACAAACAATATGGCAGAGTACAAAGGGCTGCTTGCCGGTCTTAGGATCGCGGCGGACCTCGGAATCAAGAAGCTCATCGTCAGGGGCGACTCGCAGCTCGTCGTCAAGCAAGTCAACAAGGACTACCAGAGCCCGTTGATGAAGGCCTACGTCGATGAAGTGAGAAAGCTGGAAGAGCGTTTCGACGGTATACAGGCTGAATACGTTCCCCGAGCGGAGAACGATATCGCCGATTACCTGTCAAAACGCGCTGCCCTCAAGCTACGTGTGGAACCAGGTACCTTTGTGCTCCAGCTAACTCAGCCATCCGTTGATCCATCAACAGAGCTGAACAAGAGAAGGAAATCAGGACCCGGCAAGTACTTTCCCGCCGAGCTCCCCGGAGCCGCCGGCAAGGTTGTTGCCGGGGACACTAAGCCCGCCACGGGACGGCTAGCTCTGGCGGAGCGTCAAGCTCTTGCCGTTGAGACAGCCGCTCCTATAGCGGAGGAAATGCCTTTAGTCCTCGCCGTCGAGCCCCAGGCTCCAGCGTGGGCACAGCATACCGTCCGATTCCTCCAAACAGGGGAACTTCCTGAAGAGCAGGAAGAAGCGGAAAAAGTAGCCCGTCGCTCTACCATGTACCAGTTCGTTGATGACGTCCTGTACAGAAAGAGGCCGAACAACGTGAAATTGAAGTGTATCCCTCGGGACGAAGGACTGGAGCTGTTGGCGGAGATACACGAAGGCATATGTGGATCCCACATCGGGTCAAGGGCCCTTGCCGGCAAGGCATTTCGGCAAGGTTTCTTCTGGCCCACCGCCCTCCAGGATGCGACGACACTAGTCACCAGGTGTGAAGCGTGTCAGTTCCATTCAAAGAAGCTTCATCAGCCAGCTCAAGCCCTTCAAACCATTCCTCTCTCCTGGCCCATCTCGGTCTAGGGGCTCGACATACTGGGCCCTTTCGCCCATGCTGTCGGGGGCTTTGAGTACTTGTACGTTGCAATCGACAGGTTCACAAAGTGGCCGGAGGTGGAGGCAGTGAGGAAGGTCACAGCTCAGTCAGCCGTCAAGTTCTTCAAGGGACTAGTGTGCCGTTTTGGTGTACCCAACAGGGTCATCACCGACAACGGCACACAGTTCACAAGCCGCACCTTCATGCAATATATCCAAGACCTCGGCAGCAAAGTCTATTTCGCTTCCATTGCTCACCCACGAAGCAATGGTCAAGCTGAGAGGGCAAACGCTGAAGTACTGCGAGGCTTAAGGACCAAGACCTTTGACAGGCTGCACAAGAGTGGAAGGCGCTGGATTGATGAGTTGCCGACGGTTCTTTGGTCGATCAGGACGACGCCAAATCGAGCCACCGGCTAGACACCCTTTGCCCTGGTATACGGGGCAAAAGCAGTTCTCCCCACTGAACTCATATACGGGTCACCTCGAGTGCTCGCTTATGATGAGCTTGAGCAAGAGCAACTGCGGCAAGATGATGCAATGCTCCTTAAGGAAGATTGTCTTCGGGCGGCTATGAGAGCAGCACGCTACCAGCAAGCCTTGCACCGCTACCATAGCCGCAAGGTTCATGCCCAAAGCCTTGAGGAAGGCGACCTTGTCCTTCGGCACGTTCAATCGGCCAAGAATTCCAACAAGTTGGCGCCAAAGTGGGAAGGCCCTTATTGGGTAATACGAGTCACCAAGCCCGGCGCAGTCCGCCTGGAGACCGAAGATGTCGTTCCAGTGAGTAACTCCTGGAACATTGAGCATCTTCGCAAGTTTTACCCGTGAGGCGCGGCTTGCCGGGCCCCCCGGCAAGCCACCTTTTGTACAAGCATTGCCGATGATGCATGTAACCCTTTGTACAAAGCCAGGCGCAGAACCTGAGCACAAGTAAATGAAGCGCTGGCGCCCTAAGTTATAGCATGCATGCTAGGTCAAGTCTCGTCCTTGGTTAGGGTTGATAGTGCTTAGCGGCGACTAACCCCTAGCTTAGAGGTCGAGTGTGCGTCTCTTTGTCTTTCTTTTGTCTTCTTTGGTTCACAGGACACACGGATATCCGTGCCGAACCACTTGGGAAGGAAAAGAAGATGAACAGACCAACATCTAGCCCCCGGCAAGCCAGCATTGCCGGGGGCTGCAAGAGCAAAGATTCACCCACGGCGAACCAGAGTTGCCGGGGGCTGCATCTTCAGATAAGTTCTTCATCCCTTATCATGCATTCCATTATGGACTGAGGTATGTGAAACCTCGTTTTCCCCTAAGTTACCGTGCTCCCATAACTCTAGGCCCTAGGGCTCGTTCCTGGGGCCAAGTTTGGTCGTAGTCGCGGCAGCGAAAGGATGAAACAAGGAGCCAGAACCCGCCTCATTCCTGCCTCCGCCAAAGGCGTGAGGAAGGTCGAGCGAAGTGGGAAGACGGCAAGGCCTGTTGCCGGGCAAGGAAATGTTTATCTTGAAGATATCAAGGATTTACTCCTTGTCGTGGGTTCTACCCACAAACGAATGACCTGGCAAGCATCCCTTTTTCGTTAAAAACATTCCACTCAGGTATAGTCCATAGGGAATGAAAAACATGAATGATGGGATTACAAGTTTTAAATTCAGCTAAGGCCCGAAGGCTTACAAACTAAAAAGAGATAAGGTGCCCATAATCCCTTTCTTGTCCCTCTCCTCAGGAGGCAGGTCAAGGAGGCGAAAAGGGCAAAAAGGGCGCCTAGGCGAGCTACGGGTGGCAGAAGACACCAAGAGAACATCTCGGTGGCCGTCCGAAGGCTGGATGGTGATGGCGGCGCCGGAAGCAGAGCTCGAAGACGAGGCGGCAAGACGTCAGCACGCGTCGAAGGCGTCATTACCCGCGTACTCCGACTTGACGGCCTTGCCGCCCGCCCTCTTCCTCTTCTGCAGCCTCCCAACGCCAGCCGCCCAAGGAGACGACCCCGGGAAGTTCAGGGAGCCGGCGACACGGATGATGGGGTCGCCAGTGCCGCACGGAGCGGCACCCGACACCTAATCGGACCCATCATCCTGCCGCCTACTACCCTCGTCGTTGCTGCCGTTGTCCTCCTTGTCACTCCCGCCCGAGGAGGAGTCTTCTCTATCAGAAGAGCTCTCCACGCAGCACCTTGCACGGGTCCCAAAGCACCCGAAGACCTTGACGGAGAGAAGGCCACCCTCCATCAGCTTAAAATGGAGAGTGAGCCCCTCCGTCAAGCGGTGGATATGGGCAAACGTCTTCCATCCCCGACGGAGATACATCATGTGAGGGGCGGGGAAATCGACGCGGGCCCGCGTGCCACTGATTGCGCAGCCCCTCATGTGCAGCCACAACGACTCCGGCGGATCCAGCTCCATCTCCCGCGCGAATGGAGTCGGGAGACGAAGGCGACGACGAGGCGGCCGGCATAGCCTGACGAAGAACTCGCAAGGGTCATCCCCAACGTGGCCCTCCACGGGGGGAAGAACTGTTGGCGGAGGCGAGGCCGGCGCGCCGCCCCTTCCTCCTCTTCCCCGAGCGCCTCGGCCTCGCCCACAGCCTCGCCCCCTCCCCCTTCCCCTCGCGGCTGGCTCTGCCACCGCGAGTGCAGGAGAAGGAGGGACGCGTTGTCGAGCGGCGACCGTCGCCGCCATCGTTGAAGGACCAGGATTCCCTCTCTCCATGATGGATGGAAGGGGGGAGCAGAAGCTGAAGGAAGGAGGAGATGAAGGAATGCGGGATGCCATCCCCCTCCCGCTCTTTATAAAGGAACGGGGTGGGGGCTCGGCCGCCCCGCTCCGCCAATCAAGATGCGGAAGGCGCAGGGAACTGGGAGCGACCCGCCGCCCCAGCCCGCGGCGGCCCGGTTTCCCGCCTCCACCGTTCACCACCCCAAGCGCATGAGAGCCACGTGGCAGGCATGCAGGATCGAGGCGACGGGTGAGGCGACCTCTCCCTACCCCGTGATCGTGGGGAGTGGACGCCTTGAAGACCACGCCTCGGCCCGGTTCAGTAAATGGGTCGCGCCTCCACGCCTCCCTCCGTTTATGGGGAAGGCGCAAACCGCCCCCTTTACTACGACGTGACGCATGCATGCAGAGCTCAGCCCCACGCATGCCGCCCACGTCACACACGCCTCCCCACGCCGCGCCACGCGTGGGAAGCATGGGAAGCGCAGCGCGCGAAGAGACTTATCGCGGTAAAAACCGCCCCGCCTGCCCGCGCACCATTTTTGGGCCTAGCCCAACGACGCGATTGCGCTTACGTGTGGCCCAGGCCTGGGGGCTCCTGTCGGTGTACAAAAAGACGGGTACACTCTTTGTACCCCTATAACTGTGCACGGGCAGTCTGAGCCACGGGCACCACCACACTGAGCAAGGCAAGGGAGGTGAGCCAAGGTAAGGCCGAAGCTCAGGAGAAGCAGAACGACGCCAAGACCAAGACCACAAAGAGCAAAGGGGACGAAGCGGACCCTCCCGGCAAGATCCTTGCCGGGAGGCGGTTTTAGCGAACCCGGCAAGACCCTTGTCGTGGCAGCTCGCCCCACACCTATGGAGTGAGTCACCCTTGAGTCCACTGCCCCCATGGGGCAAGGATTCGGGAGACATCCCCGTGGTGGCTTGCAGATCTTTGTGAAGACATTCAATATCAGATACACCCTTTAGAAGATGATGATCCTTAGCGGGATCCCAGCCAAGGAGGACCACAAGGCCCCCGGCAAGAGCCTTGCCGGGGATGACAGCAGGCGCCACGGCAAGACCCTTGTCGGGGCCCCGGCAAGGCCCATGCCAAGAACACCCGTAGGTTCACCATCAGGCCCATGCTAGTCAAACCTCCACCGCCATTCGCATGCAGCTGCCGACCCAACCAGCTGGGTAGGCACCTGCGTGGTGGCATGCGGATCTTCGTGGAGACCCACCACTGCGCCACCTCAGCTGCCTGCCTGCCTACATGGCACCGCGGGCGCCGCTGGCCAGGGCGTGTGTCGACATGAGAGGGGGCGGCGATGGACGAGACAGGGCTCTCCCTCGTCCCCGATAAAGCAAGGACACCTAGACAAGACGCATTAAATGCGCCTTGTCATGTACTGCAAGGGATAACCTCACATCACTGTACCCTTTCCACCTCCTATGTGCCACTGTGGCAACCCCTTTCCTATAAAAGGAGGCCCGAGGCGACCAGGAGGAGGATTCAGCTTTTTGGAGCTCCTCACGCCCCATAGCTAGCTCAAGAACACATATATACAATCCACCAAAGCAGGAGTAGGGGTTTACGCATCCTCGCGGCCCGAACCTGGGTAAACAAACTGTGTGCTATCTGTTTGATCCGCTCTTCTCACGACCCCACGCCCCGCAACCGTAGTAGGGATTCTTGTGATCCCATAGGTGTCATTCCCACCGACAATATCTATACTACTATGTAGTGTACCAATTTTGAAAATTTGAAACATGGGCCTAAGAAGTAATTTTAGCCATCGATAGGTTCAATCCTATGGTTCAGAATGCACGAATTCGCGTCTACAGTATCCACCATGCAGCTGGTTGTTCATTTTAGAGAAATCTAGGCCCACCCGAATTGTTTATTGCAGGACGTCACGTTTGTGCACTACAAGGTTGGGCCACGTAGATAGAAGGACGCTGTCCAGCCATGGACTGATGGACCTGCAGCGCAGCAAACCGCAGTCACGCCACACTTTCGGTCCTGTACTCCCATCTCCATCCTTCTCCTAGAGCATATCAAAGTATTGGTATCTTTGCATCCCGTCCGTCCATAAAATAGCATTTTTTTAGGGAATACGACATGTATATGATAGTACAATGGTTAAGTCATCTATCACACTGCACAAATACATGAGATGGACAAAAATTTATGTTACCAAGTTTTGCAACCATGAAAATATTTTTCTTCGAAGAAAAAATGTGACTAGGACATTTTGATTAGTGAAATTAGGATAGCTGTCATGATAACTTTACATACAAACAGAACAGAATTGTTGATTTGTTAGACTTTTCAAGGACTTCTTTTTTGAAGAAAAAAATCAGCGTGGGAGATCTGTTTTCACGAATTGAACATTGCACGTGCTATGCACGTACCCGCGTACTAGTAATATACTAGTTGTAGTTGTCAAATCGAATAGTACTGCGTCGTCCACTGCACGCCCAGCTGAACATGCCTCCTCGCCTCCATCAAACCCCTCCTTAAACCCGCATGCAAACTGAGAAACCTACTCCGGCTCGCGGGAGGAAATTTGTCGGTTGCCATTGGAGAATAATAGAGTCACGTCCAATCCAGTTGAGTTAATTGCGTGTATGATTCTCCCTCTATAAAAAGTTAATTGCATCCTTAATCTTGTATTCTAAGTACTCTATGGGTTCCACTGTCAGTACAGTGTACATGACTTGCAGGCTGGCTACAGATTCATACAGAAATATAAAAAGAAGCAAATCCATCCTTAATCATGTATTCTAAGTACTCTGTGGGTTCCACTGCGAGTACAATAGCGAAAGAAGTATAGTATATATTAAAAAATATAAAAGTAAAGTTTAGGACAGAATTCGAACTCAAGTCATCGTGTTGCGAGCATCCGGCCCGGACTAGTACACTAGGTGTTGGTTGCGGAGAATACAAGAGATAAACCTTTATAACAATGAGCCCATCCGTTGCAACGGATCCAAGGTAGAATAATATATATTCAAAAATTTGAAAGAAAACGGTTTACTTTTGATATACGTATCACTAAAAATATCTTATGTTTCACTCCAAACAATTTACTTTTGATATAACAATGATTGGAATAGTACTGTGATCACTCAAGCAAGTTGTCTGACTTCGATATGACCCTACGCTGCTTGTATGTGTCTCGTAAGTCAAGCGGCATGTTCTAGTCATCATCACCTGTCCACTTCCCGCAACACATATTCGCTTCTCCATATTTGTCCGCTCTTCCATCCCCGCTAAGGCGTCTCCCCTCCTCGTCAAATATTCCATCCCCGCTAAGGCGCCTCCCCCCTCATCCGAAACCAAGCACTAACAATGGCAGAACCGAGCAGCGTCCGCCGAAAGAGTGGCTAGAATTCGCTCCCCACAGAGGTAATCAAGCTCATTGTTTCACATGTGGACAATCTCAGTACCATGCCGCTCGCCGCGTGCTCGTCGAGGCTATACCGTTTACTCAAAGCCCTCAAGCCGGAGCTTTTTAAGCCAGCTCCTTGCTTGCTGATGCCGCCTGATCTTTAGAAATAGCATGTCACGCAGCATAACGATCGTAGGGTGGCAAGCATCAAACCCCTTGACTTCGATCCGATCCCCGTCACCCTCAACTACATTAACGGTATGTACTGGGTCGGCATGAACACGTCTTGGATGGTGCTCGTCGACAGTTGCGGCAGCTGGATGCTCGTGGAGGTCTACTCCTGGCGATTGATCCCCCTTCCTTCGATTAACACTGCACTGCTTTGGCACTGCGGCCCGGAATACTCGGAATCTTACAGTAGCCAACATGATACCAAGTTTGATTTGCTCAAGGTTGTAATCTGCCAAGTGCCCACAAGATCTGCGAATTATAAACACTTCATGCTAATTGCGTTCTTCAACCGCGGTCTCGCCTATCTGATAGGTCACTGCAGTAAGTGGATAAATCTGCACGTCCATCACTGGATCATACATCCTCCATGGTTCTCTGATGCTATTGAACACAAGGGCTTCATTTATGCTATCGAATCCTTCTATGGCTAGACGTATTGCTGGCCTACTCCAGTCATCGCTACAAACGGCTGTTACAGCAGTATGTTACTTTCCTATGATATCATGATGGCTTGCTTATATTGCTGTGAACATTTACTGAAAAAATATTCATGCTCATAACATGTTGTTCTTAAGATTGACTACATCAAGAGCCCTTTTTTATTTGACTCCAACTTTTTTTTAGGGTTATTTGACTCCAACTTGATATGATGTTGTAGGCTGCCTGGTGTCCCTACCCTTCCTAATCCCAGAACCTTCCAAAGAAAAGCGGCATGGCAGTTGCAGGTGGTTCCTGGATTGATCAGACGACGGCAAATGATTGATGATCGTTCGCACTTACCGGACGTGTTGTTTCGCATAATACAATCAGTCACTTCAAGGTCTTTGAGCAGGATCCCAGCTTCTCTGGGCCTTCAGGAATTTTTGGCTGGAGGTTGGTAAGTAGCCTTGGTACATGCTCTCTGTTTGTCGGACTGAATTATCCAATTAACCAGGAGATAACCGAAGGCAAGGATCATGATGGCAGCGCGGTTTCATTCATCAGGCAAAACTGTGTGTATACAGCGTACCATGCGTCTCTGCATGCACCATACCCTGATATGTGCCGCCACGCTCTGCAGCCCAAAGTAGGAGAGAGGGTCGCAAGTATCAGACTTCGACCTGCTGGCTGGAGTTTCCCCCGTCAGGCACCCATTTGGTTCAAGCCATTAGCCAATCTCCACAGCTTAATAAATAGTAACGTCTAAGTGAGCCAATTAGTTAGATGTATACACTTGGTGTAGTAGGATCTTTATTTAGTTTGATGCATACACTTGTTCTTTTTTGGTAGCTCTTTTGTAATGATGGTTGATGTTTGGTTTGGAAGAGAGAGCTGCGTCTTCACTCTCCTGGCCTGCTTACTGCTTCTGTTGCACCCCCAGCCCTGGTTGTTGCTGCTGCTGTTTTCAATGTACAATCAGTAGTATATTTTGTCTGTTGGTTGAATAAATGTTTTGCTAGAACAACAAACACAATGTTTTGGAAGTCGTTGCAAGGTTTGATCCTTTAGTGCCCCGTACCGTACATAGCGCATACCATTTTTCGTACGGAACACATTCTCCACTTATTGATAACATGTAGCCCACTGATGAAGGGCCAATAGAGAAGCCCATAATTAACTGGAAGGGAGGCTCTCACATGAATCCGGCCCAGGTACATGCTCATGGTCCCCTAAACATAAAAAAGTAAATAAATAAATAAAGCTAAATGCTCATGCACCAGTTCTTTAAATTCACGATTTAACAGGAGGATATTATTTCCTATGATAGTGTCATTACATTTAGTCGATATTATTCTTCGGCAAAGATAGCGACCAGTCTTCTTTCTCCCAGCATTTTCTTCCTGCAACCAGCGGACCCATGCAAATCGTAGTCAACGTCGTAAATAGATTCGGTCCATTTTTAACTTTTAATAAGAATGTCCAACCCAGCCCAACACATTTGCGACAGCACTTTATCCTCCGCCTTAGTGTGCTCGTCGCGGCGCCGCCGTCCGGCCCTGTCAACATAGTTTTTTTCGAAATGGTCCCTGTCAACATAGTGAATCAAGAGAGGACTATAGTTGTGAGTATGACAGTACGGACCCACCAGGTCCACTCCTGAACACAAGCAAGTGCCTCTTTTACTACTCAGATGAACCCCTCATTTTTACTCTAATCGACCCTCCTAATGTCTAGGACCCACATCACTTTCAACATATAGTCAATTAACGACAGAATTACACAACTTTTTTAGTAATAATTCGGAGGAGCAGGCTATAACTGGGTTGTGCGGTCTCTGTGGCCTGTCTAAGAACATGACCAGCCCAACAGTTTTTTCTCTGGGAAAATAGGTAGCCCAGTATTTCTTTTTGAAGAATACCTAAGCTAGGCCTATTTGTTTTCTCCGACTTACTGGGCTGCAAATCTTTCAAGACGAGGAGGGATGCATTCCGGCCTGGCCAAAGAGTATGGTCAGTGTCTGTTAAAAGTAATATTAAAAGGGGTTGAAAATTCCAAAAAAAAAATATAGCAAATGGGATATTAGTTTCTTTTTTTTGTTTTTGTTCTTCACTGATATCTTATACTCCCTCCGTCCCAAAATTCTTGTCTTAGATAGTCTAGATATGGATGTATCTAATACCAGCACGTGACTTGATACATCCGTATTTAGATAAATTTAAGACAAGAATTTTGGGGCAGAGGGAGTATTTCATTGGATTTAACATGACATAGTACTAATTTATTTTTAAATTTGTTTTAGTATGGCTACTAATTTTTGGATTAAGAATATTTTTTCCTCAGCAAAAATTTGTGATTTTTCAAAATTTCCGACATATTCAGGTAATTTTTTTAACCCTGGTACTGACCAGAAAATGGGCAGCAATTCTAAAAATGGAAAACGGGCTGCAATAAATTCCATATGAAATAGAAAATGAGTAAAAGTTATAAAAATAATAGCAAATGGGTTGTACACGCAATAGATTTCGAGGTTGACTTGTTTACGCAAGGCTTTGTCAGTCAACACACGATTCTAGCACCAGTGACTGTTGGACGTCCATCCAACGGCCGACGTGCTTCTTCAATCTCTGATCTTCCTGCTCCAGTCGCCTAAACTAGCGCCGGGGGGACTGCCTACTCCCTCCTCTTGTGGCCCGCTATGATACCGCGCAGGCTTCAACGGCCCACCCTACTCCCTCCGTTGGGCTGGCCGCACGCAATCAACTGCCTCCTTATTACGCGAAAAAATGATTCCTCCCACTAATATCTGGGGCGCACCGGTTGGTAGGCTGACCGGTGGGCCTACAAAGTTGACGGGGACGGAGGGCTTTGTCAACTTAGTCAATATGCACGATTCTAGCTCCATTGACCATACGATGTCCATCCAACGGTCGTAGTGCTTCTTCAACCTCTGGTCTTCTTGCTCCAGTCGCCCAAACCAGCACCGGTTGTGCCTCGTGCTCCTGCCTCCCGTGGCCGGTTGCGATGCCACGGAGGCCTCACCGCCCCCTACTACTCCCACAACTGGACAGGCCATCCCTCTACTCACCCACACCCCATGTTATTCTGCGGCGACGGCAGCCTCACACCGTAGCCGAACCAGTGAACCCTCGTACTCCTCTCCGCGCGGGCTTCCACTGCTGCGTCTTCCCCGGCTCCGCGTCGTTCCCTCCCTAGGCCTCGCCGTCGACCACCGCCCTGGTGCTCTCGGCTCGGCGTGGTCAACGTCGTCAAGGAACAACTTCCATCAGACGTGGACTATACGTGGAGAGGCTGATAGCTGGGTCCACGGCCGCATCAAGGAAGTGCCTCCTTATTACGTGCAAAATAATTATTCCTCCACCTGACAGTAGGGACCCACCGGACGGGCCACCGTATTTCATGGGAAAAAATGTTTCCCCCTGACTGCTGGGACCCACCAGCTACATCTTCGCATGCAAGGAAGTGCGTCCGGGCAAAAAAACGATTCGCCCCCCTGATTGCTGGGACCCACCAGCTACATCTTCGCATGCAAGGAAATGCCTGACAGTCGAGACCCACCTGGTCAAAGCGTACGTAGCGTTGTCATTCTGGTCGCGAACATGTACCTACATACTGGTCGATGTAGAGGCATGCACGTAGCATGTACACGTACGTACAGCGGCCAGTGTGCAAGAAAGAAAATACGGCCACGTACGTACATACGGGCAGGGTCTTGAACGCCTACTCGCGCATACGTACGGCCAGGGCTCGTGTACATGGCTGGGTCGGAACGGAGAAACATCGTCTTCGTCGTGTTCATGGGGAGCCAACCGGCTGGGTCGGAATGGAATGCATCGTCGTGTTCATCGGGAGGGCTTGGACGGAATAGCCGATGGAAACAAGGCTTGGCATACCACAGAACGGAGGAAACGGCCTTGTGTTCGACCGGCCACGTTCGAAATGGGATCCTGTTCATCGGGAGGGGTCTGGTGTACCGCAAAAGGGAGAAAACGGACCTCCTAGTGTCGAAATGAGGGTCCTGTTGATCGGGAGGGGTGTGGCGTACCGCAAAACAGAGGAAACGGACTTGTGTTGGAGCGCTACGGTCGAAATGGGGGTCCTGTTCATCGTGAGGGGTGTGGCGTACCGCAAAACGGGACTCCACGGGATACTGTTCATTTCCACCGTCGACCCCCTCCAGCCTCCACGGGCTACTGTTCATCCACCATCGACCTCCTCCAACCTCCACTTGCGGCTGTTCATCCACGGGCTCCTGTTCATCCAGCCTCCACCGCGCGCTACTCCACCGGCTACTGTTCAACCAGCCCTCTCCACGGGCTACTGTTCATCCAGCCCTCCACCGTCTACTGTTCATCCTGCCCTCCACGGGGTGGTCCTGTTCATCCAGCCCTCCACGGGGTCCTATTCATCCAGCCCCAACCGGTTCGATCGATCGGGGTCCTGTTCATCCAGAGGCAACACCACGGGGTCCTGTTCATCCACCCCCACCAGGAACTGTTCATCCAAACCCCCCAGCAATGCTCACTGTTCATCCAGAGGCAGCATCGATCGGCTTCAGTTAGCAGTAGTAGCGAAGGAATCACTCGATCGGGTTCAGTTAACAGCCATCGATTGATTGCTTGGGTTCAGTAACGCGTAGCCTGCAGTGCAATCGCTCGGGTTCAGTTAGAGCCCAACGCCTCGCTCGGGTTCAGTTAGAGGGCAACGCCTTGCACCCACGCGCGTGCGTGTACGAGAGAAACGCGCATCGCTCGGCCCCGACCACCCACCGTAACCGGGAACACCCCGATATTTTCCTCGCCCTCGCTTCTGCCACGGTTTTTTCCGTCATGGACGGCCCAAAGAATGTCATGCAGCTGCGTCTCTGGCCCGCCCAGGATGAAAAGCCCATTTTCTGTCATGATTTTTTGTCATAGAAGTAGGACCCCACCACATCTATGACGATACCGGGTTTTGCCACAATTATCGTCATAGAAGTGTCATAAGTATGACAAAAAATGTGTTCGGCCCAAAATGTCACGGATGTGTCTTTTATTGTAGTGAAATGGGCCCACCGTAACAACGGCTCTTAGCATGCCGTCAACAGGCCTAAAGCTCGATAAGGCCATATAAATGGAAATGGCCTACGGGCCTTTAGCGGGCCGAAATAAATGTCAATTTTGTCTCGGCCCTTTTACTTTACGGGCCAGTAAGAGGCCGAAAGTGTTATGGGCCAGAGGAGGCCCAATTTGCAAACTAGGATTTTAACAGCCCGAAAGTCGCATTGGGCTGAAATGAAGCCCTACGGAACGTGGGCCCCTAATGGACCTAAATTCAAAGGCCCAACTATTGTGCGGGCCCTTAACAGGCCGAGAGACAAAATGGGCTAAGAGTTGGCCCATTTACCGAATGGGCTGAGGATAGGCCTAAAGTCACAGCGGGCTAGAATTGGCCCAACTACAGAATGGGCCGAGAAAATGCCGAAAGACGTTCCAGGCCATTAACGGGCTAGAACCGATGATGGGTTGCTAACAGGCCGAAAGAAGCTCAGGCCGCAATTGGGCCCAAAACATAGCGGGCCATTAACGGGCTTAAACTAACGATGGGCTGGAAATTGTCGAATCTAGAATGGGCCTTTGATGGGCAGATTCTGTGTAACTTGTATGTGTCGTACTTGTAAATGGGCCTGACTCAAGTAGGCCGCTAATGGGCCAGCCCTCTTATTTTGACAGGCCCGGCCTTTTCACCGGAATGGGCCTCCGTTGGGCCATGCCACGTGTCGACATATCATTGGCGCCTCCTGTCCAATGAGTGGATGACATTTGTTCGAACGTTGAGCTGACACGTGTTTCCTCATAATCACACAAAATCATATAGTCTAGCTATGCTATATCTTCATCACACAAATTTTTAAATCATGCACAACCCGGATGACAAGCCAAGCAATTGTTTCGTACTTTTGATGTTCTCAAAGTTTTTCGATCTTCACGCAATACATGAGCGTGAGCCATGGACATAGCACTATAGGTGGAATAGAATGGTGGTTGTGGACAAGACAAAAAGGAGATGACAGTCTCACATCAACTAGGCATATCAATGGGCTATGGAGATTCCCATCAATAGATATCAATGTGAGTGAGTAGGGATTGCCATGCAACGGATGCACTAGAGCTATAAGTGTATGAAAGCTCAAAAAGAAACTAAGTGGTTGTGCATCCAACTCGCTTGCTCATGAATACCTAGGGCATTTTGAGGAAGCCCATCATTGGAATATACAAGCCAAGTTCTATAATCAAAGATTCCCACTAGTATATGAAAGTGACAACATAGGAGACTCTCTATCATGAAGATCATGGTGCTACTTTGAAGCACAAGTGTGGTAAAAGGATAGTAGCATTACCCCTTCTCTCTTTTTCTCTCTTTTTTTAGTTGGGCCTTTTCTCCTTTTTTATGGCCTCTTTTTTCTTTCTTTTTTCTTTTTCGTCCGGAGTCTCATCCCGACTTGTGGGGGAATCATAGTCTAAATCATCCTTTCCTCACATGGGACAATGCTCTAATAATGATGACCATCACACTTTTATTTACTTACAACTCAAGAATTACAACTCGATACTTAGAACAAAATATGACTCTATGTGAATGCCTCCGGCGGTGTACCGGGATATGCAATGAATCAAGAGTGACATGTATGAAAGAATTGTGAACGCTGGCTTTGCCACAAATACAATGTCAACTACATGTCATGCAAAGCAATATGACAATGATGGAGTGTGTCATAATAAACGGAACGGTGGAATGTTGCATGTCAATATATCTTGGACTGGCTATGGAAATGCCATAATAGGTAGGTATAGTGTCTGTTTTGAGGAAGGTAAATGGTGGGTTTATGGTACCGGCGAAAGTTGCGCGGTACTAAAGAGGCTAGCAATGGTGGAAGGGTGAGAGTGCGTATAATCCATGGACTCAACATTAGTCATAAATAACTCACATACTTATTGCAAAAATATATTAGTATCGAAACAAAGTACTACGCGCATGCTCCTAGGGGGATAGATTGGTAAGAAAAGACCATTGCTCGTCCCCGACCGCCACACATAAGAAAGACAATCAAAAAATAAATCATGCTCCAACTTCATCACATAATGGTTCACCATACGTGCATGCTACGGGAATCATAAACTTTAACACAAGTATCTCTCAAATTCACAACTACTCAACTAGCATGACTCTAATATCACCATCTTCATATCTCAAAACAATCGTCAAGTATCAAACTTCTCATAGTATTCAATGCACTTTATATGAAAGTTTTTATTATACCCATCTTGGATGCCTATCATATTAGGACTAATTCCATAACCAAAGCAAATTACCATGTTGTTCTAAAAGACTGTCAAAACAATACAAGTGAAGCATGAGAGTTCATCTATTTCTTCCAAATAAAACCACCGCCATGCTCTAAAAAGATATAAGTGAAGCACTAGAGCAAACGACAAACTACTCCAAAAGATATAAGTGAAGATCAATGAGTAGTTGAATAATTATGCAACTATGTGAAGACTCTCTAATGTTTAAGAATTTCAGATCTTGGTATATTATTCAAACAGCAAGAAAAACAAAATAAAATAAAATGACGCTCCAAGCAAAACACATATCGTGTGGTGAATAAAAATATAGCTCCAAGTAAGGTTACCGATAGACGAAGACGAAAGAGGGGATGCCTTCCGGGGCATCCCCAAGATTAGGCTCTTGGTTGTCCTTGAATATTACCTTGGGGTGCCTTGGGCATCCCCAAGCTTAGGCTCTTACCACTCATTATTCCATAGTCCATCAAATCTTTACCCAAAACTTGAAAACTTCACAACACAAAACTCAACAGAAAACTCGTAAGCTCCGTTAGTATAAGAAAGCAAATCACCACTTAGGTACTGTCAAGACAAGACTCATAATTTTTCTCACATGATGCCTACTGTACAATATCATTTCTACAATTTATATTAAGCAATATAAGCCATAGAAACTAGAAAACAAGCAAACTATGCATCGAAAACAGAATCTGCCAAAAACAGAACAGTCTGTAGTAATCTGTAACTCACAAATACTTCTGTAACTCCAAAATTCCTGAGAAATTAGGAAGTCCTAGGCAATTTGTATATTGATCAACTGCACTGGAATTGGTATTTTATCGCTCCCTGGTAAAAAATTAAAATTATTTTCGTGAGTGCATACTTTCTGTTTTTATCAGCAAGATCAAACAATAATCACCCAAGAAGATCCTAAAGGCTTTACTTAGCACAAACACTAATTAAAACATAAAAAACATAATGATAACAGAGGCTAGATGAATTATTTATTACTAAAAACAGGAAAAAAAGCAAGGAACAAAAATGAAGTTGGGTTGCCTCCCAACAAGCGCTATTGTTTAACGCCCCTAGCTAGGCATGATGACTTCAATTTTCAATGATGCCCACATAAAAGATAAGAATTGAAACATAACGAGAGCATCATGAAGCATATGCATAGCACATTTAAGTCTAACCCACTTCCTATGCATAGGGATTTTGAGAGCAAACAACTTATGGGAACAATAATCAACTAGCATAGGAAGGAAAAACAAGCATAACTTCAAGATTTTAAGCACATAGAGAGGAAACTTGATATTATTGCAATTCCTACAAGCATATATTCCTCCCTCATAAAAAAATTCAGTGGCATCATGAATGAATTCAATAATATAACCATCACATAAAGCATTATTTTCATGATCCCCAAGCATGGCAAATTTATTACTCTCCACATAAGCTAATTTCTTCTCATGAATAGTAGTGGGAGCAAACTCAACAAAATAACTATCATGTGAGGCATAATCCAATTGAAAATTAAAATCAAGATGACAAGTTTCATGGTTATCATTGTTCTTTATAGCATACATGTCATAACAATAATCATCATAGATAGGAGGCATGCTTTCATCATAATAAATTTGCACATCAAAACTTGGGGGACTAAAAATATCATCTTCATCAAACATAGCATCCCCAAGCTTGTGGCTTTGCATATCATTAGCATCATGGGTATTCCAAGAATGCATACTAACAACATTGAAATCATGCTCATCATTCAAAGATTTAGTGCCAAACATTTTAATGCATTCTTCTTCTAGCATTTTGGCACAATTATCGGAATCCTTATTTTCACGAAAGATATTAAAAAGATGAAGCATATGAGGCAACCTTAATTCCATTTTTAGTTTTCTTTTATAGACTAAACTAGTGATAAAACAAGAAACAAAAAGATTTGATTGCAAGATCTAAAGATATACCTTCAAGCACTCACCTCCCTGGCAATGGCGCTAGAAAAGTGCTTGATGTCTACTACACAACCTTCTTCTTGTAGACATTGTTGGGCCTCCAAGTGTAGAGGTTTGTAGGACAGTAGCAAATTTTCCTCAAGCGGATGACCTAAGGTTTATCAATCCGTGGGAGGCGTAGGATGAAGATGGTCTCTCTCAAACAACCCTGCAACCAAATAACAAAGAGTCTCTTGTGTCCCCAACACACCCAATACAATGGTAAATTGTACAGGTGCACTAGTTCGGCGAAGAGATGCTGATACAAGTGCAATATGGATGGTAGATATAGGTTTTTGTATTCTCAAAATATAAAAACAACAAGGTAACTAATGATAAAAGTGAGCGAAAATGGTATTGCAATGCGTTGAAACAAGGCCTAGGGTTCATACTTTCACCAGTGCAAGTTCTCTCAACAATAATAACATAATTGGATCATATGACAATCCCTCGACATGCAACAAAGAGTCACTCCAAAGTCACTAATAGCGGAGAACAAATGAAGAGATTATTGTAGGGTACGAAACCAGCTCAAACTTATCCTTCATGATCGATCTATTCAAGAGTCCGAAGTAAAATAACATGAAGCTATTCTTTCCGTTCAATCTATCCTAGAGTTCATACTAGAATAACACCTTAAGACACAAATAAACCAAAACCCTAATGTCACCTAGATACTCCAATGCCACCTCAAATATCCGTGGGTATGATTATACGATATGCATCACACAATCTCAATTTCATCTATTCAACCAACACAAAGAACTTCAAAGAGTGCCCCAAAGTTTCTACCGGAGAGTCAAGACGAAAACGTGTGTGAACCCCTATGCGTAAGTTCACAAGGTCACGGATCCCGCAAGTTGATCACCAAAACATACATCAAGTAGATCACGTGAATATCCCATTGTCACCATAGATAAGCACATGCATGACATACATCAAGTGTTCTCAAATCCTTAAAGACTCAATCCGATAAGATAACTTCAAAGGGAAAACTCAATCTATTACGAGAGAGTAGAGGGGGAGAAGCATCATAAGATCCAACTATAATAACAAAGCTCGCGATACATCAAGATCGTGCCACATCAAGAACACGAGAGAGAGAGAGAGAGATCAAACACATAGCTACTGGTACATACCCTCATCCCCGAGGGCAAACTACTCCCTCCTTGTCATGGAGAGCGCTGGGATGATGAAGATGGCCACCGATGAGGGGTCCCCCCTCCGGCAGGGTGCCGGAACGGGTCTAGATTGGTTTTTGGTGGATACGGAGGCTTGTGGCAGCGGAACTCCCAGTCTAGGTTATTTTCTGGAGGTTTCAGTATTTATAGGAATTTTTGGCGCCGGGAACACGTCAAGGAGGTGCCCGAGTCATCCACGAGATAGGGTGGCACGCCCGGGGGGTAGGGCATTCCCCCCACCCTCGTGGACGGCCCAGGACACTTCTGGCCCAACTCTTTTACTCCGGGGGCTTCTTTTGGTGCAAAAAAATCATCAAAAATTGGCACGTCAATTGGACTCCGTTTGGTATTCCTTTTCTGTAAAATTCAAAAACAGGGAAAAACAGAAACTGGCACTGGGCTCTAGGTTATTAGGTTAGTCCCAAAAATCATATAAAATAGCATATAAATTGAAAGTGCGTTATATCGACTAGAGGGGGGTGAATAGGCGATTTTTATGAATTCTTCACTCAGGAATTTGCGGGTGAGGAAATTCCTGAGTGAAGAACTACTTGCAGCGGAATAAGTACTCAGAAGTAAACATAACAAAACATGAGCATGGTCTTCATGATGAAACGAAAACAAGCACAGAGTACAGAAAGCATAAACACATGATAAATAGAATGAAGACTAACAGACTGAAGAAATTAAGTTGAGGAAATAAAGGAAGTCTTCAGTTGGAGTCTTCAAACAGATATGAACAAGCACACAACACAGAAATGACAAAATGGAAGGGTTGAGGGAATGAAACCAGTTAGCTCGGTGAAGACAATGATTTGGTAGACCAGTTCCAACTGCTGTGACAGTTGTATGTCTGGTTAGGGCAGCTATGTATTTAAACCTAAGGACACACAGTCCCGGACACCCAGTCCTGAACATGCAGCTCAAGACACTCAGTCCTCACCGTATTCCCCTTGAGCTAAGGTCACACAGAGCTCGCCCAATCACTCGTGGTAAGTCTTCAGGTGAATTCCAAACCTTTACTGACTCGGTCACTCGGCGATCCACAATTTCCTCTTGGATGCTCTAGACCATGATGCCTAACCATTTGGAAGATGCACAGTCTTCAAAGGTAACAAGCGTCAGATCCACGCAGGATCAATCTCTTCAGTGATGCTCAATCACTTGGGGTTTGTAGGTGTTTGGGTTTGGGTTTTCCTCACTTGATTATTTTCGCTCAAAGTCCTCAGAGGATGGGATGCTCTCAAATGACAAGTATCAGTTTCTCTCGAAGCAGCCAACCAACTAGTTGTTGTAGGGGGGGGGGGCTATTTATAGCCTAGGGAGCAGTCCGACATGATAAGACATAAATGCCCTTCAATGATATGACTGTTTGGTGGGTAGATATTTTGGGACAGCTAGCGCATAGCACAACAACGGTCGGAATTTTGAGTATCAAATTCCTTAGGGCTATCATGTTCCTCACTGTGTAGGCAATTCACATTGGTGAATTCCTAACTCTGAAGTCAGAACAAATTCCTCAGAGACTAGAAGAACTTCGTCTCTATCACTGAAGAAATTTGACTGAACTGTATGAGATTTCCAATGGCTTCACTCGAAGGGATTGGTAGATGTAGGATTTGAGTTGAGAATCACATGGAAATTTTTCCTTAGTATTTCCTCGACCCCCTTTAACAGTACGGTGTTTCCTATGACTCAATAAAGAGAAAAAAAGAAACTATGAAAACAAAAGTCTTCATGCTTCATGCTCCTCGAATGAACACCAAGTCTTCAGGATCACACCAATTTCTTCACTTTCAAAGTCTTCAGAAATCCAAAGTCTTCAGTCGAAGAACTTCATTTTTAGGGGTCGACTTTCTATATAAATATCAAACTCCTCATAGACTTTAGACCTGTGTACACTCACAAATGCATCAGTCCCTTAACCTATAAGTCTTCAATACACCAAAATCACTAAGGGGCACTACATGCACTTACAATATCCCCCTTTTTGGTGATTGATGACAATATATGTTAAGTTTTCAACGAGGATAAACATCTGAAGTGTAAATATTGACATTGAGGAATTTGATTGCGAGATATAGAAGAACTCCCCTTGAAGATGTGCATAGTGAGGAATTTGCTTTTGAAGCAATGCACACTTGAAGAGTAGAATCATGGAGATCTCCCCCTATATCTTGTAATCCATACACACATTTAACATATAATATGAAGAATTTGAAATGCATGATGAAATATGGTGACTGATGTAATTCAGCATGCATGCATTAACATTAATGAGGAATAAGCATGCAGAAAAAACTCAGCAAAAGTATCAGACCGCGATAGAGTTTAAGTTTACAACTCGATCCAGCAAAGTCTTCAAAAGAACAAGAGTTGTAACTTAGAAAAAACGCCCATATAGGTAGACCCGTTTGAAGACTAACTCAAATTTCTCCCCCTTTCTCATCGAATGACCAAAAGGATCGAAAAATGAGGACTAACGCCCCTGAAGAATGTCATGTTGATGGAGGAGCGTCAGCGTTTTTGGGGTCATTTTTTGTTGTAGGGCCTGCCGCAGTGTCGTCCAAGTCTTCATACTCGTCGGTGTCGCGGGATGAAGAATATGAGCTGGCCACCAAGGAAGGAACTTTGACCTTCTTGAATTTCTTCGCTGGAGGCGCGGACCAGTCAAAGTCCTCCTTGAGACCCATTTGCGAGGCGCAGACCAGTCAAAGTCCTCCTTGAGACCCATTTTCTTCAGATCTTGTTCACCATACAGATGTGATAAGATAGCCCAGGTGCGACCAAAAACTTCATGGAGGTAGTAATGGTTTTTATTCACTACATTATGTGTAGCAGTCATGTTGTGAAGAAGAGAACCAAACTGATGCTTAACCCATTTATGGTTTCGATCCACCTTCTGGTGAAGACTAAGAAGCAGCTCACGGTCAGTCATCACCCTGGGAGCTGTGGCTTGAGGATTTGGCTTGGATGCATTTGCAGCAGAATCATGAGTGGCAGAGTCATCATTGGTGGAATAAGATACAGCTTTGCGAAACTGACCATCCAATGGACGAATGCCTTCATCAATGACAGCAGGTGCCTTGCCCTTTTCATTAGCTGAGGAATAAGTCTGCTTGAGGACTTCAATTGGGGGAAAGTAGCTGAGGTGATTCTGAAAATCAGCCTTGTAGTTTAGTGAAAACCTTGTTATGAGGAATCTCATAATCCAAGGAGCATAAGGCTTCAGCTCAAACGGAGAGAGTGCAACATTTTCCAGATTCCTCATGACAGGAATGCCATGTATGATGTTGAATAGTAGATTCTTAATAATGCCAACAATTTCCTCATCAGACAAGTCATGGCCTTTGATAGGACTCATTGTCCTCGTCAGAATGCGATAGACTGTTCTGGGCACATATAGCAATTCCTTCATGAGGAATTTGGTCCTTGGGGCTTGACCGGGCTTCAGGGGCTTCATTAGCACTTGCATGTAATGGCAGTGAGTTCTGGCTCCTAGTACAGGCAACGAGCTCCTTCAATGGGTGGACTGATGGGCAGGGCATGAAGTAATTCAGAGGTCGGTGCCTTATAATGAGTGTTATCGGTCATCCAGTCCAATACCCAAGCGTTGATATCATCAGGATCGCCTGTGATGTGCAGTTGATACGTCTCCAAAGTATCTATAATTTTTGATTGCTCCATGCTATATTATCTTCTGTTGTGGATGTTATGGGCTTTATTATACACTATTATATTATTTTTGGGACTAACCTGTTAACCCAGAGCCCAGTGCCAGTTTCTATTTTTTCCTTGTTTTAGAGTATCACAGAAAAGGAAAATCAAACGGAGTCCAATTGACCTCAAACTTCACGGAACTTATTTTTGGAAGAAAAGCAACCGGGAGACTTGGAGTCCACGTAAGGGAAGCAATGAGGAAGCCACAAGGCAGGGGGCACGCCCACCCCCGTGGGCGTGCCCTCCACCCTCGTGGGCCCCTCTTGGATCCCCAGGCGCACTTCTTCCGCCTATATATATCCATATACCCTAAAACGATCGGGGAGCACAATAGATTGGGAGTTCTGCCGCCAGAAGCCTCCGTAGCCATCGAAAGCCAATCTAGACCCATTCTGGCACCCTGCCGGAGGGGGAAATTCCTCTCCGGTAGCCATCTTCATCATCCCGGTGCTCTCCATGACGAGGAGGGAGTAGTTCTCCCTCAGGGCTGAGGGTATGTACCAGTAGCTATGTGTTTGATCTCTCTCTCTCTCTCGTGTTCTTGAGGTGATACGATCTTGATGTATCGCGAGCTTTGCTATTATATTTGGATCCTATGATGTTTCTTCACCCCTCTACTCTTTTGTAATGGATTGACTTTTCCCTTTGAAGTTATCTTATCGGATTGAGTCTTCAAAGATTTGAGAACACTTGATGTATGTCTTGCCATGCGTATCTATGGTGACAATGGGATACCACGTGATTCACTTGATGTATGTTTTGGTGATCAACTTGCGGGTTCCGCCCATGAACCTATGCATAGGGGTTGGAACAATTTTCATCGTGATTCTCCGGTAGAAACTTTGGGGCACTCTTTGAGGTTCTATGTGTTGGTTGAATAGATGAATCTGAGATTGTGTGATGCATATCGTATAATCATACCCACGGATACTTGAGGTGACATTGGAGTATCTAGGTGACATTAGGGTTTTGGTTGATTTGTCTCTTAAAGTGTTATTCTAGTACGAACTCTAGGGCTGTTTGTGACACTTATAGGAATAGCCCAACGGATTGATTGGAAAGAATAACTTTGAGGTGGTTTCGTACCCTACCATAATCTCTTTGTTTGTTCTCCGCTATTAGTGACTTTGGAGTGACTCTTTGTTGCATGTTGAGGGATAGTTATATGATCCAATTATGTTATCATTGTTGAGAGAACTTGCACTAGTGAAAGTATGAACCCTAGGCCTTGTTTCAATGCATTGCAATACCATTTGTGCTTACTTTTACCATTAGTTACTTTGCTGTTTTTATATTTTCAGATTACAAAAACCATTATCTACTATCCATATACCACTTGTATCACCATCTCTTCGCCGAACTAGTGCACCTATACAATTTACCATTGTATTGGGTGTGTTGGGGACACAAGAGACTCTTTGTTATTTGGTTGCAGGGTTGCTTGAGAGAGACCATCTTCATCCTACGCCTCCTACGGATTGATAAACCTTAGGTCATCCACTTGAGGAAAATTTGCTACTGTCCTACAAACCTCTGCACTTGGAGGCCCAACAACGTCTACAAGAAGAAGGTTGTGTTGTAGACATCAAGCTCTTTTTTGGCGCCGTTGCTGGGGAGGTGAGTGCTTGAAGGTATATCTTTAGATCTTGCAATCGAGTCTTTTAGTTTCTTGTTTTATCACGAGTTTAGTTCATAAAAAATGGAATTGAGTTTGCCTCATACGCTTCATCTTTTTAATATCTTTCGTGAGTATGATGGAAAAGAAATTTGTGCCTAAGTGTTAGAAGAAGAATGCATTAAAATGTTTGGCACTAAATCTTTGAATGGTGAGCATGACTGCAATGTTGTTAGTATGAACTCCTTGTATCCATGGTACTAATGATGATTGCACTAGTTATGATGAAAATGTCTCCTATAAACATGTCAATTTCTGTGGAGTGCATTGGGTTTGCAAGTATACACCAAATAGGGAAGATAGATATTGCAAGAGGCACAAGTATTTAGAAACTAAATTGTTGCAAGAAAGTCTTGATGTTTGTGCTGAAAAATTCAATATTTTTCGCGCCCCTTGTGCACTTTGCAATGAACATGGTCATTTAAATCTCCAATGCAAATTGTTTCATGACCGAATCGTATCCAAAAATTGTGATAATTTGATTAACCTTGAGCATCATAAAGATCTTAGTCTTATTTTGGGGTATGAGGAAATGAAACGTATAACTGAGGGTATTCCAAAGTTTAATCTTGATAGATTTCTTGATTTTGATCTAGAGAAAATTTATATGTATTGTGCGGTGAATTGTATTGAAAATCCTTATATTGGCAACTACATAAAGAAAAGAAAACAAATATAATATGAAGAGAATACTCATGAAAGGGAAGAGACTTCCCAATACCCTCCTATTATTTCTTATGATGAATCGGGTAATGAGGAAGAGCCTCCTATTCAACCAATCTCATTAATAAGGAGCTCCAAAGAGAGGATTGAACCCACACATGATGTGGTGAAGAAGAAGAAAAGAAAAAGGAATAGAGGTAAAAAGATATCTCCCCTAAATAATGTTGCTCCTATTACTATTGTGCCTCATGAAAATATAATCGTGGAAGATAATGATACTTCTTGTGATCTTGAAAATCTTTTTGGCACTTGCTTGGAAGAATATGATAATTGCTATACTATTGGTGCTATCCATACTATTAATTATGAGAGTGATTATGCTTATGATATGAAAAGGCCCAAGCTCGGGGATGCTATGTTTGATGAAGCTGATGTTTTTGAGAATATATTTGCTGCAATTAATGTTTCTCCCAAGCTTGGGGAAGCTATGTTTAATGAAGATGATATTTTTTGTCCCCCAAGTTTTTATGAGAAAATTTATTATGATGAAAGCATGCCTCCTATTTATGATAATTATATTGATGAAAGTGGATTTAGAGAGGTCATGACTTTATTTTGTAATGAATCCACTATTCCGGAAGAGGTTCCAATTGATTATGAGAACAAAGTTGCTATCAATGATGATTATTGTGATGACTTGTATGCTATAAAGAATAATGATAACCATGAAACTTGTCATCATGATTTTAGTTTTCAATCGGATTATTCCTCACATGATAGTTATTTTGTCAAGTTTGCTCCCACTACTATTCCGAATGAGAAGAATTTTGCTTATGTGGAGAGTAGTAAATTTTCTATGCTTGTAGATCATGAAAAGAATGCCCTATGTGATGGTTATATTGTTGAATTCATTCATGATGCTACTGAAAATTATTATGAGGGAGGAACATATGCTTGTAGGAATTGCAATAAGATCAAGTTTCCTCTCTATGTGCTTAAAATCTTGAAGTTATGCTTGTTTTGCCTTCCTATGCAAGTTGATTCTTGTTCCCACAAGTTGTTTGCTCACAAAATCCCTATGCATAGGAAGTGGGTTAGACTTAAATGTGCTAGTCATATTCTTCATGATGCTCTCTTTATTTTTCAATTCTTATCTTTTATGTGAGCATCATTGAAATCATCATGCCTAGCTAGGGGCGTTAAACAATAGCACTTGTTGGGAGGCAACCCAACTTTATTTTTGTTCCTTGCTTTTTGTTCCTGTTTAGTAATAAATAATTCATCTATCCTCTGTTATGATTGAGTTTTTATGTTTTAATTAGTGTTTGTGCCAAGTAGAACCGTTGGGAAGACTTGGGGAAAGTCTTGTTGATCTTGCTGTAAAAAACAGAAACTTTAGCGCTCACGAGAATTGCTGCCATTTTTTATTGGAGAGTTCTATTTAGTCAATTATTTTTGTAGATGATAAATAGATAAATTACTCATGTCCATAAATTTATTTGAGAATTTTATGAGTTCCAGAAGTATACGTTTGATCCAGATTACTACAGACTATTCTGTTTTTGACTGATTCTGTTTTCTATGTGTTGTTTGCTTATTTTGATGAATCTATGGCTAGTAAAAGAGTTTATAAACCACAGAGAAGTTGGAATACAGTAGGTATAAAACCAATATAAATAAAGAATAAGTTCATTACACTACCTTGAAGTGGTGTTTTGTTTTCTTTCGCTAACGGAGCTCACAAGTTTTATGTTAAGTTTTGTGTTGTGAAGTTTTCAAGTTTTGGGTAAAGATTCGATGGATTATGGAATAAGGAGTGGCAAGAGCCTAAGCTTGGGGATGCCCAAGGCACCCCCAAGGTAATATTCAAGGACAACCAAAATCCTTAGCTTGGGGATGCCCCGGAAGGCATCCCCTCTTTCGTCTTCGTTCATCGGTAACTTTACTTGGAGCTATATTTTTATTCGCCACATGATATGTGTTTTGCTTGGAGCATCATTTTTTTTTCTTTTGTTTTGCTTGATGTTTGAATAAAACACCAAGATCTGAAATTATTAAATGTTAGAGAGTCTTCACATAGTTGCATAATTATTCGACTACTCATTGATCTTCACTTATATCTTCCGGAGTAGTTTGTCGTTTGCTCTAGTGCTTCACTTATATCTTTTAGAGCATGGTGGTGGTTTTATTTTGAAGAAATAGATGAATTCTCGTGCTTCACTTATATTATTTTGAGAGTCTTAAATAGCATAGTAATTTGCTTAAATAATCCTAATATGCTAGGCATCCAAGAATAGTAAAAACTTTCATATAGAGTATTGAATGCTAAGAGAAGTTTGATGCTTGATGATTGTTTTGAGATATGGAGGTAATAATATCAAAGTCGTGGTAGTTGAGTAGTTGTGAATTTGAGAAGTGCTTGTGTTGAAGTTTGCAAGTCCCGTAGCATGCACGTATGGTAAACGTTATGTAACAAATTTGAAACATGAGGTGTTATTTGATTGTCCTCCTTATGAGTGGCGGTCGGGGACGAGCGATGGTATTTTCCTACCAATCTATCCCCCTAGGAGCATGCGCGTAGTGCCGAGGTTTTTGATGACTAGTAGATTTTTGCAATAAGTATGTGAGTCATTTATGACTATTGTTGAGTCCATGGATTATACGCACTCTCACCCTTCCATCATTGCTAGCCTCTTCAGTACCGTGCATTGCCCTTTCTCACATTGAGAGTTGGTGCAAACTTCGCCGGTGCATCCAAACCCCGTGATATGATACACTCTTCCACACATAAACCTCCTTATATCTTCCTCAGAACAGCCACCATATCTACCTATTATGTCATTTCCATAGCCATTCCGAGATATATTGCCATGCAACTTTCCACCATTCCGTTTATCATGACACATTCATCATTGTCATATTTCTTTGCATGATCATGTAGTTGACATTGTATTTGTGGCAAAGCCACCATTCATAATTGTTTCATACATGTCACTCTTGGTTCATTGCATAACCCGGTACACCGCCGGAGGCATTCATATAGAGTCATACTTTGTTCTAGTATCGAGTTGTAATCATTGAGTTGTAAATAAATAGAAGTGTGATGATCATCATTTTCTAGAGCATTGACCCAAGTGAGGAATAAAAAAAGAGAGAAAGGCCATAAAAAGAAAAGGCCCAAATAAAAAGAGAAAGGCCATAAAAAAAGGGAAGGCCCAAAAAATGAGAGAAAAAGAGAGAAGGGACAATGCTACTATCCTTTGCCACACTTGTGCTTCAAAGTAGCACCATAATCCTCATGATAGAGAGTCTCTTGTTTTGTCACTTTCATATACTATTGTGAATTTTCATTAAAGAACTTGGCTTGTATATTCCAACAATGGGCCTCCTCAAGTGCCCTAGGTCTTCGTGAGCAAGCAAGTTGGATGCACACCCACTTAGTTTCTTTTGTTGAGCTTTCATACATTTATAGCTCTAGTGCATCTGTTGCATGGCAATCCCTACTCATTGCATTAACATCAATCGATGGGCATCTCCATAGCCTGTTGATTAGCCTCGTTGATGTGAGACAATCTCCTTTTTTGTCTTCTCCACATAACCCCCATCATCATATTCTATTCCAACCATAGTGCTATGTCCATGGTTCGCGCTCATATATTGCGTGAAAGTTTATAGGTTTGAGATTGCTAAGGTATGAAACAATTGCTTGGCTTGTCATCAGGGTTGTGCATGATGAGAGCATTCTTGTGTGACGAAAATGGAGCATGACCAAAACTATATGATTTTGTAGGGATGAACTTTCTTTGGCCATGTTATTTTGAGAAGACATAATTGCTTAGTTAGTATGCTCGAAGTATTATTATTTTTATGTCAATATGAACTTTTATCTTGAATCTTTCAGATCTGAATATTCATACCACAATTAAGAAGAATTGCATAGAAATTATCCCAAGTAGCACTCCGCATCAAAAATTTTGTTTTTATCATTTACCTACTCGAGGACAAGCAGGAATTAAGCTTGGGGATGCTTGATACGTCTCCAACGTATCTATAATTTTTGATTGCTCCATGCTATATTATCTTCTGTTTTGGATGTTTATGGGCTTTATTATACACTTTTATATTATTTTTGGGACTAACCTATTAACCCAGAGCCCAGTGCTAGTTTCTGTTTTTTCCTTGTTTTAGAGTATCGCAGAAAAGGAAAATCAAACGGAGTCCAATTGACCTGAAACTTCACGGAACTTATTTTTGGAAGGAAAGCAACCCGGGAGACTTGGAGTCCACGTAAGGGAAGCCACGAGGAAGCCATGAGGCAGGGGGCGCGCCCACCCCCCTAGGCGGGCCCTCCACCCTCGTGGGCCCCTCATGGCTCCCCTGACGCACTTTTTCCGCCTATATATATCCATATACCCTAAAACGATCGGGGAGCACAATAGATCGGGAGTTCCGCCGCCAGAAGCCTCCGTAGCCACCGAAAGCCAATCTAGACCCGTTCCAGTACCCTGCCGGAGGGGGCAATTCCTCTCCGGTGGCCATCTTCATCATCCCGGTGCTCTCCATGACGAGGAGGGAGTAGTTCTCCCTCAGGGCTGAGGGTATGTACCAGTAGCTATGTGTTTGATCTCTCTCTCTCTCTCTCTCTCTCATGTTCTTGAGGTGATACGATCTTGATGTATCGCGAGCTTTGCTATTATATTTGGATCCTATGATGTTTCTTCTCCCCCTCTACTCTCTTGTAATGGATTGAGTTTTCCCTTTGAAGTTATCTTATCGGATTGAGTCTTTAAAGATTTGAGAACACTTGATGTATGTCTTGCCGTGCGTATCTGTGGTGACAATGGGATACCACGTGATTCACTTGATGTATGTTTTGGTGATCAACTTGCGGGTTCCACCCATGAACCTATGCATAGGGGTTCGCACATGTTTTCATCGTGATTCTCTGGTAGAAACTTTGGGGCACTCTTTGAGGTTCTATGTGTTGGTTGAATAGATGAATCTGAGATTGTGTGATGCATATCGTATAATCATACCCACTGATACTTGAGATGACATTGGAGTATCTAGGTGACATTAGGGTTTTGGTTGATTTGTGTCTTAAGGTGTTATTCTAGTACGAACTCTAGGGCTGTTTGTGACACTTATAGGAATAGCCCAACGGATGGATTGGAAAGAATAACTTTTAGGTGGTTTCATACCCTACCATAATCTCTTCGTTTGTTCTCCGCTATTAGTGACTTTGGAGTGACTCTTTGTTGCATGTTGAGGGATAGTTATATGACCCAATTATGTTATTATTGTTGAGAGAACTTGCACTAGTTAAAGTATGAATCCTAGGCCTTGTTTCAACGCATTGCAATACCGTTTGTGCTCACTTTTACCATTAGTTACCTTGCTGTTTTTATATTTTCAGATTACAAAAACCATTATCTACTATCCATATACCACTTGTATCACCATCTCTTCGCCGAACTAGTGCACCTATACAATTTACCATTGTATTGGGTGTGTTGGGGGGACAAGAGACTCTTTGTTATTTGGTTGCAGGGTTGCTTGAGAGAGACCATCTTCATCCTACGCCTCCTACGGATTGATAAACCTTAGGTCATCCATTTGAGGGAAATTTGCTACTGTCCTACAAACATCTGCACTTGGAGGCCCAAAAAAATCTACAAGAAGAAGGTTGTGTAGTAGACATCAGTAGTGTTGCGTAGAACTGAAGAATAAGCTCTTCATTCCAGTCAACAATGTTAGAGCAAAAGTTGAGGAGGCCTACGTCATGAAGCACACTGAGGACATGAGAGAAGCAAGGTAGTGATTCCATGTCCACGTGAGGAATATGCTCGTGGTAGAATACTTTATCCTTGTTGAAGAGGAGTGAAGAATAGAAATTGGTCTGGCTGGCAGTCTAGAAGCACTTCCTCCTAAGACGAGCAGAGTCATAAGGATTGTAGTCAGTGAAGAATACATGCTCGCAAAAGAAGTCATCAGCCTTGAATTTTTGCTTCTTCGAGAAAGGATCCTTTGGCTTGGGCTGAGGGGTATCGGTCAATTGCATCACCACCTTAGGAATCACAATCTCAGGATCCACAGGCTGAGGAATGTCAGGTTCTTATTCAGTAGCAGCCTGGGTCTTCAATTCTTCATTAACATTTTCTTTAGCACTAGTGGCTGGAATCCCTTCTTGTACAGACGAAGTTACACGAAGTTCTTCAGTATTGATAGGGGACTGAGAAATTTGTTGGAGGGGTGTGAACAAAGGAGAATTGTGGTGCTGACTTTCCCAAAAGTCATCGTTCAACATGGAGTTGTGCACCCAATGTCCACATCCTCTTCTTCATTCATTTCTTCAACGCCGGCCTCTTCAGCAGTGAACTGAGGCATGGGCGATGAGACTATTGGGGTTGAAGGGATTGCATCCGCTTCAATTTCTTCATCCAACTGCTCTGAAGAAGCAGCAGAAGGAATGTCTTCATCAGATCCGCTTGGGATCACGTATTCTTCATCAAACGGAACAAGGTCATTTGATGGCATGGATGAGATGGGAACAACATCAATTGGATTTTCAAATGAGCTGGTTAGTGGCTTCATCTTCTTCGGAGCTGAAGAATCTGATGTAGTTGATGCCTTCCTTTTCTTCACAGCTGCATGCTCTGCAGCCTTGGTCTTCTTCACATCTGATGCAGATGGAAGGATCGGAGTTGGTGTAGGCGCAGGAGGAGCAGAGGAATTTGGTTCAAGATCTTCAGGCACAATTGATGTAGTTGCCATGATTTGTTCATTTTCTTCAGGCACAACACTAGTGGTTGCCCTGGCAATTTCTTCAGCGGCTGGAATGCAGTCATCAGCCCTGGAAGTAGCATTTTCTTCAGCAGCCTGAGTATCATCAGCGGTGCTGGCATTTTCTTCAGTAGGCTAAGAAGATGCTTCAGCCTGAGGAATTTCTTGTTGCGTTGGTGCTGTAACATTGGAGGTGAAGTTATCAGCTATTCTCACAAAACGAACCTTGGATCCCATCCAATCAGCGCGGTATGCGTCAAATTCATCACTGGGTTTATTTTTCTCAGATTGAATAGTGACAAGTTCTTTAGTTGTCATAGAGACAACGTTTTTCTTCAAGAAGCGCTCCTTTTTGTAATGCGCTTTATTCAACTGCCTGGCCTTTTCAAATTTCCATTTTTCTTCTTGAATGAAGTGAGTCAACATATGACTTTTGCCAGGAGTCAACTTGAAGTCAGGCATAGGAGTGTTGGGGTCCTTGTGCTAGAGATCAATGTAATCAAGAATCAATTTTGGATCCAAAAGCAGAGGCACACTTGTGCCTTTGGCTCTAGCAGCCCTGACTTGCATGTCCCTGATGATTTCAGCAAGTTCTTCATCATCAGCTTCGTCTTCATCAGACGACACTTGAAAGGAGACATGCTTCTTTTGAGGACTTGGTCGAGAGCCTCGTCAAGAAGTGGCCTTGGTCTTCAGTAGGCTGGGGCCAGTTGAAGAATGCAGAGGAGCTGATGAACTTGCAGAAGCTCCTGATGCAATAGAGATGCATGTTGTCCTTTGGCACGAGGCAAGATGCGCAGGTGCTGAGGACTTGGAAGGAGCTGGTGCGGCTTGAGGAAATGGCCGTGAGGGCTTTGAAGAATCTGGACGTGAGGGCTTTGAAGCATCTGGCCCTGAGGGCATTGCATAGGAACTTGGCTTATGAGCAGGCTTCTTTGCCATGGCCTTCTTGGGCTTGCTTGCAGAGGCCTCAGCAGTGGCAGTAGCAGCACCAAAGTCTTCATTGAATTTCCTCACTACTTCCTTAGCTATTTTGGCTAGCTTGGCCTAGCGCTTGGCCCATTCATCAGGATAGTCCTCACCACGCTTGAGGCTGGTGGGATCAGCTTCTTGGCCAGGTGCCAATAGAGGTCTTGGGCAAGGAGGGTGAAGAGCGAATTTCTTCATGTATTTTGGAATGACATATCTGTACTCTCTCCATTCCCGTGCCCATCTCCTCTCAATCCTTTGGATGCACACTTTGGGCTCATTCTTAGTTTCCTTTCCATGAGTGGCCTCAACAAGAGTGCAAGTAAATGTCATCAGGTATCTCAAAAGATGTGTTGACTTCCAACTTCTTTCCTCCCTTCTGAGGTTTCTTGCCATCTGCCATTTTCTTCAGCTGAGGGTTTTGAATGATTTAGTTCTCTGAAGAGGTATGCAACTTTTCTTCGAGGAACGCTGCAAATGAGTTAAGTTGATGAGAACCTAGAGATTCAGCAACAGACATGTGTGCGTGTGAACAGATTATAGGTGCGAAGAATTTTGGAGAGGTCATATGCGTTCTCAGAAGGTTTTGCAAAAAGAACAAGTTTGAGGAATTTTACCGGATGAATCTTGAGGAATTTCACTAAGCGTTCTTTGACTTAGGTTCCAGAGTTGTACAGATTTGAAAATCCACACAATTGAGGAATCTTGAAGAAAAATGTTGCTTAGAGAAATAGATCAAGAACAGATGATATGTTAGGTGTCCAGTGTGTGAGGATTTGAAGAATAAACACCTTTTGAAGATTTGAAGAAAACATTAGAATCAACAAGGGTAGTAAAATTAACTTTTAATTACCCTCGACGAAGAACACGATGAACTGGGAAGTGTAGAGTTGAAGATCGTCGGTTCAGATCTTCCACGCCCTAACTTGGCTGAGGAAGACAGCTACGGCGGCGGCGGAGTGAAGAAATCCGTGTCCGGCGTGAGTACAGCGGCGATGAGGTCGAGGCAGTCAAGCTCTTCCTCACCGGTGACGATGGAAGTAGCGGCGGCGCTAGGGTTTGAGAGGTCGAGCGAGGGAGTGAGATCGAGCGGAGTAAAAACTAAGTGAGGAAGGGAGAGGGGTATTTATAGCCGAAGTGAAAAAAATGCTCGCCCGAGGAAATTGGACGAACGTGCCCCTGACCCTTCTCATTCGCGTGACATGTGTCACCCACGTACTGAGAGGTGACGATCGTGTGCGATCGTGGGTGAAAGCATAAGAATTATCGTGGAAGGTGTAACAGTTTGAGCGGCAAAAGCCAAAAATTTAGATCAGATAAGTTTTAAAGTTCTGTTCGCAATTTCTTTAGCTGACAAGGACACAATGAAGATTTTGAACGAGTTTCAAATAGAACGCGCATGAAGAATTTGTGAATAGACTAGGTTGAGTTTAGCATAGAGGGGGAAGGGTCCGATCACATTCACTTAGCAGAACAAGCAACTTGAAGAAATAGCAATAAGTGAATTCTGTAGAGGACATAAACTCATATATATATATATATATATCCAATGAAGAAAGCGACGGAAATAGAGAAGACATAGCAAAGTTGAAGAAATTGAACAGCTGAGGAAAAACTCAAACTGAAGAATTTCAACTTTTGGTGGTGGCGTGACCCACCGTATAAGAATGATGATTTCAGACACCACGTACAATTGTCGTAGGGTTCTGAGAATCAAATTCTTCATTAATTTCTTCACACTTAGAGTGTTATTCTTCATTGATTGAAGAAAAACGTTTCTTCATGTGTTGCACATCTAAGTCATCAATTTTGCATAAGTGTTAGGATGAGTGTCCTTTTCAAAGAACATTAGAAGATTCTAGGATATTTAGCTCACACCGCAACTTGCTAAATCTCTTCTCATCCAAGGGCTTAGTGAAGATATCGGCTAGCTATTCTTCAGTCTTCACATGCTCAATAGAGATGTCGCCCTTCCACACATGATCATGAAGAAAATGATGACGAATCTGAATGTGCTTTGTCTTCGAGTGCTGAACTGGGTTATGAGCAATCTTGATGGCACTCTCCGTGTCACAGTAGAGTGGCACATTCTTCACGTTGACGTCATAGTTCTTGAGAGTTTGCTTCATCCATAGCAGTTGAGCATAGCAAGAACCAGCAGCAATGTACTCAGCTTCAGTAGTAGACAGTGATACGCAGTTCTGTTTCTTCGAGGACCAACAGACCAAGGATCGTCCGAGGAAATGGCATGTGCCAGGTGTTGACTTGCGGTCCACATGATCACCAGCATAGTTAGAATATGAATATCCAATGAGATCAAAAGCCGAGCCCTTGGGTACCATAATCCAAGTGTTGGTGTGTGAGCTAGATATCGAAGAATATGCTTCACAGCCTTATGGTGTGATTCCTTCGGTGAAGCTTGAAATCGGGCGCACATGCAAACACTAAGCATAATATCTGGCCTAGATGCACATAAGTACAATAAAGAACCAATCATGGAGCGGTATACCTTTTGGTCGAAGTCAATACCATTTTCATCAGTGCATAGATGGCCATTTGTGGGCATAGGGATTTTGACTCCTTTGCAATCTTGCATGCCAAATTTCCTCAGTACATCCTTGAGGTATTTCTCCTAAGATATGAATATGCCATTGCGCTGTTGACGAATCTCAAGACCTAAGAAGAATTTCAATTCTCCCATCATAGACATTTGATATTCTTCACTCATCATATAGGCAAATTCATCACTGTAACGTTGGTCAGTACAGCCGAAAATGATATCATCAACATAAATTTGGCACACAAAAAATTCACCATCATAAGATTTAGTGAAAATAGTTGGGTCAAGTGAACCGGGTTTGAAGCCTTTCTTCATCAGGAATTCCTTCAAGGTATCATACCACGTCCGAGGGGCCTACTTGAGGCCATAGATGGCCTTATTGAGTCTAAAGACTTTGTCAGGATGCTTAGGATCTTCAAAACCTGGGGGCTGAGCAACATATACTTCTTCCTCAAGCTTACCATTGAGGAATGCACTTTCCACATCCATTTGATATAAGATGATATCATGATGGTTAGCATAAGCAAGTAATATGCGAATAGCTTCAAGTCTAGTAACAGGTGCAAAAGTTTCATCAAAATCAATTCCTTTAACCTGTGTGTAGCCTTGAGCTACAAGACGTGCCTTATTCCTCACCACAAGGCCATTTTCATCTTGCTTGTTGCGGTAGATCCACTTTGTGCCGATGATATTGTGCTTGCGAGGATCTGGACGTTTGACCAGTTCCCAGACGTTGTTGAGCTCGAATTGATGTAATTCCTCTTGCATAGCTTGAATCCACTCAGTCTCCAAAAATGCTTCATCTACCTTAGTGGGCTCTGTGATAGAGACGGAAGCAAAGTGCCCACAAAAGTTAGATAAATGCGAAGCTCTTGAGCGTGTGAGAGGACCTGGGATGTTGATGTCGCTGATGATTTTTTCAATTTGCACTTCATTTGCAATGCGAGGATGAGCGGGTTGTCGTTGAGGAATTTGATCAGCATTTTCTTCAGCACCATTTTCCTCAGGTGCATCAGCATGACGTTCTTCATGTTCTGGAATGACTTCTTCAGCAGATTCTTCAGTAGGAATAACATCCTCAGTAGCCTTGAACTTAATAGATTTCTTAGGAGGTATTTCATCTGTCATAGGAGGTAGGTGCTCTCTTTGCGATCCATTAGTCTCATCGAACCGCACATCTATAGTTTCAACAACCTTGTGGTGACAGGTGTTGAAGACTCTGTAGGTGTGCGAGTCCTTACCATAACCGAGCATAAAACCTTCATGTGATTTCGGTGAAAATTTAGAATTGTGATGAGGATCTCGAATCCAACATTTAGCACCGAAGACTTTGAAATAACTCACATTGGGTTTCTTGACAGTGGGGAGTTCATATGCAATCTTCTTGAAGAATTTGTGAAGATATATCATGTTGATGATGTGGCACGCAGTGTCAATTGCCTCAGGCCAAAAGCGAGGAGGCGTCTTGTACTCATCAAGCATAGTGTGGGCCATCTCAACAAGAGTCCTGTTCTTGCACTCCACGACGCCATTCTGCTGAGGAGTATAAGGAGCGGATAACTCATGAGTGATACCAAGTTCATCAAGATAGTCATCAAGGCCAGTGTTCTTGAACTCAGTTCCATTATCACTTTTGATGCGCTTCAACTTCACACCAAAGTTGGTTGAAGCCCTCGAGGAAAATCGTTTGAAGACTTCCTGCACTTCAGTTTTGTAAGTGAGGATATGCGCCCATGTATATTGAGAATAATCATCAACAATGACAAAGCCATATAAAGATGCAGCATTAGTAAATGTGGCATAGTGAGTAGGGCCAAAGAGATCCATGTGAAGCAATTCAAATGGTCGAGTAGTAGTCATGATAGTCTGTGCTGGATGCTTGGACTTGGTCATCTTTCTAGCTTCACAGGCTCCACATAAGTGATCCTTGAGGAATTTGACATTTTCAATGCCAATGACATGCTTCTTCTTCACGAGCGTGTGCAGATTCCTCATGCCAGCATGAACAAGTCATCGATGCCATAGCCAGCCTTCTGAAGCTTTTGCAAGTAGACATGTAGCAGGTTGTGGTCCTGTAGAGAATCAACAATATACAAATCTCCTCTCCTAAAGCCTTCGAAGACTTTGGAATTGTCAGCTTCCATGATCACAACACAATGATACTTGCCAAAGACAACAACCATATCAAGATCACAAAGCATTGAGACATACATGAGGTTGAACCCTAAGGACTCGACAAGCATGACTTTGTCCATGTGTCGATCCTTTGAGATTGCAACCCTACCTAGACCCAATACCTTGCTTTTTCCTTTGTCAGCGTAGTTCATATGCTTCAGATGTGATGGAGATAAAGCAGAGTCTACAATAAGCTCATGTTACCAGTCATGTGATTTGTACATCCACTGTCGAGGACCCACTCAGTGGCTTTGGGTTGATCATCCTATAGATGAATTAGTGCAACTTACGAACTCATATACGTCATCAGTGAAGAATATGGTATCAATTTCATCAGATCAATTTCATCAAGCAATAGAACAGATAAAGTAGTATGAGGGCGTGAGAAATCAAAGTTCATTTCTTCATGATTAGCCTGCGTCCTTTCAAGCATATTCAGGTCTCCAGCAAATTCTTCAGATGATTAAGTTCGTCTGGAGACCTGACCCTGCATAAGAGATTGGTTCTTTTTCTTCACCACCCACATCTGAAGGGGTGGCAAAGAGTTCATCATTCTGCGAGCTCCATAAGAGAAAGGTGGCATAGATGCCAATCCATTTCGTTTCACATAAGAGGGGTTAGGGTAAGCATAAGAGTAAGCAGAGAAATTCTTCGAGGACTTATCTATACCTATACTAATTCCTGACTCCCAAGAAATTCCCACGTTAATTATATTTTATGAGCCGTTAATCTGGTGGGACCGAGTTATTACGATAGGGATCCACCCGTGTAAATTTTTTTCTCTCAATGGTCTTTTTTTACTATCAATCTTTATATAAGGTAATTAGGAACGTTGGATTAGGTACATGAAAGATCTGTCCCACGTGCATGCCAATTGAAGGAAGAGTCCATTGCCCCAACAATAGCTAACTAATCAACCTGCTCCTTCTCCATCTAAAAAAAATTAGCTCCTTCTCTCCCCGTTATCCTCCCCCCCCCTCTCGCGAGAAACAGACCGAGGTTCACCTCTGGCTTTGAATTTTTTTTCTTGCTTCCCACGGATTGAATCTCAAAGTTTATTTTTCTTGCTTTCCGCGGATTGAATCTCGATGATCTCCACAAGCTCTTCTCCTTGGTCAGATTTCTGCTGCTGATTCTTCCCCACGTTACCTAGCTACGGCCTGCGAGAGCATATGGAGGATTACTGTCGCGGATTGGTTCATCTGTTGATCTCCACCAAAATACGTGACCAGGTGTGCATTCTGCCCAAATTTTCAATGTGTTTTCTAACCTAAATCTTGACAGAATTGGATGATGGTGCGAATTTTATTTTCTAGGTCTTGCCAGCGGGGTAGCAAGATTTGTGTGAAGAGGATTCAAGTCCAAGAATTTTTCTTGCTGACAAGTGTCGATCAAAGTCAATCTGCAGGAATTGGTGCGGCCTCACCCCATCCCGGACTTCCACAATGACCACACCATGACATGCGACCTATAGGTTATTGGCTACAAGATAATGAAAATTAATCTGTAGGAATTTCCACTTTTCTGCTTATATGGTTAGTCTCCAAGGTTTGAATCTCGAATCTCTCCCCAAGCTCTTCTCCTCTGTCTACCTTCACGTCCCGAGTAACTATGATGCACCTCAGCCGGCCCAGCCATTGCCCCCCGCTGCACCCTTACCTCCTGCAGCCATCTGTTGAGTACATACCTCAGTGCTAAGCAACATCCTCACTGTAACAGGGAAGACTACATCACTGCCATGAAGACCAGCAATCAAGGAAGCTCTTCTCCTCTGTCTACATCACTGCTTCAATATCTTCTTGGATCTTTCAACTGCTGACAGATTGATTTTTCCTGTTATCTCCTGTAATAGCTACGGATGATGTATTGCATATTTGTCATACAGGTTGATCAAGGTGCAAGACTATGATGTGAGTTAAATTCCAGCGTATCATACAACCACATGATGACGCCCACCATGCATGTGACTTGCAAGCAGTAATTGCTTGCCATCGATCAACATAACAAGGACGAAGCCGACACCCATCTACAAGCGGTACTTGCGTGGCACAGTACAATAAACGTTTCAGCATATAAACCCTTTCTCTGGCCAGTTTCAAACATCCCTCTGTCTACCTTTTGGACCTGCTCGCAATGCATGAGTTTGATCCTATGAGGTAATGTTCGGAGAAAAATTGCTATGAATGGGTGTTTTCTTTTCTGATGATTGCGGAGTTTTAAAGTTGAAAAGGATAAATTTATATATATAAGCTAACGATATATCCTTACTCTAAGTAAGAGTAGCTTCTGTTGTGCAGGTAGTTTTCCTACATGCTAGATATGGTACATGCAGTTTATTATCGCTGAAGTGAATCGCATTGAATATTATATACTCATCAAGTAACAGTAACAGTAGATTTTTCTTTATGTGTAGAGTATACAGTTTGTCTACAAGACATTTTTTCTTATATGTACTTTACACAAAATCGATCCTCATCTCCCTCATGTTTACTGCTACAAAATTGGTGCGCGTAAGTTCTTTCCCTTGATCCCATTTATTAGTTTCTTCTTGAGCATGTACATGATCGGCCAAGTAGTGCTTATATTCCTTTTCTCACCAACTATACTTGACTAAATTCGAACATTGGCTATATTGAAGGAACGGTCAAGAGCAAGCTGCTATAACAGTTTTTTTATCCTATTATACTTGGATCTGATTTTTTTCTAACAACGTGCTACTCCTAAATAGTTCTTGGTTTGGTCAGGTTCGTTCTTCTCTTCATAGTATATAATCTTCTCAAATTCTAGGTATGCACCTATCTGTATGTTAAAATTTATTTACTCTTAGAGCTAGGTTTAACCAGTATGATTGCTTTCCTACTAGGTTTGTTTTGCCCATGTTTAGGCATTGACTTAGATGAACAAAAGGCAGTTGTTATTTGGCAAGACGCCCAGCTACAGATGGTTGTTTATTTATCAAGTATCTCATAAGTCATAAGGCACAAAAAATGGATGTTCATAGTGTCAATCAGTATCTCCAGGTCGTGCGTTACGAAGGCCAGTATGACCAGTCCAACATTAAGGAGATGCTATGTCAACAATCAATGCCGACATTTCATTTGCTCATTAATTAAAATCATTGCGTATCAGGTTAGAGAAGCTTCCTCTTGAAATTTTCCTCTTCTAGCTTCTTGATGTTTTGAAGATGAGAAATGTGGATTATACAATTTCTATTTCCTGAATAATAAATTGCCATACAAGACACATTTCATGTATTGATTTCTTTTGTTTTTCTCACTGGAGTCATGGATTGAGTTCTTTTGTTTTTCTCACTGGACTCATGGACTATTATATTTTATTTGCATAAAAAAGATAAGGTTACTCTAAAATTTAATAGGAGTACATTTAACCATCGGACTCAAAATTTAATTTATACACAATTGTGGAGGTAAGAATAAGGACAGTATGTTTACTGATTACATCCTTGGTTAAATACTAAGCTAACTTCCGCATAAAATAACTCTAATTTTATCACCCCTGGATTGTTTAACCCAAAAATTTAGTGCTAACCACTACTCGAGGTTTTGCAAAATATATTTTTCTATCACACATGGAAGTTTTTCTAACCATTTAATCCATGTTGAAACTATGCTGTAGAAATTTATCTAAATTTAGATGCATGTATGTCTTATCAATACCAAATAGGATTCTGGTATAGGAATGCAACACCATTCACAAAAGCTACAGTCACATAAGTGGGCATGCACACCTACGTAAGTTTAACCAATCTATGTGAGAATAGGAATTGAGATCCAAAAAGGCACTTCTCGATGCTGTTTTATATGAATGGAAAGAATTACATGTTCTCACTACTATCTTTTTCAAAACTAAAGTTCTAAAGTTAGCTTACAAGTTAACAATCTCATATGAATCATTCATCCATAGAAAAGAAAAGGCAATAGAAAGCTATTGATATATGACCAAATAATAATGCTATGTAGAATCGGACAAGCCCGTGCGAATGCACGGGTTGACAACTAGTGAACATAATGATTTGAAAAATAATGCACATATCCATAATCCTTAGGTCTTCCCTGCGAAACAAACGGGTTAGCACAATGATGCTCATATGAGGACTTTGATCCTTTTGAGGAATTTGATCCACGTGAGGAGTTTGGTCCGTATGAGGATTTGGATCCATATGAAGAATTTGATCTGGGGTTCCTATTCTTCGTAGGTGGTGTCATGATGACATTCACCTGAAGATTTTCAAGGCACCTTTTGGGAACCCAGATTTTCTTCATAGGAGAACCGTTCGTGCAGTTAGTGCCAACATATCTAGCAAATACTTCACCATTCTGATTTTTGAACAGTTTATAGTTGGAGTCAATTGACTCATCAGAAGAATATGAAGATTCACATGTAAAGCCAGATAAAGTAGATGGATCCACTGAAGGTCCCTTTGCAGCAACCCATGAGGTTTTGGGATACTTCTCAGGTTTCTAGTAGGTCCCATCAGCATTGAGTTTCCTCTCAAAGGAAATACCCTCTTTCCCAGGGTTCCTATTGAGGATCTGCTTTTTAAGCACGTCACAAAGAGCCTGATGCCCTTTGAGGCTTTTGTACATGCCTGTCATATACAATTCCTTCAGCCCTGCATCATCAGTGATACTAGCAATGTCCTCAGATGAGGAATTAGTGATAGCATAGGCAGCTGAAGAATTTGCAGCAATGGAAGTATTTGAGCATTTAGGTGAAGAATTAGCGGTTTCATGTTCAATGCACTTCAGACATGGAGGAACAAATTCATCTTGAGTAGCGCTGATCTGTTGAGCAAGCAATGAATCATGCTCCTTCTGAAGATCTTCATAACTCATTCTTAACTACTCAAGATCTTGCTTTCTTTGAAGAAATTCATAAGAAAGCTTCTCATGATCAGATAGGAGAGTGTTATGATGACCTTGAAGATTGTCAAACTTGGACTGAAGTCTCTGAAGATTTTCAGTCAAAATTTTAGTGCGATCCATTTCCTCGCCCAACATATCATCGCTTTTATCTAGCATGTTTTGAACATTTTCAAGAGCCTTTTGCAGTTTCACAGCAATCTTAGCAAGTTTAGAATAGCTGGGTTTGAGGTTTTCATCAGATTCATCCTCACTAGATTCAGAGGAGGGATATTTGAGTACCTTTGAGCCTTTTTCCATGAACAATAGGTGGGAGCGTAGTCCTCATCGCTGTCATTAGTAGTGTTGGGGAGGTCCTTTTCTTCAGAGTTGAAGATGGACTTGCTGACGAACGCGGTAGCGAGGGCAAGGCTCGCCACACTAGAGTCTGACTCCTCAGATTCCTCCTCTTCCTCATTTTCCTCAGATTCAGCCTTAGTGTCCATTTCCTTGCCAATGAATGCCTGAGCCTTCTTGTAGCTGCTCTTCTTGTGAGGTGAGGACCTTGATGATTTTGATGATGAGGACTTTGAGGATTTATTCTTCTTCTTTGAATCATCAGAACTGTAATCCTTGTATTTCTTCTTCTTTGATTCCTTTTCCCACTGAGTACAATCTTGAATGTAGTGTCCAGGTTTCTTGCATTTGTGATAGAGTCTCTTCTTGTAATCATGGGATGAGGAATCTGATCTCAAGTCACCACCTCTTGAGGATTTACCAAAGTGACCACGTCTTGAGAACTTCTGGAACTTCCTCACTAGCATTGCTAGCTCCTGGCTCAGTTCTTCAGGGTCACCAAGGCTGCTGCCAGAATCTTCACCTTCAGATTCGGACACTGCCTTGGCCTTCAGAGCCTGTGATCTACCATAACTTGGTCCATAGAGATCTCTCTTCTCAGCAAGCTGGAACTCATGAGTATTTAGTCTCTCGAGGATATTAGCGGGATCAAGTGACTTATATTCTCTACGTTCTTGTATAATCAATGCCAAGGTATCAAATGAGGAATCACGCGATCTCAGCAATTTCTTCACCACCTCATGGTCGGTGATATCAGTGGCACCAAGTGCTTGAAGCTCATTTGAGATGTTAGTGAGGTGATCGAAGGTTTGCTGAACATTTTCATTGTCGAGTCTTTTGAAGCGGTTGAAGAGATTGCGAAGAACGTCAACTCGAGAGTCACGCTGTGTTGAGACTCCCTCATTGACCTTGGACAGTCTATCCCAGATAAGCTTAGCTATCTCCAAAGCACTCACTCTGCCATACTACCCTTTGCTCAGATGGCCACATACGATGATCTTCGCTTGAGAGTCGAGTTGCTTGAATCTCTTCACATCGGCAGCGTTGATGGTAGGACTGACAGAGGGGACGCCATTTTCCACAATGTACCAGAGATCGTTGTCAATTGCCTCAAGATGCATGCGCATCTTATTCTTCCAGTAGGGGTAATCTGTCCCATCGAAGGTAGGACACCCATCAGAAACCTTGATCATACAGGCGGTTGACATAACTAAAACTCCAGGCGGTTAAACCAAAATCACACAGAACAAGGGACTACCTTGCTCTGATACCAATTGAAAGTGTGTTATATTGACTAGAGGGGGGTGAATAGGCGATTTTTATGAATTCTTCACTAAGGAATTTGCGGGTGACGAAATTCCTGAGTGAAGAACTACTTGCAGCGGAATAAGTACTCAAAAGTAAACATAACAGAACATGAGCATGGTCTTCATGATGAAACGAAAACAAGCACAGAGTACAGAAAGCATAAACACATGATAAATAGAATGAAGACTAACAGACTGAAGAAATTAAGTTGAGGAAATAAAGGAAGTCTTCAGTTGGAGTCTTCAAACAGATATGAACAGGCACACAACACAGAAATGAGGAAATGGAAGGGTTGAGGGAATGAAACCAGTTAGCTCGGTGAAGACAATGATTTGGTAGACCAGTTCCAACTGCTGTGACAGTTGTACGTCTGGTTAGGGCGGCTAGGTATTTAAACCTGAGGACACACAGTCCCGGACACACAGTCCTGAACACGCAGCTCAAGACACTCAGTCCTCACCGTATTCCCCTTGAGCTAAGGTCACACAGACCTCGCCCAATCACTCGTGGTAAGTCTTCAGGTGACTTCCAAACCTTCACAGACTCGGTCACTCAGCGATCCACAATTTCCTCTTGGATGCTCTAGACCATGACGCCTAACCGTATGGAAGATGCACAGTCTTCAAAGGTAACAAGCGTTTGATCCACGCAGGATCAATCTCTTCAGTGATGCTCAATCACTTGGGGTTTGTAGGTGTTTGGGTTTGGGTTTTCCTCACATGATGATTTTCGCTCAAAGTCCTCGGAGGATGGGATGCTCTCAAATGACAAGTGTCAGTTTCTCTCGGAGCAGCCAACCAGCTAGTGGTTGTAGGGGGCGGCTATTTATAGCCTAGGGAGCAGCCCGACATGATAAGACATAAATGTCCTTCAATGATATGACCGTTAGGTGGGTAGATATTTTGGGACAGTTGGCGCATAGCACAACAACGGTCAGAATTTTGAGTATCAAATTCCTCAGGGCTATCATGTTCCTCACTGTGTAGGCAATTCGCATTGGCAAATTCATAACTCCTTAGTCAGAACAAATTCCTCAGAGACCATAAGAACTTCGTCTCTATCACTGAAGAAATTTGACTGAACAGTATGAGATTTCCAATGGCTTCACTCGAAGGGATTGGTAGATGTAGGATTTGAGTTGAGCATCACTTGGAAATTTTTCCTTAGTATTTCCTCGAGCCCCTTTAACAGTAATGTGTTTCCTATGACTCAATAAAGAGAGAAAAAAAGAAACTACGAAAAAAAAGTCTTCGCGCTTCATGTTCCTCGAATGAACACCAAGTCTTCAGGATCACACCAATTTCTTCACTTTCAAAGTCTTCAGAAATCCAAAGTCTTCTGTCGAAGAACTTCAATTTTAGGGGTCGACTTTCTCTGTAAATATCAAACTCCTCATAGACTTCTAGACCTGTGTACACTCACAAATGCATTTGTCCCTTAACCTATAGGTCTTCAATACACCAGAATCACTAAGGGGCACTAGATGCACTTACATAAATGCATATAAAACATCCTAGATGGATAATATAATAGCATGGAACAATAAAAAATTATAGATACGTTGGAGACGTATCAAGCATCCCCAAGCTTAATTCCTGCTCGTCCTCGAGTAGGTAAATGATAAAAACAAATTTTTTGATGTGGAATGCTACCTAACATATTCATCAATCTAATCTTCTCTATTGTGGCAAGAATATTCAGATCCATAAGATTCAAGACAAAAGTTTAATATTGACATAAAAACAATAATAATTCAAGCATACTAACAAAGTAATCATGTCTTATCAAAATAACATGGCCAAAGAAAGCTATCCCTACAAAATCATATAGTCTGGCTATGCTCTATCTTCATCACACAAAATATTTAAATCATGCACAACCTAGATGACAAGCCAAGCAATTGTTTCATACTTTTGATGTTCTCAAAGTTTTTCAATCTTCACGCAATGCATGAGCATGAGCCATGGACATAGCACTATAGGTGGAATAGAATGGTGGTTGTGGACAAGACAAAAAGGAGATGACAGTCTCACATAAACTAGGCATATCAACGGGCTATGGAGATGCCCATCAATAGATATCAATGTGAGTGAGTAGGGATTGCCATGCAACGGTGCACTAGAGCTATAAGTGTATGAAAGCTCAAAAACAAACTAAGTAGGTGTGCATCCAACTCGCTTGCTCACGAAGACCTAGGGCATTTTGAGGAAGCCCATCATTGGACTATACAAGCCAAGTTCTATAATGAAAGATTCCCACTAGTATATGAAAGTGACAACATAGGAGACTCTCTATCATGAAGATCATGGTGCTAATTTGAAGAACAAGTGTGGTAAAAGGATAGTAGCATTGCCCCTTCTCTCTTTTTTTTTATTTGGGCCTTTTCTCCTTCTTTTATGGCCTCTTATTTTCTTTTTCGTCCGGAGTCTCATCCCGACTTGTGGGGGAGTCATAGTCTCCATCATCCTTTCCTCACATGGGACAATGCTCTAATAATGATGACCATCACACTTTTATTTACTTACAACTCGATACTTAGAACAAAATATGACTCTATGTGAATGCCTCCAGTGGTGTACAGGGATGTGCAATGAATCAAGAGTGACATGTATGAAAGAATTGTGAACGGTGGCTTTGCCACAAATACGATGTCAACTACATGATCATGCAAAGCAATATGACAATGATGGAGCGTGTCATAATAAACGGAACGGTGGAAAGTTGCATGGCAATATATCTCGGAATGGCTATGGAAATGCCATAATAGGTAGGTATGGTGGCTGTTTTGAGGAAGGTAAATGGTGGGTATATGGTACCGGCGAAAGTTGCGTGGTACTAGAGAGGCTAGCAATGGTGGAAGGGTGAGAGTGCGTATAATCTATGGACTCAACATTAGTCATAAAGAACTCACATACTTATTGCAAAAATATATTAGTTATTGAAACAAAGTACTATGCGCATGCTCCTAGGGGGATAGATTGGTAGGAAAAGACCATCGGTCGTCCCCAACCGACACTCATAAGGAAGACAATCAAAAAATAAATCATGCTCCGACTTCATCACATAACAGTTCACCATACGTGCATGCTACAGGAATCACAAACTTTAACACAAGTATCTCTCAAATTCACAAGTACTCAACTAGCATGACTCTAATATCACCATCTTCATATCTCAAAACAATCATCAAGTATCAAACTTCTCGTAGTATTCAATGCACTTTATATGAAAGTTTTTATTATACCCATCTTGGATGCCTATCATATTAGGACTAATTTCATGACCAAAGCAAATTACCATGCTGTTCTAAAATACTCTCAAAATAATATAAGTGAAGCATGAGAGTTCATCTATTTCTTCAAAATAAAACCACTGCCAAGCTCTAAAAAGATAAGTGAAGTACTAGAGCAAACGACAAACTACTCCGAAATATATAAGTGAAGATCAATGAGTAGTTGAATAATTATGGAAATATGTGAAGACTCTCTAATATTTAAGAATTTCAGATATTGGTATATTATTCAAACAGCAAGCAAAACAAAAATAAAATAAAATGGCGCTCCAAGCAAAACACATATCATGTGGTGAAAAAAAATATAGCTCCAAGTAAGGTTACAGATAGACGAAGACGAAAGAGGGGATGTCTTTTGGGGCATCCCCAAGCTTAGGCTCTTGGTTGTCCTTGAATATTACCTTGGGGTACCTTGGGAATCCCCAAGCTTAGGCTCTTACCACTCCTTATTCCATAGTCCATCGAATCTTTACCCAAAACTTGAAAACTTCACAACACAAAACTCAACAGAAAACTCATAAGCTCCGTTAGTATAAGAAAGCAAATCGCCACTTAGGTACTGTAAAGACAAGATTCATAATTTTCCTCACATGATGCCTACTGTACCATATGATTTCTACAATTTATATTAAACAATATAAGCCATAGAAACTAGACAACAAGCAAACTATGCATCGAAAACAGAATCTGCCAAAAACAGAATAGTCTGTAGTAATCTGTAACTCATGAATACTTGTGTAACTCCAAAAATCCTGAGAAATTAGGATGTCCTAGGAAATTTGTATTTTGATCTACTGCAGTTGGAATTGGTATTTTATTGATCACTGGTAAAAATTAAAATTATTTTCGTGAGCGCATACTTTCTGTTTTTATCAGCAAGATCAAACAATAATCACCCAAGAAGATCCTAAAGGCTTTACTTAGCACAAACACTAATTAAAACATTAAAAACACAATTGTAAGAGAGGCTAGATGAATTATTATTACTAAAAACAGGAACAAAAAGCAAGGAACAAAAATGAAGTTGGGTTGCCTCCCAACAAGCGCTATCGTTTAACGCCCCTAGCTAGGCATGATGATTTCAATGATGCTCACATAAAATATAAGAATTTAAACATAACGGGAGCATCATGCAGCATATGACTAGCACATTTAAGTCTAGCTCACTTCCTATGCAGAGGGATTTTGTGAGCAAACAACTTATGCGAACAATAATCAACTAGCATAGGAAGGCAAAACAAGCATAACTTCAAGATTTTATGCACATAGAGAGGAAACTTGATATTATTGCAATTCCTACAAACATATATTCCTCCCTCATAAAAAATTCAGTAGTATCATGAATTAATTCAACAATATAACCATCACATAAAGCATTATTTTCATGATCCCCAAGCATAGAAAATTTATTACTCTCCACATAAGCAAATTTATTCTCATGAATAGTAGTGAGAGCAAACTCAACAAAATAACTATCATGTGAGGCATAATCCAATTGAAAATTATAATCAAGATGACAAGTTTCATGGTTATCATTGTTCTTTATAGCATACATGTCATCACAATAATCATCATAGATAGGAGGCATGCTTTCATCATAATAAATTTGCACATCAAAACTTGGGGGACTAAAAATATCATCTTAATCAAACATAGCAACCCCAAACTTGTGGCTTTGCATATCATTAGCATCATGGGTATTCAAAGAATTCATACTAAAAATTCATACTAACAACATTGCAATCATGCTCATCATTCAAAGATTTAGTGCCAAACATTTTAATGCATTCTTCTTCTAGCATTTTGGCACAATTATCGGAATCCTTATTTTCACGAAAGATATTAAAAAGATGAAGCATATATGAGGCAACCTTAATTCCATTTTTAGTTTTCTTTTATAGAATAGACTAGTGATAAAACAAGAAACAAAAAGATTCGATTGCAAGATCTAAAGATATACCTTCAAGCACTCACCTCCCCGGCAACGGCGCCAGAAAAGAGCTTGACGCCTACTACATAACCTTTTTCTTGTAGACGTTGTTGGGCCTCCAAGTGCAGAGGTTTGTAGGACAGTAGCAAATTTCCGTCAAGTAGATGACCTAAGGTTTATCAATCCATGGGAGGCGTAGGATGAAGATGGTCTCTCTCAAACAACCCTGCAACCAAATAACAAAGAGTCTCTTGTGCCCCCAACACACCCAATACAATGGTAAATTGCATAGGTGCACTAGTTCGGCGAAGATATGGTGATACAAGTGCAATATGGATGGTAGATATAGGTTTTCGTAATCTGAAAATATAAAAACAGCAAGGTAACTAATGATAAAAGTGAGCGAAAATGGTATTGCAATGCGTTGAAACAAGGCCTAGGGTTCATACTTTCACTAGTGCAAGTTCTCTCAACAATAATAACATAATTGGATCATATAAAAATCCCTCAACATGCAACAAAGAGTCACTCCAAAGTCACTAATAGTGAAGAACAAACGAGGAGATTATTGTAGGGTACGAAACCACCTCAAAGTTATCATTTCTAATCGATCTATTCAAGAGTCCATAGTAAAATAACATGAAGCTATTCTTTCCATTCAATCTATCCTAGAGTAAGTACTAGAATAACACCTTAAGACACAAATCAACCAAAACCCTAACGTCACCTAGATACTCCAATGTCATCTCAAGTATCCGTGGGTATGATTATACGATATGCATCACACAATCTCATATTCATCTATTCAACCAACACAAAGAACTTCAAAGAGTGCCCCAAAGTTTCTACCGGAGAGTCAAGACGAAAACATGTGCCAACCCCTATGCATAAGTTCACAAGGTCACAGAACCCGCAAGTTGATCACCAAAACATACATCAATTAGATCATGTGAATATCCCATTGTCACCACAGATAAGCACAGGCAAGACATACATCAAGTGTTCTCAAATCCTTAAAGACTCAATCCGATAAGATAACTTCAAAGGGGAAACTCAATCCATTACAAGAGAGTAGAGGGGGAGAAGCATCATAAGATCCAACTATAATAGCAAAGCCCGCGATACATCAAGATTGTGCCACATCAAGAACACGAGAGAGAGAGAGTGAGATCAAACACATAGCTACTGGTACATACCATCAGCCCCGAGGGACAACTACTCCCTCCTCGTCATGGAGAGCGCCGGGATGATGAAGATGGCCACAGGTGAGGGATCCCCCCTCCGGCAGGGTGCCGGAACGGGTCTATATTGGTTTTCGGTGGCTACAGAGGCTTGCAGCGGCGGAACTCCTGATCTAGGTTATTTTCTGGAGGTTTCAGTATTTATAGGAATTTTTGGCGTCGGGAACAAGTCAGGCATGTGCCCGAGTCGTCCACGAGATAGGGCGGCGCGCCCGGGGGGGTAGGGCACGCCCCCACCCTCGTGGACGGCCTGGGACTCTTCTGGCCCAACTCTTTTACTCTGGCGGCTTCTTTTCGTCCATAAAAATCATCAAAAATTGGCACGTCAATTGGACTCCGTTTGGTATTCCTTTTCTGTAAAACTCAAAACAAGGAAAAAACAGAAACTGACACTAGGCTCTAGGTTAATAGGGTAGTCCCAAAAATCATATAAAATAGCATATAAATGCATATAAAACATCCTAGATGGATAATGTAATAGCATGGAACAATCAAAAATTATAGATACGTTGGAGATGTATCATTTGTCGTCCATTTGAATTGGAGGGGCTGATGGCAGTATTTATGGGAGTAAAAAGATGGTCTTCAGAAAAGATAGTCTCGTCGATGCAGATAGAACCATGGTTGTACTTGCCCAAGAATCAGCCCCACCACACATAACCCAGACTCACGCAGATTGTACCCCTACCCAGTTGGATAGAGAACCAGCTACACCCCTTCTAACCCCAACCCCAGCAGATAGTAACCCAATTCTAGTTGACACATTACCGTCTCCACCATAGAGCACCCAAACACGAGGACCACCACTCCGAACCCCAACTCAACGCTAAAGCAGAAGAAGAATTGTTCTCAGGTCAGGTTCCATAGCTATGGTTCATACTCCTTTTCTCTTGCATCATTGTATTTACTCATACCAACTAATTTCAAATTTGAAGGATGCAATTGAAACTCCAATGGCGCAACAGGTATGTTTTAAACATGTTTGTTTAACTGGTCTGCTGGTGTAACTTGCTCTATGTTGATTTTAGTTTCAATTGAATAAACAATTATGTTCTCATGTCATGCACATTACAAGCGTTGTTAGTGTTGTGTAGTTTCCCACACTTATATTCTGTCTATGCTGCTTTGTCTTACACAGATATGATTTGAACTGTCCCTATCTTGATTTGGCAACATAAACTAGAATGATATGGACCATACAGTGACCATAGTACATAGATATATGTTTGTTTCATGCTGTTATCCTGTCCACTTTACTACTGAACTGGTTTACAAAAATGAGTTTCATATACAACATAGTAAACCTGTGATGTGCCTGCTTGTTTCTCTTTTAGAATGCGGACAAAATATTGGAGAAGAGTACCCCATTATGCAATTGTAAAGGAAGTAATGTAGATAAGGTTCAACATAGTGAGACACCCATGTTGGTCTCCAAGAAAGCTGATAAAAACTATCTTGAAGATAGTGAGACAACCCCAAAGTCATGTCTTGATGTAGTGTTCGAGTTACTGGCCACTGCTGCTGGCACAAGCTCTATGAACTCGCTGCCTGAATCAGTTTAGCTTCTTGAGTCTCAACTTCAAGTTGAAAGACATCGATTAGATGTGCTATGACATGGAGCTGAAGGACTGAGGAACTCCCTGCAGAATTCAGATGCATATTTTCTAGTGCAACAACAAGCACTGGAGGATTTAAGCGCCAAACAAGAGAAGGCTAATAAGGTTGCTAAGCTTCTTACCAGCATGGTGGGTACCCAGGATATTGTTTCTTGAGCTCTTCTGAAGTGGTTTCAGTTCTATACTTGTTTTATTGTGGCATTTGTCGGTGTTCTGAGAACGGGGGTCCCCAGACTTGCCTGCCTGCAGCCCGCAGCGTGGCTCCACCAGCGGCCCCGTACGGCCCATCTTCACCAGCAAACATTCAAGACCCTCGCGAGGCGGATGATGCAAGACCTCCTCAGGGGTGGCCTCACCAGGCTGGCCCACGAAGGGCAGAGAGATCAAGGCGAGGGGCACCTCGCAAGGTTCCTGTGATGCAAGCCATGATGGTTGGAACCAGGCGGGCGCCAGCACGCGAAGTGTTCTCGTTTCCTCTTTGGTGCTAAAGGGGCAAGCGCAGGCGAGGAGTCCCGAGGCATCAGACAAAGGTTTCCATATCGGTGCAACAATACCAAGACCAGCAGGACGGCAAGACGAAGGTCATCGTGGAGCCCAAGACGACGTCACCACCAGAGCCTTTGGCCGGCGAAGACCAATTTTGTCAGGATAGCTTGTACTAGTTGTCTCCCTTTGAATTTGGCCGTTGTGGGATCCCTTCCCGCTCAATATTTGGGAAGAGGACTAGGGCCTCTATAAATAGGGCTAGCCACCACCATAGCCAACATCGGGTCATTAGGAGACGAACTCATCTCACCAGAGATCGAATCTGATTCCGATCCTCAACCACACAAGCACACCAAGCACAAGAACACCTTTCCTCGCGAGGCTGTTCTTCCCTTGTAACTGGTCATCCTCAGCCCAAGAGGCAATCCACCACACCACACTGGAGTAGGGTATTACACCACAACGATGGTCCGAACCAGTATAAATCTTGTGTCTCGTGTTCTTTGGGTTCGTCGAGCTAGGCTGTGAGATTGCAGAGTGCGTGAGCTAGAGAGAGGGAGAGATTTTCGTGCGCACCCCAGTGTTCGAACCTCAAGGGTTTTGCCGGAACCCGAAATCCGACATTTG